>NC_135815.1:93495818-93834568 GCF_964213995.1 Mustelus asterias | reverse complement strand
GAATAGCCTCGATGGGCTGAATGACCTATTCTTGCTCCCATTTCCTATCATCGAATCCCTACAGTGCAGAAGGAGGCCATTTGGCCCATCGAGTCTGTACCGATCACAATCCCACCCATCCCTATCCCCATAACCCCCTGTATTTACCCTGCTAATCCCCTGACACTAAGGAGCAGTTTAGCACGGCCAATCCACCTAACCCACACATCTTTGGACTTTGGGAGGAAACTAGAGCAACCGGAGGAAACCCACACAGACTCAGGGAGAACGTGCAGACTCCAGACAGAGAGTGACCCAAGTTTTGAATCGAATCCAGGTCCCTGGCACTGTGAGTACTCACCACTGTGCCACAGTGCCGCCATAGTTATGTTCCCAGGTTATGAATGATCTTACTAAACAAATCCTTCATAGTTACTTCAATAAACAGTGGCGTGACGGAGCAACATTAGGAGGAGAAGATATCCTCTAAAAGGTAACTAAAAGCTAAAACACAGGCAGCGAAATGTTGCCTAAGTACAAGATTCCATCTGTTATTGCGATAGCTAGCCTACAGACGCGTTGCGATTTCAATTATTCGAACAATGGGTGAAAATTAAACCCTTTAATGCCAAGGACGCTGAAACGAAAACACGAGAGGTGGTCGTTAAATCAGTACTCAACGTGTTTCTAATCACAAAACATGAATTTGTAAAAAAAATGATAAGTTATAAATCCAGATCTCTGCTTCCAAATGACTCCCACTGCAGCCCTTTAATGTAACACCTGCACTTCCTGCTTCAAGAAGATGATATTTTTCCAAATGCTTCAGCCTGGTGTTCTGAGAATCAACAGACACAGGAGGATTGAGCTGAGTTTTTTTTCCTTCCCCCCAAGAAGGTTTGCAAGCGTTAGACCCTGCTCTGCAGACATTCCAGTTTCCAGCATCACTTCCTGCTCATGAATCAACACTCGATCAGAGAGATCGGGGGGGTAGGGAGAGCATTGCAAAGCAGGTTACCTTCAAGATGACGATGTGTCGGGGGGGTCGGGGAATTCTAAGCCACTGGGCGCTGGGGATCGCAGGTGAGGTCGAACGTTTTGATTGAGTTTTGGAAGGACAGAAGGGTAGGTGTTGTAAACCACACAAAACAAAACACAACTTCAAGAGGGGACTAGCAGGGTAAATACATTGGGTTCCGGGGATAAAGTAAAGTTTTTTAAGGTTTATTTATTAGTCGCAAGTAAGGCTTACATTAACGCTGCAATGAAGTTACTGTGAAAATCCCCGAGTTGCCACAGTCCGGTGCCTGTTTGGGTCAATGCACCCTAACCAGCACATCTTTCAGACCCAAACAGACATGGGGAGAATGTGCAAACTCCGCACAGACAATGACCCAAGCCGGGAATTGAACCCAAGTCCCTGGCGCTGTGCGGCAGCAGTGCTAATCACTGTGCCACCGTGCCACCCCAATAGGGCCCCAATAGGATTGGGCCTGAGTGGGATTGTTGTCGATACAGGCTAAATGGGTCGAATGCTCTCCTTCTGCACTGTCGGGATTCTCTGACTCGATAATCATCGAGCGGAATTTTACAGAGTCGCCCGTCCCGAAACCGTAAAATCCCACCCAAGGTCAACTGGCCTTCCCATGCTCGGCCCTGATTCCCGTGGCGGGCGGGGCGGAAAGTTCCGGCGAAAGAATACCTACAGTGCAGGAGGAGGCCATTCAATTTCCTCCCACAGTCTGAAAGGTGTGCTGGTTAGGGTGCATTGACCCGAACAGGCGCCGGAGTGTGGCGACTAGGGGAATTTCACAGTAACTTCATTGCAGTGTTAATGTAAGCCTTACTTGTGACTAATAAATAAATAAATATTTGGGGTTACGGGTATAGGGCCTCAGTGGAATTGTTGTTGGTGCAGGCTTGATGGGCCGAATGGCCTCCTTCTGCACTGCAGGGATTCTATGAGTCTAACTGAAGACAAGGATGGAGGGTTGAATTCAGGGGGCCTGGAAGGGTAAATGCAATGGGGTTGTGGGTATAGGGCCTGGGAGGATTGCTGCAGGCTCAATGGGCCGAATGGCCTCCTTCTCTACTGTTGGGATTTTATGATCCAGAAGAGCTGTTTTCCTTTCTTAAGTTCAGGAGCAAAAGCTTTTAGCCTGTTAGTATCATTAAATGAATCTGGAGAGCACTGTTTAATTTGCATTGTGCTAAATAGAAATAGCACCGCGGATGAGATGCAGAAAGCAGATCTTTGTTGGAGCTCCACAGGAAGAAGGTTTCTCCTTATTTTCCACAGATTTCTTATAGTTTGCAGGTTGTTTTGCTTTCAGTCAGGGTTAACGTGCGACAGCTCTCTCAGATTTTATGTGTAGTCTAAATTGGGAATAATATGTCAGCTGTAGTGAAATAAGGCCATTGAGAGTTTAAGCACATGCTATATTATTTAACCTTTAATCATCCGTGCAGTAAAATTACTAAGCCGGAGTATTATTTGTACCACATGTGTAGAAGTAAAAATAACCACAGACAATAGCAGCTGGCTACCCTACAAGTTCGAAGAGAAATGGTGCGTTCTCAGCAACTCCCCGGTTCAAATCGCTAATAAACAGTGTTAACAGCTAAATCTTGTATCTGCCAGGAAAAAAGGGAATTGGGCTCCAATCTGAGTGATGAATGCTGTGGATACCATGTAGCAATAAGACTCCATCAAGTTCATTCGATTTTGAGAATTCCTGGATGACTTATTCAGCAGACTGATTGAGTCAATTCTTCTAATGAAGCTCTAATGGGCGGCACAGTGGCACAGTGGTTAGCACTGCTGCCTCACAGCGCCAGGGACCCAGGTTCGATTCCGGCCTCAGGTCACTGTCTGTGTGGAGTCTGCTCGTTCTCCCCGTGTCTGTGTGGGTTTCCTCCGGGTGCTCCGGTTTCCTCTCACAGTCTAAAGATGTGCGGGTTAGGTTGATTGGCCGTGCTAAAATTCACCCTAGTGTCGGGGGATTTGCAAGGTAAATATGTGGGGTTACGGGAATACCTGGTTGGTATTGTGGTCGGTGCAGACTTGATGGGCTGAATGGTCTCCTCCTGCACTGAAGGGATTCTATGAGAGTCCAGTGAGCTGACCATTACAGCATGCAACTGACAGCACTCTGGTGGTCAGTGCAGACTCCGATGGGCCGAATGGCCTCCTTCTGCACAGTAGAGATTCTATAACATCCTTGGGGCTATGATGTGGAGATGCCGGCGTTGGACTGGGGTGGGCACAGCAAGAAGTCTCGTTCAAGAGTCACCTGATGAAGGAGCAGCGCTCCGAAAGCTCATGATTCCAAATAAACCTGTTGGACTTTAACCTGATGTTGTGAGACTTCTTACTGCATCCTTGGGGGTTACCATTGACCAGAAACTCAACTGGACTTGCCACATTAAACACAGTGGCTACAAGAGCAAGTCAGAGGCTAGGAATACTGCGGCGAGTAACTCACCTCCTGGGCGGCACTTTCCAACTGCGCTTGCCTTAAAACCAGAAAATCCCACCTGAGGTCAACAGACTTTTGCATGGTCCACCCTCCCAACCCCGCCGACCCCCCAACCCTTCACCGTCCACTATGATTCTCGTGTCGGGGGTTTGGGAAAATTCCACCTCCTGAACCCCCAAAGCCTACCCACCATCTACAAGACACAAGTCTTGATGGAACACTCCCCACTTGCCTGGATGGGTGCAGTTCCAACAACACTCAAGAATCTTGACACCATCCAGGACAAAGCAGCCCCGCTTGATTGGCACCACATCTACAAACATCCACTCCTTCCAACTGCATTGCTCAGTAGCAGCAGTGTGTACTAACTACAAGATGCACTGCAGCAATTCACCAAAGATCCTTAGATAGCATCTTCCAAATGGGCGGCATGGTGGCACAGTGGTTAGCACTGCTGCCTCACAGCACCAAGAACCCTGGTTTGATTCCTGGCTTGGGTGACTGTCTGTGTGGTGTTCCCCCATGTCAGCGTGGGTTTCCTCCGGGTGCTCCGGTTTTCTCCCACACGCCAAAGATGTGCGGGTTAGGTGGATTGGCCATGCTAAATTGCCCCTTAGTGTTGGGGGACTAGCTAGGGTAAATGCATGGGGTTATGGGGGTAGGGCCTGAGTGGGATTGCGGTCGGTGCAGACTCGATGGGCCGAATGGCCTCCTTCTGCACTGTAGGGTTTCTATGAAACCCACGACCATGGCAGCAGATACATGGGAACACCACCAACTGCAAGTTCCCCTCCAAGCCACACACCATCTTGGTTCACCTCTATCGATGCTACAAGTAACAGCCTTAAGAAAACTGCAACAAGTTCATCAAACATAATTTACCTTTTGTAAATCCATGTTGATTCTGCTCAAGCATAATTGTTATTTTCTAAGTGTCCAGTTATTACATCCTCGACAGTAGATTCAAATATTTTACCTGCCACTGGCGTCAGACTAATAGGTCTGTAATTCTCCATTTTTTCTCTCCCTCCTTCCTTGAATGGGGAACGTTACATTTCCTACCTTCTGTCTGCAGGAACATTTCCGGAATCTGTAAATACTGTCAAAACTTTTCACCTTGCATTCATCAGGACAATTCATAAGAATTCCAAACGTAAAGGGAACAACAATTTGTACTTTATGAGAAGAGAATGCCAATTGGTTGGCCAGCGGACTCTGATCAGTCGAGGCATTACTGTTGAGAATGCACCAGTTTACTGATGACTGACAGATAACTGCCAAGCTTTGCTTAAATTCAAAGCAGTCGGGTTGTCTTCTGATTGGACAAGGCATTGCTCTGAGGAACAAACCAGAGAATGGCTATTGCCAATTTTGTTCAGCTGGAACAGATGCAGTGTGTGTACCTGTTCTTTCTGTCTGCAAAGAACAGGGCAACATCTCTCTTTTACACTCTTAACTTTTCAAACCCAACCATCCAAGAATAATTAGAACCAAAATCTATCCATCCCCCTCTGTCAACACATCAATGTTCTCTCTGCAATTGATTATAGTTCAGCAATGCACTAGGCAGTTTATCAATCAGGATGGTCAACCTCTATAATCTTGCAAGATGTAGTCCAGGTGATGTCAAGTCTCCTTTGACAGCATCTTCCAAACCTGGAACCTCTACCACTTAGAAGGACAGGGGCAGCAGACGCATGGGAACACCACCACCTGCAAGTTCCCCTCCAGGCCACACACCATCCCTGACTTGGTAATATATCCCCGTTCCTTCGCAGTTGCTGGGTCAAAATCCTGGCACTTCCTCCCTACAGCACATGGGCTGCAACAGTTCAATTAGAAGGGGCTCGCCACCCCCTTCTCAAGGGCAATGAGAGATGGGCAATGAATGCAGGCCGAGTCAGCGATGCCCACATTCTGTGAACAGTTTTTGAAAAAAATCATGCAGGGTGGAATTTTCCTGTCCTGCCCGTCACAGGATTCCTAGCGGGTGGGACACGGACCATGCAAAAGTCCGTTGGCCTCAGGTGGGATCTTGCGGCCTTGGGGTGAGCACGACTGGAAAATCCCACCCTTAGTCTTGAATAATCATCATTAACTTTGCTTCTTTGTCATTGTAATTTTAAGAAAAAGTCACAACAACTTACGCCCAACGCTGGCCATTTATTGTCCAATCCTGTCGGCGTGTGGTAATCTCAATTACCAATAGTTCAAAATGACATAAACTCATAAACAAATAGTAAAACATGTCGATATCGGAGTCACGTTTCTTGACACCTAATTATAGTACTAAATATTACAGAAGAAGGATAAAGTTACAATGACCTTAACCTGATAGTCCCTGCTGGTCCAAAGAAATATTCCCTGAGTACAGAATAAATGAGCAATAATTTGGTACTGTTGAAATCAGTGCCATACATTACTAACTTTTCGGAATGTTCCACAACCGGAAAGTAGCTCCAAAAGTTTAAGACCAGCGTTTCCCAAACTTTCCCAGCCACAGAACGCATTTGGCCTCCCAAGAGCACAGACGGAAGCTCTAAGAAACATTCTTATTATGTTGAAGAATTTTAACCCACAAACAATTATAATTATTGTGCAACAGGTACAAACATACAAAAACAAACTTAAAAGATGTTTTTATGTCTGATATGTATACATTTATCATTCATAAAAAAGTCCTGTTATTCAACAAAGACTTCCATGTTTTACTGTCTTTTTGTCATTTTTAATGGGAGCCACACACTTACACACACTCCCTCACCCACACCCCATGTCACCCACTCTCACGCAGTCACATTGTCACCCGGCCTTGCTCTCACCCACACGCCCACCCTCACTCACTCACCCATCAACTCTCACCCTCATCCATCCTCATCCTCACCCACTCATGCTCACTCACACTCACCCACCCAGTCTCACTAACCACCACCCTCATCCACACCCTCACCCACACAGGCTCCCATCAGTTTTAATAGACGCACCAGAGAAAGCATTCTTTCCGGATGTATCACAGCTTGGTATGGCTCCTGCTCTGTCCAAGGTCGCAAGAAACTACAAGGGGTCATGAACGAAGCCCAGTCCATCACACAAACCAGCCTCCCATCCATTGACTCCGTCTACACTTCCCGCTGCCTCGGCAAAGCAGCCAGCATAATCAAGAATTCCACGCACCCCGGACATTCTCTCTTCCACCTTCTTCCTTTGGGAAAAAGATACAAAAGTCTGAGGACACATACCAACCCAACTCAAGAACAGCTTCTTTCCTGCTGCCATCAGACTTTTGAATGGACCTACCTCACATTAAGTTGTTCTTTCTCTACACCCCAGCTATGACCATAACACTACACTCTGCACTCTTTCCTTTCCTTCTCTATGAACGGTATGCTTTGTCTGTATAGTGCGCAAGAGACAATACTTTTCACTGTATCCCAATGCATGTGACAATAATAAATCAAATCAAATCAAATCACTTGTGGGGAGATTAGGAGTAGGGGAACACGGGTTAAGAATAAGAAGTCTCCATTTTAAGACGGAGGTGAGGAAGAGAAATCTTTTCTCTGCGAGCATCATTAGTCCATGGAATTATTCTCCTCAGAGAATGGAGGAGGAGGATGGGTCATTGAATTTATTCGAGGTAGAGTTAGATAGGTTTTTGACCAATTTTGATAGGGTGGCACGGTGTAACAGTGGTTAGCATTGCTCCCTCACAGTTCCAGGGAGCTGGGTTCAATTCCCGGCTTGGGTCACTGTCTGTGCGGAGTCTGCACGTTCTCCCTGTGTCTGCGTGGGTTTCCGCCGGGTGCTCCGGTTTCCTCCCACAGTCCAAAGATGTGCAGGTTAGGTGGATTGGCCATGTTAAATTGCCTCTTAGTGTCCCAAGGCATGCAGGTTAGATAGATTAGCCATAGTAACTGTATAGGGTTATGGGGATAAGGTGAGGGAGAGGACATGGATAAGGTACTCTGTCAGATCTACGATTTCATTCTGAAAAATACTCACCCACTGAGCAACTGGAGCCCTGTGTGGGAGAGAATTCCATAGATTCACTACTCTCTGAATGAAAAAAAAATGTTTTTTCAGCTTACTCCTCAATGGTTGATCCCTTATCCCGAGACTATGGCAGATGGAGTTTAACCCTGACAAGTGCGAGGTGATTCATTTTGGTAGGACAAATTTGAATGCGGATTACAGGGTCAAAGGTAGGGTACTGAGGAATGTGGAGGAACAGAGAGATCTTGGGGTTCATATCCACAGATCTCTGAAGGTTGCCACTCAAGTGGATAGAGCCGTGAAGAAGGCCTATAGTGTGTTAGCATTTATTAACAGGGGGGTTGAGTTTAAGGGCCGTGGGGTTATGCTGCAACTGTACAGGACCTTGGTGAGACCACATTTGGAATATTGTGTGCAGTTCTGGTCACCTCACTATAAGAAGGATGTGGAAGCACTGGAAAGAGTGCAAAGGAGATTTACCAGGATGTTGCCTGGTTTGGAGGGTAGGTCTTATGAGGAAAGATTGAGGGAGCTAGGGCTGTTCTCTTTAGAGTGGAGGAGGTTGAGAGGTGACTTAATAGAGATTTATAAGATGATGAGGGGGATAGATAGAGTGGACGTTCAGAGACTATTTCCTCGGGTGGATGTAGCTGTTACTAGGGGGCATAACTATAAGGTTCGTGGTGGGAGATATATAAAGAACAAAGAAGAGTACAGCACAGGAAACAGGCCCTTCGGCCCTCCAAGCCTGTGCCACTCCTTGGTCCAACTAGACCAATCGTTTGTATCCTTCCATTCCCAGGCTGCTCATGTGACTATCCAGGTAAGTCTTAAACGATGTCAGCGTGTCTGCCTCCACCACCCTACTTGGCAGTGTATTCCAGGCCCCCACCACCCTCTGTGTAAAAAACATCCCTCTAATATCTGAGTTATACTTCGCCCCTCTCACCTTGAGCCCGTGACCCCTCGTGATCGTCACTTCTGATCTGGGAAAAAGCTTCCCACTGTTCACCCTGTCTATTCCCTTCATAATCTTGTACACCTCTATTAGATCTCCCCTCATTCTCCGTCTTTCCAGGGAGAACAAGCCCAGTTTACCCAGTCTCTCCTCATAGCTAAGACCCTCCATACCAGGCAACATCCTGGTAAACCTTCTTTGCACTCTCTCTAACGCCTCCACATCCTTCTGGTAGTGCGGCGACCAGAACTGGACACAGTACTCCAAATGTGGCCTAACCAGCGTTCTATACAGCTGCATCATCAGACTCCAGCTTTTATACTCTATACCCCGTTCTATAAAGGCAAGCATACCATATGCCTTCTTCACCACCTTCTCCACCTGTGTTGCCATCTTCAAGGATTTGTGGACTTGCACACCTAGGTCCCTCTGTGTTTCTATACTCTTGATGGCTCTGCCATTTATTTTATAACTCCTCCCTACATTATTTCTTCCAAAATGCATCACTTCGCATTTATCCAGATTAAATTCCATCTGCCATTTCTCTGCCCAATTATCCAGCCTATCTATGTCCTGCTGTATTGCCCGACAATGCTCATCGCTATCCGCAAGTCCAGCCATCTTCGTGTGATCCGCAAACTTGCTGATAACACCAGTTACACCTTTTTCCAAATCATTTATATATATCACAAATAGCAGGGATGGGAGGGATCTACGAGGTAGGTTCTTTACTCAGAGAGTGGTTGGGGTGTGGAATGGACTGCCTGCTGTGATAGTGGAGTCGGACACTTTAGGAACTTTCAAGTGGTGATTAGCTAGGCATGTGGAGCACACCAGGATGATAGGGAGTGGGATAGCTTGATCTTGGTTTCGGAAAAGGTTTGGCACAACATCGTGGGCCGAAGGGCCTGTTCTGTGCTGCACTGTTCTATGTTCTATGCACCTCAACATCCACCTTCTCAACATCTACCCTACCAATTCCTCTAAATTCTTCTAAACTCCAGAGAAAGTAGGCCCATTCTAATAAAACCCTCTTTATAGGATAACTCTCCCAACCAGTAAAGGTTAAACCTTTACCTCATTCCCTCTGAGACATGTATCTCCTTCCTCAGGTAAGGATACCAATACTGTACCAGCAATAAGTCCTTACCTCGCACTCTAACCGATGAAGGATTGAGTGTGGTACGCAGTGCATCAAACCCTAGACCGTTTGCACTGAAAATCTTAAGGAATTTCTCAACAATCCTTAATCCTTTAACAATTTGTAATAACTTCAAAGCAACTCATTGTGGCTTCAAATTATAAAGGGTTTACATAGAACATAGAACAGTACAGCACAGGAACAGGCCCTTTGGCCCATGATGTTGCGTCGAGCATGACGGGAAATCAAACTAATCCCTTCTGCCTTTGGTCCATATCCCTCTATTCCTTGGATATTCATGTGCTTATCTAATAGCCCCTTAAACCCTCCCCTATCGTATCTGCCTCCACCAACACCCCTGGCAGCGTGTTCCAGATACCTACCACTCTCTGTGTGAAAAACCTGCCCCTCATTTCTCCTTTGAACTTTCCCCATCTCACATTAAGGGTGTGCCCCCCATAGCATTAGACATTTCAACTCTGGGAAAAAGATTCTGACTGTCAACCCTGTCTATTCCCCTCATAATTTTATAGACTTCTATCAGGTCTCCCCTTAGCCTCCGCCGCTCCAGAGAAAACAGTCCTAGTTTGCCCAGCCTCTCCTTATAGCTTTTACCCTCTAATCCAGGCAAACCTCTTCTGCACCCTTTATTAGCAACAGTATTTATATAGGTACAAACACGGGTTTCCCCGGTTCCGACTGAGGTCCGTCTCCGACCCAGGATGCACGCATGCCCTTGCACCCGATTGGCTCGGCTTCTCACGCTGTCTCTCCATAGGGTGTGGATCGATCACGTGGCCCTCAGGGGTCGCCCCCTTAAAGGGGCCACGCTACAATTGATAGCAACAACTATAAAAGAAATGTAGAGAGAGTTCCCCCCACCACTTTTAATTTTTATATTCCGAATCATGGAAAAAAAGGCCGCAGGAGAGATAGAAAGATGGAAAAAAAACATTCCATTCACATTAAAATTGCTTCGTCACACACTGACTTGCTGGGCAATTATTGGCCCCCAAAATTATGCCCATAAGTGCGAGGTGTCTGTAACCAGATTGCTTTGTAATCATTTCTCTGGTGAGAAAACCCTTTAAATTTCATTAAAAAAACAAGATTGGTTACAATAGTCTAGTCGACGTTTGAATTTACATGCACATGTAGCGGGTGGGGTGGGGGTGGGGTCAAGGACTACAGTCTAGTGTTTGAGCTTCACGAGAGCTTATTCGAAACATCTGTGAGTGCCCAGAACAAAAAACAATAGGAGTAAAATCAGGAGGCAGTGATGGAGTAGCAGAGAGAGAGAGGGGAGAGAAAGAAGCCTGAGCTGTATTATTCCGTAATTACAGAAAGAATGTGACAGTTGTCAGTGAGGCAAATAAAGAGAAAGAGAAGGAAATGGATGTAATATTCCACCCATTAGTGGCAGAACAGGTGCAAGGCAGCAAAATAAAACCCAGGTGCGGCGAGCTGAACTTTAATCTTGCTGTTGGCACGAGTATTTTTTTAACAATGATCTATCAGTTTCCCGACGCACGGTGCTTAAAGGAACTGTTCCTCTTGAGAGAGGCTGCCTCCACTCGACAGACAGAAACCTCTTTTTGATGAGGGCAACTCTCAAGCTTTCATCCTCTCACTTCTATCTTGCAGTTTTAAACTTCGGATTTCGTCCTCTTGCCTTCCTTCTAGTCAATGTATTTTGCTCCTCCTCAGGTTATAAAAGGCTTTATTACCTACAGTATTTCTATACGGGGCGGCACGGTAGCACAGTGTTTAGCGCTGCTGCCTCACAGCGCCAGGGACCCGGGTTCGATTCCAGGATTGGGTCACTGCGGAGTTTGCACATTCTCCCCGTGTCTGCGTGGGTTTCCTGCGGGTGCTCCGGTTTCCTCCCACATTCTGAAAGATGTTCTGGGTCAGGCGCATTGACCCAAACTGGCGCCAGAGTGTGACGACGAGGGAATTTCACAGTAACTTAATTGCAGTGTTAATGTAAGCCTTACTGGTGACTAACAAATAAACTTTTTTTTAACTTTATACATACATGATGTGGAGATGCCGGCGTTGGACTGGGGTGGTCACAGTAAGAAGTCTCACAGCACCAGGTTAAAGTCCAACAGGTTTATTTGGTATCATGAGCTTTTACTGATGAAAGAGCAGTGCTCCGAAAGCTCGTGATTCCAAATAAACCTGTTGGACTTTAACCTGGTGTTGTGAGACTTCTTGCCATATATGTACAAACTTCAATCAATCAGTTTTGAAGTTGTCTCAAGACCACAAGAAACTACAACAGGTCGCGAATGTAGCCCAATCCATCACGTAAACCAGCCTCCCATCCATTGACTCCATCTACACTTCCTGCTGCCTCGGAAAAGCAGCCAGCATAATCAAGGACACCAGCGCACTCAGGACATTCTCTCTTCCGCCTTCTTCCATTGGGAAAAAGATACAAAAGTCTGAGGTCATGTACCAACCGACTCAAGAACAGCTTCTTCCCTGCTGCCATCAGACTTCTGAATGGACCTACCTCGCATTAAGTTGATCTTTCTCTATACCCTAGCTATGACTGTAACATTACATTCTGTACTCTCTCCTTTCCTTCTCTATGAACGGTATGCTTTGTCTGTATAGCGCGCAAGAAACAATACTTCTCACTATATGTTAATACATGTGACAATAATAAATCAAATCAAAGGGTTTGGCAGAAATGCAATACTCCGCGAATCCCTTTTCCTCTTTGGCTCCAGCAGAGATCTCAGTTTAATTTAGTGTATTTATTAGTGTCACAAGTTGGCTTACATTAACACTGCAATGAAGTCACTGTGAAAATTCCCTAGTCGCCACATTCAGCACCTATTTAGGTGCACCGAGGGAGAATTTAGCATGGCCAATGCCCCTAACCAGCACGTCTTTCTGACTGTGGGAGGAAATCCACACAGACACGGGGAGAATGTGCAGACTCTGCACAGACAGTGACCCAAGCCGGGAATCGACCCCAGGTTTCTGGAGCTGTGAGGCAGCAGTGTTAACCACTGTGAGATGAAACCACAATCTGATCACAGAGGTTTACGAGCTACCAATGGTTAAAGAAACATCACGAATAAAAGAGGCATTGCTCCTTATTGAAGATTCAAGGCGGCAGACAGAATTGTCTGGTTGGAGAAAACCACTGATGTTTCAAATGTCACTCCAACCTGGAACAGTCACATTATGCCACTGAGCTCTTTCCTTGGGTGGCACGATGGATCACTGATTAGCACTGCTGCCTCACAGCACCAGGGACCCAGGTTCGATTCCAGCATCGGGTGACCGTCTGTGTGGAGCTTGCGCCTTCTCCCCCGTGTCTGCGTGGGTTTCCACTGGGTGCTTTGGTTTCCTCCCACACTCCAAAGATATGCAGTTTAGGTGGATTGGCCATGCTAAATTGCCCCTTGGTGTCCCAAAATGTATCGGCTAGGGAGATTAGCAAGGTAAATGTGTGAGGTGACAGGAATAGGGTCTGGGTGGGATGCTCTGTCAATGCAGACTCAACGGGCTAAATGGCCTCCTTCTGCATTGTAGGGATTCTAAGAACATTTATTTTTGGTCAATACCTATGTGCACCTGTCATATATGGACAACAAAGGAAGTTAGAAAGAAGAAGGGAGAAACTTAAATGTCGATGATGAAGTATTTGTTTCAGATCTTCGCACACTCTTCAAGATGTGGGGAAATGTTCAAACGACACGCCAGGTTGATTATCAGCCTGTTGGAACTGAGCTGTGAGTGCACATTCCATTGCCAATAATCCTGGAGTTGTTCTTAAACCCAGAGATGCAGGTTCTGAGCAAGAAATGCTACCTGTAGAGCTACAAGATCTCCCCAAGAGCCACCATGTAGCACAAGTGGCATTCCAGAGATTGCCACCCTTGAGGTCTTGCTTTACAGGTTCCAGCCTACAGGTGTCAGTCTTGGCCCAGTGGTAACTCTTCTGACTTTTAGTTTCCAAGTTCAGATGGGTTTTCGTAGGGTCACGCTGACTCCTCCGGACTTTAGAAACGGCAGGCGGGACCCCCATGAGGAGGTCTTGCCCCCTTTCCCCCGCAGATCCCATCTTTGCGGGTGGGGGAAGGGGCGGGGTACCAACCTCACTGACGGGAAACCCAAACTCAGCAGGCACCTTTTGAAATTAGTGCTGACTTCAAACCAACGCCCTTTTCACTGCTCCAAGGACTTTAATGTGCAATGTGGCCATTGTGGAATCCAAGGGGATATGTAAATACTCCTGAAAGGTGGATAAGGTCTGTTTCATTGTCACAACCTGATGTTATTTAAATATCCAGCCATTTAAACATTTAAAAGAAAGGCAGCAGCTGTCATTTAAAGAAACACTGGTTGTTGGACCGTTTTAATGGACAGGCCATCTGGTCTGGCTCAGAACAAAATTACATCTGCCATTCTACCAATGATGCTACAGAATGAATAGCAACCAGGAGTTCATACATTCATGCATCTTACTTTATTTTATGAAATAAGTGGAGTTCTTACCAAAGCTGTCTCCTTCAACCCTGTTTCAAAATGAAGACAAATTGGCTATGGAACCATTCCCGGGATGAGGGACTAGTTAGGATAAAAGCATAGGGTAATGGGGATAGGCCCTGGATGGGATTGTGGTCGGTGCTGACTCGATGGGCTGAATGGCATCCTTCTGCACTGTAGGATTCCACAATTCTATGAATGCAGGTCTTCTATTGCAAATATAAATTGTCCTGTTGTTTGCAGGTTTGGCCATGGTAAATGTATATGGTTACAGGGAGTGGGTGGAGGGGAGGGCCTGTGTGGGATGCTCTTTCAGAGATTCGCTGCAAATTCGATGGGCTGAATGGCCTCTTTCTGCACTGTCGGGATTCTATGGTTCTAAGCAAAGTTTGAAATGCACCATTTTGTAAACACCCGATACATTGCTGTCTCATTTTGAAAATGTCACCAGATTGGGTTGCAGAATCTCACAGCAGAAGGACTGCAAGATATTCATCTGACAGTTTTTCAAAGACTACAGATGCGATCTTACCGCCTGTTCATGCCTCGCTCCCGCTGCAGTGAGTCAGGAGAATTTGGCCCTCAGCCAAATCTCCATACACTGCAGCGGGATTGGAAAATCCTGCCGGCGTGAACGGTGGTAACAGTCCAGCCGACTAATTCTGTTATCCCTCACTCCGGCTCGCTCAGTACCAGGAAATCCGGAAATGGATGGACACTGGGCCACTAGGCGCTCAGCTGCTGACCAGTTTGGACCACTTGCTGCCGCAGAGCGCATATTTTTTTGGTCAGAGATTTCTATGTCCACATCAGCAAGCACAAATACCCACTTGCATAAGACACCGTCGGGGCGGTGAGGTGGCACAGTGGTTAGCTGCCTCACAATGCCAGGGACCCAGGTTCAATTCCCAACTTGGGTCACTATCTGCACAGGGTCTGCATGTTCTGTTCTCCCTGTGTCTGTGTGAGTTTCCTCGGGTGCTCCGGTTTCCTCCCACAGTCTGAAAGACATACTGGTTCAGTGCTAAATTCTCCCTCAGTGTACCCGAACAGGTGTCGGAGTGTTGCGACTCGGGGATTTTCATGGTAACTTCATCGCAGTGTTAATGTAAGCCTACTTGTGACTAATAAGTAAACCTTAAAATATAATTAAGATCATTTTGCACTAAAGCATCAGGATCTTGACACAAAATAGGGCATTTCCATCACTGACAGAGTCTTTGCGTAGGTGTTAATTAAGTTGCAGTTGGTTGAAGAATTTACAGGTCTTAGTACATAGGTGATATGTGAAGACCAGCATGACGTGTTAACCTATACAACAGTACGTTCCATTGTGTCCTTGTTTCTAGCTGATCGATAGCTCAGTCTCTCCATAAGGACCTTTCACGACCATCCTCAACGCCGGTGCCCCACAAGGCTGTGTCCTCAGCCCCTTACAATACTCCTTATACACCTGTGACTGTGTGGCCAAATTCCCCATCAACTCTATTTTCAAGTTTGCCGATGACACCACCGTAGTGGGTCGGATCTCAAACAACTATGAGACGGAGTACAGGAAAGAGATAGGGAATCTGGTGAACTGGTGCGGCAACAATAATCTCTCCCTCAATGTCAACAAAATGAAGGAGATTGTCATCGACTTCAGGAAGCATAAAGGAGAACATGCCCCTGTCTACATCAACGGTGATGAAGTGTAAATTGTTGAGAGTTTCAAGTTTCTAGGTGTGCAAATCACCAACAACCTAGTCTGGTCCTTCCATAGAATCCCGACAGTGCAGAAGGAGGCCATTCGGTCTATCAAGTCTGCACTGATCACAATCCCATCCAGGCCCCATTCCCGTAACCCCACATATTTATCCTACTAATCCCCCTGACACTGGAGTCAATTTAGCATGGCCAATGCACCTAACCTGTACACCTTTGGACTGTGGGAGGAAATCGGAGCACCCGGAGGAAACCCACGCAGACACAGGGAGAATGTGCAAACTCCACACAGACAGTGACCCAAGGCCGGAATTGAACCTAGGTCCCTGGTGCTGTGAGGCAGCAGTGCTAACCACTGTGCCACCGTGCCTCCCCATGCTTTTGCTACAGTTAAGAAAGCCCACCAATGCCTCTATTTTTTCAGGAGGCTAAACATAAGAACTAAGAGCAGGAGTAGGCAATTCAGCCCCTTGAGCCTTCTTCGCCATCCAACATGATCATGGCTGATCTCATCTCAGCCTCAACTCCACATTCTCAGCTGTTCCCCATAATCCTTCAATCCCGCTATTATTAAAAACCTCTCTATCTCTTCCTTAAATTTGTTTATGTTCCAACATCCACTGCAATCCAGGGTAGAGAATTCCACAGATTCATCACCCTTTGAATGAAGTGATTCCTCCTCCTGTTTTAAATCTGCCACCCCTCAGCCTAAAACTGCCCTCTCATTCTAGGATGTCCAACAAGGGGAAACATCGGCTCTATGTCTATGCTGTCAATCCCCCTTCAGCACCTTATATACCTCAATTAGATCCACTCTCATTCTTCTGAACTCCAGCGAGTACAGGCCTGAATTACTCGATCTCTCATCAGAAGATGATCTGTATCAATTAGCTGCTAACTAAAGGTGGGAGGCTGAAGGGAATCTTAGGTGCAAGCATGAGTGTGGAGCCAAGTGACAGAGCAATCACTCATTGAGGAGCTACTGAAATGGAGATGGTTCTTCAGGTGTTGGTTATGAGGTGATGAGAGATCCTGTTTGCTATAGTCGATGCAAAAAACTTCATTTTAAGATATTTCTACCGATGCAACTAACTCTGCTAAACTTAAAAAATCGACTGCCATCTTGACTACATTTTAAAACTCAGAAGGCATGCTGGGTTAGCTAAAGATTGACTGCATTCCTGAAGGGTACACAATTCAGGCAAACAGCAGCAGCTGCAAGGATTGTTTTTTCCTGGACAGAGACAGCCCGCGGAGGACAGTTACAATAACCAGATAAGGGTTGAGATATGTTGTGGATTTTAGTGTGTTTTTTCAGTATTCAGTTTTCGAGATCCAGTTCAGTCTAGTACAGCACGGTGGCACAGTGGTTAGCTTTGCTGCCACACAGCGCCAGGGACATGAGTTCGATTACCGGCTTGGGTCACTGCCTGTGTGGAGTTTGCACATTCTCCCCGTGTCTGCGTGGGTTTCCTCCAGGTGCTCCGGTTTCCTCCCACGGTCCAAAGATATGCGGGTTAGGTGGACTGGCCATACTAAATTGACCCTTGTGTCAGGGGGATTAGCAGGTTAAATGAGGGTTATAGGAGTAGGGTCTGGGTAGGATTGCAGTCGGTGCAGACTCGATGGGCCAAATGGCCTCCTTCTGTACTGTAGGGATTCGATTCTATGATTCTAGTACAGGGACTGGCTTGCTTAAGAGCCAGTCTCCAAAATTTACGTTTTCTTTTTGCTTCTGTCATGTTAAAGTTCTTAAGTTCTGTTCAATCAAAGAGATTAATTTTAAAACCCCGTACCAGTGCTGTTCCCTTGTCTGTTCAAGGGAATGAATGGACTCTAAAGGTGGTATCGCTGCATCGCATCACTGTACAAGCCAGCATTTCCGAATGTTCGCAAGGAAATTGAGGCACACTTAATACTGCCCCTGCCCTATGCTGAATGTCCTTATGGCGTGTAACAGAGGTCTCAATCTGGCGGCCCACCTGACCTGGGTCCTCCAGAGACTGGGTGGCGCAGTGGTTAACACTGTGCCTCATCATGCCAGGAACTCGGGTTCAATTCCAGTCATGGGTGACTGTCTGGGTGACAGATGGACCGGATGAGTCCATTGATGTCAATGTTGCCGGTCGCACACCAGGCAGCTAAGCTGATACAACTTGCTTTTTGCTTCTGCCAAGATTCCAGCAATGGAATCAGCTAATGTGTATCATGTGCATCACCACCTGTTCCATACTGCACTCTCCTCCACGAGGTTTGCTCTTTAACAGCAGTGCACTGGGGTTTGAGAGTGACTGAGGGTGATACGTCCAATCAATTCCTTCCCATAATATATTCTTAGTCCTTTCATGAAATGTATAACATAATTCAGAGAGAAGCTTCTTTTTCAGATACGGAATGTGGACCTCACTGCGGCCCACCCCAAATTGCCCCTGAATTGAAAGGCTGCCTCACGGCACCAGGGACCCGGGTTCGATTCCCGGCTTGGGTCACTGTCTGTGCAAAGTCTACATGTTCGCCCCATGTCTGCATGGGTTTCCTCCAGGTGCTCCGGTTTCCTCCCACAGTCCGAAAGGTGTGCTGGTTAGGGTGCATTGGCCGTGCTAAATTCTCCCTCAGTGTCACCCGAACAGGCGCCAGAGTGTGGCGACTGGGGGGTTTTCAAAGTAGCTTCTTTGCAGGGTTAATGTACGCCTACTTGTGACACTAATAAATAAACTAAAAAAAATTTCAGAGGAAGTTAAGCGTGAAACACATTACTGTGGGTCTGGTGGGCACATGCAGCCCAGCCTGGCAGATTTCCTTCCCTAAAGGGCATTCATGAGACAGATTACAACAATCAATGATGGCTTCATGGTTGTTGTTACATGGTGGCACAGTGGTTAGCACTGCTGCCTCACAGCGCCGGGGACCCGGGTTCGATTCCCAGCTTGGGTCACTGTCTGTGTGGAGTCTGCACGTTCTCCCCGTGTCTGTCTGGGTTTTCTCCGGGTGCTCCGGTTTCCTCCCACAGACCGAGAAACGTGCTGGTTAGGTACATTGGCCATGCTCAGTGTACCCGAACAGGCGCTGGAGTGTGGTGACTAGGGAATTGTCACAGTAACTTCATTTCTGTGTTAATATAAGCTTACTTGTGACACCAATAAATAAACTTTTAATTCCAGATTTAGTAATTGAATTTAAATTCCATCAAAGCCACGGTGGGATTTGAACTCATGTCCCCCGAAGGATTAACCTGGGTTTCTAGATTACTCGGCCAATTAGTCAACCACTATACCACTGTCTCTCCTCATAAAGCTTGACTTCTAACACCAGGCTAAAGTCTAACAGGTTTATTTAGAACACTCACCTGATGAAGGAGCAGCGCTCCGGAAACTCGTGATTCCAAATAAACCTGTTGGACTTTAACCTGGTGTTGTGAGACTTCTTACTGTGCCCACCCCAGTCCAACGCCGGCATTAAGAATGAATAGATTCTTAATTGCAGATATATATATTTTTTAAATCAAATCTGTATCCTTTAAAAAGTACGTGGATGAGTACTTGGCACACCAAAACATTCAAGGCTATGGGCCAAGTGGGATTGGGTGGGCAGGTCAGGGCCTTTCAAGAGTCGGTGCAGACTCGATGGGCCGAAGGGATATTTTGTGAAATTCCATCATCTACTGTGGAGGGATTTGAACCCGGGTCCCCAGGACAGTAGCGGAGTTTCTGGGTTGATAATCTAGTGATAATACCACTAGGCCATCACCTCCCCTAGACCCTTCTATTCCTTCCTTTCTCATGTTTATCCAGTTACCTCTACGATGCAATTCTTTTCTCTGCAGTAGCACATTGTCTGGATAAAGAAGTTTCTTCTAAATTCCCCATTGGATTCATTAGTAACGTTCCTATATTCATGGCTGTTGGGTTTTAATCTTCCCCACATTTAGAATCCCTACAGTGCATTAGGAGACCATTCGGCCCATCGAGTCTGCACCAACCACAATCCCACCCCGGCCCTATTCCTGTAACCCCACATATTTACACTGCTGATCCGCTGACGCCAAGGTCAATTTAGCATGGCCAATCAATCTAAACCGCACATCTTTGGAGTGTGGGAGGAAACTGGAGCACCCGGACGAAACCCATGCAAACACCGGGCGAAAGTGCAAACTCCACACAGACAATGGCCCGAGGCCTGAATTGAACTCTGGTCCCTGGCACTGTGAGGCAGCAGTGCTAACCACTATGCCACCGTGCTGCCCATTTGACCCACTTGCTTAACCTGTGTATTTCTTTCTGTAGGCTCCTTCCCTCCTCTTGACAACTTATTTTCCTACCTTGGCGCCATCAGCAAATTTCACTTGCAGATTTGGGACCATCCTCCAAATTATTGATATAGGTTGTAAAAGGTTGAGGTCCCAGAACCGATCCCTGTGGCCCTCCATTAGTTTCATCTTGCCAAAACCGAGAAAGAACCATCCATCCCTCCTGTCTGCTCCCTGTTAGTTTACCAATCCTCTGTCCGTGCTATTGTGTTACCCCCTATACTGTATGTGTGTTCTTATCTTGCTTAGGAACCTTTGATGTGGAACCTGTGATACACATGACCTGATGGAAAGAAAACTCAACCAGGCTCATAACTCATGATGTAAGTAGAAAAGGGAAGTCATGGAGTAGTGGCATTATCATGAGACTTATAATCCAGGGACCCAGTAATAGATAGATACCCTACAGTGCAGAAAGAGGCCCTTCGGCCCATCAAGTCTGCACCGACCACAATCCCACCCAGGCCTTATCCCCATATCCCTACATATTTTACCCACTAATCCCTCTAACCTACACATCTCAGGACTCTAAGGGGCAATTTTAGCATGGCCAATCAACCTAACCCGCACATCTTTGGACTGTGGGAGGAAACCAGAGCACCCGGAGGAAACCCATGCAGACACGAGGAGAATGTGCAAACTCCACACAGACAGTGACCCAAGCTGGGAATCGAACCCAGGTCCCTGGAGCTGTGAAGCAGCAGTGCTAACCACTGTGCTACCGTGCCGCCCATAATGTTTTGGGGATCTGGGTTCAAATCCCATCATGGCAGATGGTAAAATTTTGACTTCAATAAAAGTCTAGCGACGGCCATGAAACCATTGCTGATTGCTGTAAAGACCCATCTGGTTCAATAATGCCCTTCAGGGAAGGAAATCTGCTATCCTTACCCAGTCTAGCCTACATGTGGCTCCAGAGCCGCAGCAAAATGGCTGACTCTTAAAAGCATGGCAAGCCATTCACTCCAAAAGCTGGGGCAATTAGGGATGGGTAATATTCCCCACATCCCAAGTAAGAATAAAAAGAAAGACATCATGACATTTAGAGTCTTTGAGATTCATGGCACAAAAAGAGACTCTACAGCCCATCGAGTAGTGGTTGACTCTCAGCTGCCCTCCGAAATGGTCTAACAAGCCACGCAATTCAAGGGCAATCAGGGATGGGCGATAAATGCTGGTCCAGCCAGCGATGCCCACATCCCATGAATGAATAAAAAATAACTCTGTGTGGAGTTTGCACCTTCTCCTTGTGTCTGTGTGGGTTTCCTCCGGGTGCTCCGGTTTCCTCTCACAGCCCAAAGATGTGCGGGTTAGGTTGATTGGCCATGCTAAATTGCCCCTTAGTGTCCTGAGATGCGTAGGTTAGAGGGATCAGCGGGTAAATGTACAGGGATATGGCCTGGGTGGGATTGTGGTCGGTGCAGACTCGATGGGCCCAATGGCCTCTTTCTGCACTGTAGGGATTCTATGATTTCTATGAAGTCTGCGTCAGCCACCTATCTATTTTTTAAAATTCATTTGTGGGACATGGGCGTCGCTGGCTGGGCCAGCATTTATTGCCCATCCCTAGTTGTCCGAGGGCAGCTGCGAGTCAACCACATTGCTGTGGCTCTGGAGTCACATGTAGGCCAGACCGGGTAAGGGCGGCAGATTTCCTTCCCTAAAGGACATGAGTGAACCAGATGCGTTTTTCCGACAATGGTTCCATGGTCATCAGTGGATTCCTAATTCCAGATTTTCTTTTTATTGAATTCAAATTCCACCATCTGCTGGGGCAGGATTCGAACCTGGGTCCCCAGAACTTTCATTGAGTTTCTGGTTTAATAGGCGATAATACCACTAGGCCATCTTCCCCCAAGCCTATGGCCTCCCATAGCCTATCTATGCTAATTCCATTTAACATCTACGGCATTTGAAACGCTCATCTGAATGGGTTAAAATGATCTTGGTAAATTGGGTACAAACAAATTTACTTTTAATTCCTGAACAATAACAGAGTGATGGACAAGGTGCAAATGTGACTTTACCTGCAGGCACATTCTTAATTACAAGACAAAAAGAGGCTGACAGTTCAAATGTAAATTCAGTGAGTCACGCAATATTCTAGAAATCTCGAAGTTGCTTCGAGGTGACTAAGCTGAATGATCACAAAGGATGTCAAAATCTTCAGGCAAAATATCATAGGAGGCTTTCACTTTGAGTTACCAGTTTCGTGAGCTGAATTCATCAATAAAGTTTGAAAGTTTAAGACTATTTATTAGTGTCGCAAGTCGGCTTACATTAACACTGCAATGAAGTTACTGTGAAAATCCCCTAGTCACCACACTCCGGCGCCTGTTCGGGTACACTGAGGGAGAATTTAGCATGGCCGATCCACCCTAACCAGCCCGTCTTTCAGACTGTGGGAGGAAACTGGAGCACCCGGAGGAAATCCACGCAGACACGGGGAGAACGTGCAAACTCCGCACAGTCACCCAAGCCAGGAATCCAACTCGGGTCCCTGGCACCGTGAGGCAGTAGTGCTAACCACTGTGTCACCGTGCTCCCCTCAGGGCTTTCCAGTGTGTGTGAGCAAGTAAATACTAAGCCCACTCAACATTGAGTGCAGCAAATGGAAGAGACTGACTGACCAAATCAGTTCTTGTCAAGCAGATAATAAATTGTTTCAGCGTACGTAGGGAGGCACGGTCGCACAGTGGTTAGCACTGCTGCCTCGCAGCGCCAGGGTTCGATTCCTGGCTTGAGTCGCTGTCTGTGCGGAGTCTGCACCTTCTCCCCTGTGTCTGCGTGGGTTTCCTCCGGGTGCTCCGGTTTCCTCTCACAGTCTGAAATATGTGCTGGTTAGGTGAATTGGCCGTGCTAAATTCTCCCTCAGTGTACCCGAACAGGCGCTGGAGTGTGGCAACTCAGGGATTTTCACAATAACTTCATTGTAGTGTTAATGTAAGCCTACTTGTGACACGTATAAAATAAACTTTAATTAAAAATGGATTATTGAAGGGCTAAAAGGGGTTAGATCATTTGACAGTGTTGCTATGTGAAGCTTTTAAGTTTATTTATTAGTGTCACAAGTAGGCTTACATTAACACTGCAATGAAGTCACTGTGAAAGTCTCTTCCTGCTTTCACGAATTCTCTACCTCAGGTGCAGATGTTTGCAAGGCTAAGGTTCCACGGATATCGAAGACACTCTGGAGCGCTGGACATGTCCCTGTTCTTCAGGGTGCGGGCATGGATGGTGAGTTTTAGGCCAGGAATCTGATGGTGGGAGGCACTGCAGCTGGATTTGGCTGCGTCCTTGCATGCTATCCACACGCACACCTTTTCTCGCAGGAGTCATCAGGTAGTAATCAAAAGCAGGATCCCTCTCTGATTTCACCCCCTCCTCCTTCGCCTGAAGGTACGAGGCACAATTATAGCTCACTAATTGATACCTTGCCGGAGATCTGATAGCACAACACACTCTGTGAATCAAAGCTACTCTTGGCAGCTTGGAACTGTGTCACCTGATGCATTTCTTCACTCAGCCAATTGCAGGGGCCACGGAAGAAGTCATTTTTCAGAAACCTAACCAAACAGTATTCTAGAAACACAGCAATGCAGGAGGAGGCCATTCGGCCCATCGAGTCTGCACCGACCACAATTCTACCAGGCATCCCACATATTTACCCCGCTAATCCCTCTAATGTACGCATCCCGGGACACTACGGGGCAATTTACCATGGCCGATCAACCTACCCCGCACACCTTTGGACTGTGGGAGGCAGCCGGAGCACCAGGAGGGAAACCCACGCAGACACGGGGAGAATGTGCAGACTCCACACAGACAGTGACCCAAGCCTGGACTCGAACCCGGGTCCCCGGCGCTGCGAGGCAGCAGTGCTAACCACTGTACCACCGTGCCTGTTTGTTTCGGCAGTGAGGACTGACTGGCAAAAATTAATTTTAGCACAAAGAGAAATTGTGCCTCATTGGATTAGCAAGGACAGGCACTTTTTAAAGTGTATTTATTCTTTCATGGGATGTCGTTGACAAGGCCAGCATTTATTGCCCATCCCTAATTGCCCCTTAAACCGAGTGGCTTACTCTGCCATTTTAGAGGGCAGTTGAGAGTCAACCACATTGCTGTGGCTCTGGAGTCACATGTAGGCCAGACCGGGTAAAGATGGCAGATTTCCTTCCCTAAAGGGGCACTATTGAACCAGATGAGTTTTTACAACAATGATTTCATGGTCACCATCACTGAGTTGAATGTGGGCGGCACGGTGGCACAGTGGGGTTAGCACTGCTGCCTCACAGTGCCAGGAATCTGGGTTTGATTCCCACTTAGGTCAGTGTCTGCCTGGAGTTTGCACTTTCTCCCCGTGTCTGTGCGGCTTTCATCCGGGTGCTCCGGTTTCCTCCTACAGTCTGAAAGATGTGCTGGTTAGATGCATTGTCCATACTAAATTCTCCCTCAGTGTACCCGAACAACCGCCGGAGTGTGACGACTCGGGGATTTTCACAGTAACTTCATTGCAGTGTTAATGTAAGCCGACTTGTGACACTAATAAATAAACTAATAGCGGAATTTTCCTGTCCCGTCCGCCACGGGAATCTTGCAAAGGTCCATTGACCTTGGGCGGGATTTTCCGGGCTTGGGGCGAACACGGTCGGAAAATCCCACCCTAATTTTTCAATTCCAGATTTATTAATTTTATTGAATTGAAATTTGCCATTGGAGGATTTTGAACCTGTGTCCCCCAGAACATTAGGCCAGGTCTCTGGATTACTAGTCCAGTGACATTACCACTGCGCCACCATCTCCCCTTAATGATGTGCTTGTTGCCTGGCACCTTGCAAAAGCGGTCGTAAAGACGAACGAGCTAACGCAGGTAATCAATGTCTTTGACTGCGACCAACATGGAATATAAATGTGCATTAGTTCCAAATCTGCTTTGACAATTAAGGTGGTTTCAGAGTCCACAAGGCACTGCTTCCTGCTCAGGAAGTTAGATTGCAACAACCACTCCAGTTGATCAATTATCTCGCTCTACCCCTCAATTTACAGTAACTTCCGACAATGGTTTCATGGTCATCAGTAGGTTCTTAATTCCAGATCTTTTTTATTGCCACAAAAGAGATTTGTGATGCATTCCACCTCTCTAGGTTACATTAACACTGCAATGAAGTTACTGTGAAAATCCCCTAGTCGCCACACTCCGGCGCCTGTTTGGGTACACTGAGGGAGAATTTAGCATGGCCAATACACCTAACCAGCATGTCTTTCAGACTGTGGGAGGAAACCGGAGCATCCGGAGGAAACCCACGCAGACACGGGGAGGACGTGCACATTCCACACAGACAGTGACCCAAGCCAGGAATTGAACCCAGGTCCCCAGCGCTATGAGGCAACGAGCTAACCACTGTGCCACTGTGCCGATGATGTAAGAGCCCCACCAGGATTTGAGAATTTGCTGTTGAATATCAGAGAGAGGTTTCAGTTTTCTGTAACGTGTACGTCAGGCCTTTTCCACAACCTCCTAATGAATTGTACTCTTGTTATCAGTGTCTGAAATATATCGAACATTAATTTGTAATTTACTTCATAGAAATCATAGAAATCATAGAAACCCTACAGTACAGAAAGAGGCCATTCGGCCCATCGAGTCTGCACCGACCACAATCCCACCCAGGCCCTACCCCCATATCCCTACATATTTTACCCGCTAATCCCTCTAATCTACGCATCCCAGGACACTAAGGGGCAATTTTTTAGCATGGCCAATCAACCTAACCCGCACATCTTTGGACTGTGGGAGGAAACCGGAGCACCCGGAGGAAACCCACGCAGACACGGGGAGAATGTGCAAACTCCGCACAGACAGTGACCCAAGCCGGGAATCGAACCCAGGTCCCTGGAGCTGTGAAGCAGCAGTGCTAACCACTGCGCTACCGTGCCGCCCCTTGAACACATTATTTCTTGCTCTCTCATTTTCTTCCCCTCAATATTGCTTGCTAATGGCATCATCGTGGCACAGTGGTTAGCACTGCTGCCTCACAGCGTCAGGGACCCAGGTTCAATTCCAGCCTCGGGCCACTGTCTGTGCGGAGTCTGCACGTTCTCCCCTGTGTCTACATGGGTTTCTTCCGGGTGCTCCGGTTTCCTCCCACAGCCCAAAGATGTGCGGGTTAGGTGGATTGGCCATGCTAAATTGCCCCTTAGTGTCCAAAGATGTGTGGGTTTGGGTGATTGGCCATGCTAAATTGCCTCTTAGTGTCCAAAGATGTGCAGGTTAGGTTGATTGACCATGCTAAATTGCCCCTTAGTGTCCAAAGATGTGCGGATTAGGTTGATTGGCCATGCTAAATTGCCCCTTAGTGTCCAAAGATGTGCGGATTAGGTTGATTGGCCATGCTAAATTGCTCCTTAGTGTTGGGGGATGAACAGGGTAAATACGTGGGGTTACTAGGTTACATTAACACCGCAATGAAGTTATTCTGAAAATCCCCCAGTCGCCACACTCTGGCACCCGTTCGGGTACACTGAGGGAGGATTTAGCCTGGCCAATGCGCTTAACCTGGGTGGGGTTGTTGTCAGTGCAGGCTCGATGGGCCAAATGGCCTCCTTCTGCACCGTAGGGATTCTATGATGGCTTGGAGGAGCGATAGAACCTGATAGTAATTTGAACCGAGGGATATTTCTGTATCAGGGCTTTTTTTTTAGCAGAGAGGGAAACAGAATTGGCTCTGGCTTCAGTGAGGAACAGGTAACATCTTTTTCATCTTGGCTGGGTGAGCAGATTAGACATTTGCCATCCTTGTTCAGTTCTGCCTAACCATGGAAAAGCTGTTGGCATTGGGTATGGCACACGCAAACCGCCAATGTAATTGTGGACAATAACTTCCTGTTCTAAGTACTTCCTGCGGGCAGGAATTTCTCATTCCAAATATTAGCTCCATGGTTTTTGTTGGCCGGGAATAGAGTAAAGCAAAGGGCTTGCAAGAGGAAATTCCTTCTCACACATATGCCAAAGAAACCACAGGTCTTCAAAGATAGCTCGAGTGTCAATGGATTCCTGGCGTGGAGTCCACTCGCTGGAGCAGCTCTGAGGGTGACCTGTCGTGTCCACACCCAGAAATAGATCACTTCTTGATTAAAAATTGCTGACTTCGGACACAGTTGATGTCCACAGTTTGGCTTTGCTCCTTTGACCATGGTGGGGGGGGAGGGGGCAACTGCACTCCAGCCTCTAAGTGAGAAGATTAGAAAGGTTTAAGCCTGTTCTGGAGGCATGGGCGCACTGACTAGGCTGACACTGTGAAACACCGAGGGAGCGCAACAGCCTTGTGCGGGGGTGGGGGCAGCATGTGTAGGGGGTCGGGGGGTTGCGCAGTTGATAAGACCATACGATATAGGAGCAGAATTAGGCCATTCGGCCCATTGAGTCTGCGCCACCATTCAGTGGTTAGCACTGCTGCCTCACAGCTGCAGGGACCCAGGTTCGATTCTCATCTTGGGTTACTGTTTGTGCGGAGTCTGCGTGGGTTTCCTCCGGGTGCTCTGGTTTCCTCCCACAGTCCGAAAGACGTGCTGGTTAGGTGCATTGGCCGTGCTAAATTCTCCCTCACTGTAGCCGAACAGGCTCCAGAGTGTGGCAACTGGGGGATTTTCACAGTAACTTCATTGCAGTGTTAATGTTAGACTACTTATGACACTAATAAAGCAATCAACCAATCAATCTTGACTGATATGATTCTCATCCCCATTCTCCTGTCTTCTCCCTGTAACCCTTGATCCCCTTATTGATCAAGAGCCTATCTATTTCTATCTTAAAGACACTCAATGACCAGGCCTCCACAGCCCTCTGTGGCAATGAGTTCCTCAGACTCACCACCCTATGGCTAAAGAAATTCCTCCTCATCTCAGTTTTAAAGCAGCATCCCTTCACTCTGAGGCTGTGCCCTCGGGTTCCAGGCTCTCCCACTAGTGGAAACATCCTCTCCACGTCCACTCTATCCAAGCCTCTCTGTATTCTGTAAGTTTCAATTAGGTTCCCCCTCATCAATCTAAACTCCATCGGGTATAGGCCCAGACTCCTCAACCGCTCCTCCTTTGATAAACCCTTCGTTCCTGGGATCATTCTTGTGAACCTCCTCTGGACCCCCTCCAAGGCCAGCACAAGCTTCCTGAGGTAATGGGGCCAGTCATTTGGACAGCAATTAAAAACCCAAGGCTCTCTGATCCACAGGATCTCACAGCGATGTTCAAATGATAGCATTTCTCTCGTGGCCAACACTTATCCCTCAACCAAGACCTAAAACCTTTGGTCAGGACAGCCAGCTCATTGGTGTTTACACGGGACCTTACTGTGCGCATAATTGCCGACCGCACATCCCACACGACAGCACTGACTCCACCACTTAATTTGCAGTGAGACACTCAGGAAAGCCCTGAGATTGTGAAAGGTGCTATATAAAGGCAAGGTGTCTCTTTCCATTCTTTGATTGATGTGTGGAACATTAGCCACATACTTAACTCTTTATTTTGGCAAAAGTTAAGCGACATACTTCCCAGGCAGACAGGTGAAATCCTTGTCGAATTAAAATTGTTACGACCTGGGATTGGAACTAACAGGTCAAACGTCAATTAGGTCAGTATTGATTTTTAGATGCTATTTTTTGACAGGAGAACTTGAGCAGACAAGTGTCAACGCTTATAGCACGGGATTCGGAAATATTGCAGACGACAAATATTATGAAATTTATTCTGTTCGGCGCACCAGATCCAACTTGGTGGCCCTGCTGCTCCATGTTCTGGAAGAGTTTGTCCTGCCTATTGGATGTTTGTTCTGGGCTTCCCCCCAGATTTCAGATTTGCTGATCTTGGCTAGATCATCCAGACGAGTGCCAAGTAGCTTCCTTTCTGTCGGGAGGGCATGAGGTAGAGAGCATTGATGGAGCTGCGGCTTAACGGTGCACTGCACCGCAACATATGGAATTAGTGAAGGCCGCAAAGATGGCTGCCACTCATATCTCTCAGTTAGATCCACGATGCGTCCATTGGGATATTTGGGTGGTTTGTTTTTGAGCGGTGCAGACGCGATGGGCTGAAGGGCCCTTTTAAATTTTATTTATCAGTAAGAAGTCTCACAACACCAGGTTAAAGCCCAACGCGTTTATTTGGAATCACGAGCTTTCGGAGCGCTGCTCCTTCATCAGGTGAGTCCTGATGACGTAATGCTAACCACTGAGTCTTGTCTATTAGTCACGAGGCAAGTTACGAGGCAAGTTTATTATAACGAGGCAAGCTTTTTACACAGAGGGTGATGGGTGCCTGGAACTCGATCCTGGAGGGAAGCAATGGAAGCAGATACGATAGTGACTTTTAAGGAGCGTTTGGACAAATACATGAATAGGATGGGAATGGAGGGGAATGTATGGTCCCCGGAAAGGTAGGGGGTTTTAGTTCACATGGGCAGCATGGTTGGTTCAGGCTTGGAGGGCCAAAGGGCCTGTTCCTGTGCTGTAAGTTTCTTTGTTCTTTGTTCGAAGTAGGCTTACATTAACAGCGCAATGAAGTTACTGTGATAATCCCTGAGTTGCCACACACTCCGATGCCTATTCCGGTACACTGAGGGAGAATTTAGCATGGCCAATGCACCCTAACCAACACGTCTTTTGGACTGTGGGAGGAAACCAGAGTACCCGGAGGAAACCCACGCAGACACGGGGAGAACGTGCAGACTCTGCACAGACAGTGACCCAAACTGGGAATCGAACCCGGGTCCCTGGCGCTGTGAGGCAGCAGTGCTAACCACTGTGCCACCGTGCCTGCCCATGGTGTCAAGAAGTTTTTTCTGCGCTGTACGTCTTTATGATTCTGCGCGAGGAGCCACAGTTACTGGCGAAATGATGGTGGCCGCGGAGTGGGGCAGGGCAGCAAAGTAAAGATAAATAAATTGCGTCTTGCCAATGGCTTGATTTGTACCAAAAATGGATGGGGATGTTTGGCAATGCTTACAGTCGCATTTTGAGCAAATTCACTGTCTGCGATAGGTTTACAGCAAGGAGTGTCATTTTGGAATATCGTCGGTATATTTTTAGCCATACAAACATCCAGAATAGACAAACAAACACACTGGGGCTTGGCTTTGAACGGTAGTGTGAAAAAGTGTTGACAGCCTGGTTAATATCTCTCCCAAAATGTTCTTTCTCTTTTCCTTGGGCTTGCCGTCTCGCCATCATCCATTTTACACCAGTCAAGATGCCCCCCTTTGCTTAGGTCCATTTCATAATTACAGTGAACATTTGAACATTCTAGCGAGCTCTTGTGCGCAATATTGAGTTGACCAGTTGGAGAAGTGCATTGATCGGAGCCTCGTGAAGCACTCACTGAAGCGTAGATGTTGTCGAAGAGGGTAACACTGGGGATAGTAGTGAAAGGAAGCGTATAGAATCCCTCTAGTGCAGAAGGAGGCCATTTGGCCCATCGAGTCTGCACCAACCACAATACCACCGAGCCCCTGTTTCCATAACCCCATGCATTTACCCTAGCTAATCTCCCTGACACTGAGGGACAATTTAGCACGGCCAACCCACCTAACCCGCACATCTTTGGACTGTGGGAGGAAATTGGAGCACCTGGAGGAAACCCACGCAGACACGGGGAGAATGTGCAATCTCCACAAAGACAATCGCCCAAGGCGGGATTTGAATCCGGGTCCCTGGCGTTGGTGGCAGCAGTGCTAACCACTGTGCCACCGTGCCGCACCGTAAAAAATGCAAAGAGAAAGAAAAGTGAATGAAAGCAATGTTTATTTCAGACGTATCAGCAGATGATTTATCAAGCCGAAATAGCTCAGTTGGGAGAGCATTACACTGAAGATCTGAAGGCCCCTGGTTCAATCTCAGGCTTCGGCCTGAGCCACCTGCTGGCTTTCTTTGCTATCTGCCTATGGGCACTGCATTTGGGGCGGCACGGGGTGGCACAGTGATTAGCACTGCTGCCTCACAGCGTCAGGAATCTGGGTTCAATTCCGGGCTCGGGTGGCTGTCTGTGTGGAGTTTGCACATTCTCCCCGTGTCTGTGTGGGTTTCCTCCGGATGCTCCGATTTCCTCCCACACTCCAAAGATGTGTGGGTTAGATGGATTAGCCATGCTAAATTGCCCCTATTGTTTGGGGGATTAGGAGGGTAAATATGTGGGGTTACGGGAATAGGGCCTGAGTGGGATCGTCGTCAGTGAAGACCTGATGGGCCAAATGGCCTCATCCTGCACTGTTTGGATTCTATGATTCTATGTGCAGGTTAGGTGAATTGGCCATGGTAAATTGTTCCTTAGCGGCAGAGTAAATATGGAGGTTATGGGGATAGGGCCTGGGTGAGGTAGTTGTTGGTGCAGGCTCGATGGGCCGAATGGTCTACTCCTGCTCCCATTTCTTACGTTCTTATCTACCAACAGCTTTTATTTGAGGGAAGTGAGTGGAGCCAAAGGAGAAATGGTTCAATGTGAAAGCGAGTGCAGTCAGGCAGATGAGGGTGATAGCAGATGGTGGGCGGCACGGTGGCACAGTGGTTACCACTGCTGCCTCACAGCGCCAGAGTCCCAGGTTCAATTCCAGCCTCGGGTCACTGTCTGTGTGGAATTTGCACAATCTCCCCGTGTCTGCGTGGGTTTCCTCCGGGTGCTCCGATTTCCTCCTCACTGCAAAGATGTGCGGGTTCGGTTGATTGGCCGTGATAAATTGCGCCTTAGTGTCAGGGTGATTAGCAGGGTAAATGCGTGGGGTTATGGGGATAGGGCCTGGGTGGGATTGTGGTCGGTGCAGACTCAATGGGCCGAATGGCCTCCTTCTGCACTGTAGAGATTCTACGTTTGGACTCCTTCAAAGACTAAGCAGGGGAAATTCAGGTTGGGGAGATGGAGGTGTCGAGGGATTGGATATCCACGCTGAAAATGGCCAAGAAATGAGAAACTGTTAAAGTGCTGGATCAAGGACATCAGAAAAATCATGGATGTGGGTTGGAAGAGACTGGAGATGTGACGAGAAAAATGGAGAGAAAGTTTGTTTATTAGTGTCACAAGTAGGCTAATATTAACATGGCAATAGAGTTATAGAGGTTTACAGCATGGAAACAGGCCCTTCGGCCCAACTTGTCCATGCTGCCCTTTTTTTAACCACTAAGCTGGTCCTAAATTGCTCACATTTGGCCCATATCCCTCTATACCCATCTTACCCATGTAACTATCTAAATGGTTTTTAAAAGACAAAATTGTACCCGCCTCTACTACCACCTCTGGCAGCTTGTTCCAGACACTCACCACCCTCTGAGTGAAAAAAATTGCCCCTCTGGACCCTTTTGTATCTCTCCCCTCTCACCTTAAACCTATGTCCTCTAGTTTTGGACTCCCCTACCTTTGGGAAAAGATATTGACTATCTAGCTGATCTGGGCCCCTCATTATTTTATAGACCTCTATAAGATCACCCCTCAGCCTCCTACCCTCCAGAGAAAAAAGTCCCAGTCTATTCAGCCTCTCCTTATAACTCAAACCATCAAGTCCCGCTCGCATCCTAGTAAATCTTTTCTGCACTCTTTCTAGTTTTGAAGTTACTGTGAAAATCCCCGAGACGCCACACTCCATCGCCTGTTCGGGTACACGGAGTGAGAATTTAACATGGTCAATGCATCTAACCAGCACGTCTTTCAGACTGTGGGAGAAAACTGGAGCACTGGGATGAAACCCACGCAGCCACGGGGAGAACGTGCAGACTCCACACAGACAGTGACCAAAGCTGAGAATCGAACCTAGGTCCCTGGCGCTGAGAGGCAACAGTGCTAACCACTGTGCCACCATACTGCCCATTACCATGGGTCTGGAGTCACATGTAGGCCAAACCAGGTAAGGACGGCAGATTTCCTTCCCTAAAGGATATTAGTGAACCAGATGGGTTTTTCCCACAATCAACAATGGTTTCATGGTCATCAGTAGATTTTTAATTCCAGATTTTTTTTATTGAATTCAAATTTCACCATCTGAGTTGGGACATCGATAGGGACATGGATAACATTTAAAAAGCATTTGGACAGACACATGGATAGGAAAGGTTTACAAAAAACAAAAAACAGCACAGGAACAGGCCTTCATCCCTCCAAGCCTGCACTGATTATGATGCCTGCCTAAACTAAAACCGCATGCACTTACGGGGTCTGTATCCTTCCATTCCCATCCTATTCATGTATTCATCGAGTTGCCTCTTAAACGCCGCTATCGTACCTGCTCCCACCACCTCCCCGGGCAGCACGTTCCAGACATTCACCACCCTCTGTGTAAAAAACTTGCCTCACACATCTCCTCGAAATTTTTCCCCATGCACCTGAAATCAATGTCCCCTAGTACTTAACCTTTCATAGAGTCCCCACAGCGCAGAAGGAGGCCATTCAGCCCATCAAGTCTGCACTGACAACAATCCCACCCAGGCCCCATCCCCGTAATCCCACAGATTTACTCAACTAATCCCTATGACCTACACATCCCAGGACACTAAGGGGCAATTTAGCATGGTCAATGCACCTAACCCGTGCATCTTTGGACCGTGGGAGGAAACCAGAGCACCCGGAGGAAATCCACGCAGACACAGGAAGAACGTGCAAACTCCACACAGACAGTGACCCAAGCCGGGAGTCGAACCCGGGTCCCTGGAGCTGTGAGGCAGCAGTGCTAACCACTGTGCCACTGTGCCGCTCCAAGGAAAGAGCATCTGACTATTTAGAGGGATATGGGCCAAATGTAGGCAAATGGGGTTAGCTTAGATGCTCTTTTTGGTCGGCACGGACCAGTTTGGGCCGAAGGGCCTGTCTCCGTGCGGTAGATTCTATGATTCTCTGATTCTATGATGAGAGATGCAGATTACAGACAGGAGTTTATAAGATATAGGAGCAGAATTCAGCCATTCGAGATGCAGTAACAGTGACATTTCTTGAGGAAAAATTAATTTGTAAAATTGCACGACTAACTGATTGTGAAACGTGCTGACATTTTCTTCAGTTGACCCGCATTATTTATAGGCTTACTTACATTAAGTAACTTTAGGAGCCTTCAGCCTTACAATGGTTTATACTTGTTGCCATATCTGACATGAGGCAGAGTTATGTTCCCTTCAGAGTGGGCTTGCCAATGCTGTTCTTGGCCCCGGCTCCAAGCAGTTTCAGAGGGAACATGATGATACCGCATGTGTTAGAACTCCATACAAGTTGCAAATTACAAAAGTACGGACTATCACTGCTGCTCCTTTACATTGTACCATTCAGTGGCGTAAAGACCGCGCCAGTTTGGAAGGCAAATCAACGGCACCATCTTCAAGGCTACCGCCCGGCCTAGCAGTCCCGTTGCGGGGAATGACTTGGACAATGCTTGGGTGAATGACCCTCCCTTGAGAACGTCCTCCCTCACAATTGAAGTCTGGGAAGGGGAGAAATCGTGGGCCAGCATTAAACAGGAGTTCAAACAGCAAGAGCTTATCTCAGTATGGTCAATTTGGGTTCAGTAACAGTGCACGGCCAAAAGGACAGTATGTCCCTTGGAACACGCAGACTGCCATTTACCCATTCCCAGCATTTATTTTCTGCAATTGTGGCCGAGGCTGATAGCATTGCGGCTGTTTATGAGAGGTACAAAGGATTCAGTGGCTATTTTTTTAATGTTCTGAACTAACTTATGTAATTTTCTAAAATAAAAGGACATACAGTGGCACAGTGATTAGCACCGCTGCCTCACAGTGCCAGGGACGCAGGTTCAATTCGGGCCTCGGGTCACCGTCTGTGTAGAGTCAGCACATTCTCCCCGTGCCTGCGTGGGTTTCCTCTGGATGCTCCGGTTCCTTCCCACAGTCTGAAAGACGTGCTGGTAAGGTGCATTGACCGTGCTAAATTCTCTCTCAGTGTACCCGAACAGGCGCCGGAATGTGGCAACTAGGGGGTTTTCACAGTAACTTCATTGCAGTGTTAATGTAAGCCTACTTGTGTCACTAATCAATAAACTTTAAAAAACTCCGGGTGCTCTGGTTTCTTCCCACAGTCCGAAAGATGTGCTGGTTAGGTGCATTGACCATGCTAAATTCTCTCTCAGTGTACCTGAACAGGCGTTGGAGCACTAGGGGATTTTCACAGTAACTTCAAAGATGTGAGGGTTAGGTTGATTGACCATTCTAACTTAACCCTAGTGTCAGGGGGATTAGCAAGGTAAATATGAGGGGTTACGGGAATAGGGCCTGGGTGGGATTGTGGTTGGGATTGTGAGATTGTGATTGTCGATGGACCGAATGGCCTCCTTCTGCACTGTAGGGATTCTATGATTCTATGACAATGAGATGGCTTTTACTGCACAGGTACAACACCAAATGGGAATCACAAGCTTTGCATCTTTGATGACGATGTCAGAGCTTCTCTCTGCCCTTTCCTGAACCTTGACTACGTCAGGCTGATGTCAAAGTAAAGCACAAGGGAAAACAGCAAACTGAATGTGGTCAACACTGGACGGGGAGGGATCGTCTTTCCAATGTTCGCCCTCCATCTCCCACACCCCCTTAAACCTGAGCTCGTCCAAAACTCCGCAGCCCATATTAAACCTCACATTAAACATTGTCCACCCTCACTGGAATCACGAATCTACTGATAACTATGAAACCATTGTCGATTGTCGGAAAAACCTTCTGGTTCACTAATGTCTTTTAGGGAAGGAAATCTGCCATCCTTACCCGGTCTGGCCCACATGTGATTCCAGAGCCACAGCAATGTGGTTGACTCTCAACTGCCCTCGGGCAACTAGGGATGGGCAATAAATGCTGGCCCAGCCAGCGACACCCATGTCCCACAAATTAGTAAAAAACACTGTTAGCCATAATAAAAACACAATTCAACACCTTAACCTTTGTAATTATTGTTTACTTCTGACCACGAGAATTTCTAGATAATTGTCTCTCTGATCACTGATCTCCACTGACTCCTACTCCACTCATATCTCAACTTTAGGTTTAAAGTTTAATTTATCAGTGTCACAACTCGGCTTACATTAACATTGCAATGAGGTTACTGTGAAAATCCCCTAATCGCCACACCCTGTTCGGGTACACTGAGGGAGAATTCTAGCATGGCCAATGTACCGGCTTGGGTCACTGTCTGTGTGGAGTTCGCTCGTTCTCCCCATGTCTGCGTGGGTTTCCTTTGGGTGCTCTGATTTCCTCCCACATTCCAAAAGACATGCTGGTTGGGGTGCATTGGCTGTGCTAAATTCTCCCTCTGTGTTCCCAAACAGTGTGTGGCGACTGGGGGATTTTCACAGTAACTTCATTGCAGTGTTAATGTAAGCCTACTTGTGACACTAATTAATAAAGAAACTTTAAACTAAACCACTGCGCTACCTTTAAAATTCTCATCCGCATTCTTACGTTCAACTCCCTCCATGACTTCCCTGTCTTTGCACCCTCCTCCAGCCTTTACGCCACGCCAGAGAACACTTGCCTTCCTCAAACTCCGACCTCTTATTCTCACCAAGGTGCTTTCCGATTCAGCTCAGCTATGTTAAGGTCATAACATTGCGATCCTTCCTTCACCGCAATGTTTGTTCATTCAGCGCACGTTTATCTTTTCCTGTTGAGTAAAATGAAGAGAGGAGCCCCTCAAAGCAAGCAACCCCCCCCGCGGCCAAAAAAAGCACCGGCTATTCCTAGCACACAGGCAGGACTGTCTAGGTCTGGCACGTGCTGAGGCTGGTGGTCAGCTCAACCTCAAACAGGTCTGCAGCAGACCCCTCAAGCAGGCTCCGTGTTTACTCTCCCCAATAGTGCATCACCTAGGCGTGGCTGAACAGAAATATCATTGCTGTGCTAACATGTGTACCACAAAGGGTAAATCACATCACATTAAACATGCCCCACCCTCACCGTTAGTCTTCCTAAAAACACAACTCACCATCTTAAGCTTCATGGCCATTGCTTTCTTCAGAGAACTCCCACATAATTACAACCACCGAGGGATTGTTGTATCTGAAAGAGAAACAAGGAAACTCCACTAAATATGATTTGATTTGATTTATTATCGTCACATGTATTGGGATACAGTGAAAAGTATTGTTTCTTGTGAGCTTTACAGACAAAACATACCGTTCATAGAGTACATAGGGAAGAAGGAAAGGAGAGGGTGCAGAATGTCATGTTGCAGTTACAAATAGTGCAATATTTGGTGGAGAAAAGAGCTGATGTTTGTGACAAAGGGTCATCTGGACTCGAAACGTCAGCTCCTTTCCTTATAGGTGCTGCCAGATCTGCTGAGATTTTCCAGCATTTTCTCTTTTGGTTTCAGATTCCAGCATCCGCAGTAATTTGCTTTTATCTCGGGTAAATTTGATTTGACTTATCATTATTGTCACATGTATTGGGATACAGTGAAAAGTATTGTTTCTTGTGCATTATACAGACAAAGCATACCGTTCATAGAGTACATAGGGGAGAAGGAAAGGAGAGGGTGCAGAATATAGTGTTGCAGTTACAGATAGGGTAATATTTGATTGGATTTATTATTGGGGGGCACGGTGGCACAGTGGTTAGCACTGCTGCCTCATAGCGCCAGGGACCCAGGTTCAATTCCGGCTTTGAGTCACTGTCTGTGCGGAGTTTGCACATTCTCCCTGTGTCTGCGTGGGTTTCCTTCGGGTGCTCCGGTTTCCTCCCACAGTCCAAAGATGTGCGGGTTAGGTTGATTGGCCTTGCTAAATTGAACCTCGTGTCAGGGGGATTAGCAGGGTAAATATCTGGGTTTACAGGAATAGGGCTTGGTTGGGATTGTCGTCTGTGCAGATTTGATGGGCTGAATGGCCTCCTTCTGCAGTGCAGGGATTCTATGATCGGCACATGTTTTGGGATACAGTGAAAAGTATTATTTCTTGTGTGCTGTAGAGGCAAAGCATACTGTTCATAGAGTACATGGGGAGAAGGATCGGAGAGGCTGCAGAATGTAGTGTTACAGTCATAGCTAGGGTGGAGAGAAAGATCAACTTAATATATGGTAGGACCATGCAAAAGTCTGATGGCAGCAGGGAAGAAGCTGTTCTTGAGTTGGTTGGTACATGCTTTCAAACTTTTGTATCTTTTTCCTGTTGGAAGAAGATGGAAGCGAATATGTCCGGGGTGCGTGGGGTCCTTAATTATGCTGGCTGCTTTTGAGTGGCAGCCTCTTAACAAAAAGGGATCCTCGCGGCCTTGCGTCTATCTATACTACATCCTGCGATGGCTGCCCACTCTCTGCCTGCTCTTCATCATCATTTTCTGCCTTCTCCTGTTCTGCAGTTTGACAAGTCTACATGAGGGAGGCTATTCGGCCGGGTTCATTCTTACATTAGCACCCAGGGTTCCTGCTGCTCCCCACAATTATCGCAACAGTCTGCTGTCTCTGAAAGAATCCCCGCGCAGTCACCTCCACTAGCCCACCAAGAGGTCATTCAAGCATTGATTGTGATGCGCGATAAATCACACGGGAGGCTGGATGTACCCGGGAAATAAAGGCTTTTATTACCAACAATAACGGAGCTACTATATACAATATACAATCCCAGACTAAAGGGTCACCAGGCAGAGCAGTGACCTTTATACCTCTCCCAGAAGGCAGAGCCAACTGGAGTGTACCATAGGACTATATTAACAGGTAGAACAGCCCAACCCTAACCCCAACAGTAACATATCTACAGACTCATAGTACTGGCCAGACCATGGCTCAGCACTCCTGGTGGTAACCAACAATGGTTCACCACAGATTGTGTGGGGCATACATCCTGGCATCACCCCTGAATGTATTGTTTCATATTTACCTCCGTTGTGCAGCGATGGCCTAGTGGTATTATCGCTAGACTATTACTCCAGAAACTCAACTAATGTTCTGGGGACCCGGGTTCGAATCCAGCCACGGCAGATGGTGGAATTTGAATTCAATAAAAGAAATATCTGGAATTAAGAATCTACTGATGACCATGAAACCATTGTCGATTGTCGGAAAAACCCATCTGGTTCACTAATGTCCTCAAACGGACCATTGTCTGCAGCAAACTACCCAGCCTTCAGGAGAACAGCGACCAGACACCACACAACCCTGCCACAGCAACCTCTGCAAGACATGTTGGGTCATCTCACGTGAGAACACCATCCACCAGGTACATGGTACATACTCATGCGACTCGGCCAATATTGTCTACCTGATACGCTGCAGGAAAGGATGTCCCGAGGCATGGTTCATTGGGGAGACCATGCAGACGCTATGACAACGGATGAATGAACACCGCTCGACAATCACCAGGCAGGAGTGTTCCCTTCCTGTCGAGGAACGCTTCAGCAGTCGAGGGCGTTTAGCCTCTGATCTTCGGGTAAGCATTCTCCAAGGCCTTCAAGACACAAGACAATGCAGTATCGCCGAACTGATAGCTAAGTTCCGCACACGTGAAGACGGCCTCAACCGGGATCTTGGGTTCATGTCACACTATCTATAATCCTCACGGCTTGCCTAGGCTTGCAAAATCTCACTAACTGTCCTGGCTTGAGACAATTCACACCTCTTTAACCTGTGCTTAACCCTCTCTCCACTCGCATTGTCTGTATCTATACCTTAACAGGTAATCAAGCCAGGAATCGAATCTGGGTCCCTGGCTCTGTGAGGCAGCAATGCTAACCACTGTATCACCATGCTGGCCTGACCCTTCAACTAAGGGGAACAGCTGCTCCCTATCCACTCTGTCCAATGTTCCTCATAATCCTGCGCACCTCAATGTCTCATTATTTCAAGTTGTTTCTACGTTCATTAGAATTTCTTTTCGCCTTTACAAATATCTGTGGCCGAACCCAGTTCCACTTCTTCTGATTGACAAAAAATAAGTCTGTTTGGATCGCTGGCACACCTCCCGAACGTGTGACATTCAGGGTGGAGTTTCCTGTTCCTTCTTGCGGGACGTGTTGGATCATAAGGCTTCAGTGAATACAGGAAGCTCGCAGAGGGAGGGGAGAGGGAGTGATGGTGGGGAAGGGGAGGGGCCCTCCCGAGGGGCCCTCCCTAACAGAGCCCACCTGATATTCCATTCATTCATCGTTGGAAAATTGTGCGGCCTCCATCATGCCGCCTCCGCCCACCAAATTTTCCAGTATCTGTCAAGTCCTCAGACTGCCCTTGTAGCCTCGAGCAGGAGAGGAAACAGGAGGCTCACATATCTCTTCCCGGACACCTCAGATCGCCAGCTTTCCCCCCGCAGAGGTGAAGACCCAGAATAACTCTTCGCTTTCCACTTACAGAGGTTTCTCTTTACGCCTCAGTGCAAACCCAGCATCTGTTGGTGGTCAGCCAGGGAGGAAACATTTGAAAATACTTCCTCAGCGTCGCAAGAACTGGCCTAACCCGCTCCACGGATGAGCCACAACGCCTAGTAAATCAGAAGCATCTTTGGACAATAACAACAACACCTAGCCAAAACTAAAATAACATTTATTGGTGTCAAATGTCAGCAACGCCAAATGAAAAAGGCCTTTGTTAATTGTTACATAAATAACTTGCAGTTCTTTTTAAGGATTCTACCACAACAATATAATTACGTTTCCCTCATTATCTATAGTTTTGTGCTGTAGTTTTCTATGTTTCTATGATCGATATTACTGGGGATAACTTTTTTTTATTCATTATTCATTTATTGCCCATCCCTAGTTGCCTTTGGAGGGTGGTTGAGAGTCAACCACATGTAGGCCAGACCGGGTAAGGACAGCAGATTTCCTTCCCTATGGGACATAAGTGAACGAGTTGGGTTTTTCCCTGACAATCGACAATGATTTCATGGTCATCAGTAGAATCTTAATTCCAAACATATTTTCTTGAATTCAAATTTCACCATCTACCGTGGCGGGATTCGAACTCAGGTCCCCAGAACATTAGGTGAGTTTCTGGATTAATAATCCAGCGGTTGCACCACTAGGCCATTGCCTCCTCCGTGAAGCAGTGATGTCCATCCATCAGTTATTAGGGACTGCTCCTATCATAGTTATGGGCTACATTCACAGGTTGAGGGTTTTCAACTTAAGACGCGGAAGACAGTTATTAATGAGATACTCCAACAGTTGGAGACGGTCGCTATTTACCTATTAAAGAAGATTAGAAATTTGCTACTAATATACCCGAGCATTTGAGCCATTTTCACAATGAGGTCAGCTCTTGGTAATCATGGTGACCAAATGATTAAGTGTTCACGAGAGTTTAGAAGAGTGAGAGGGGATCTCACAAAAACTTATAAAATTCTAACAGGGTTAGACAGGGTAGATTCAGAAAGAATGTTCCCAATGGCGGGGGAGCCCAGAACTAGGAGTCAAAATTTGAGGATAAGGAGTAAACCCTTTAGGACTGAGGTGAGGAGAAATGTCTTCACCCAGAGAGTGGAGAATGTGTGGAATTCACTACCACAGAATATAGCTGATGCCAGAACGTTGTCTGATTTCAAGAAGAAATTAGATATAGCACTTGGGGCTAAAGGGATCAAGGGATATGGGAGGAAGGGTGGATCAGGATATTGAATTCAATGATCAGCTATGGTCAAGATGAATGGTGGAGCAGGCTCGAAGGGCCAAATGGCCTAATCCTGTTTCGATGTTTCTATGTTAAGTGCTTGTGATAATGCTGTACAAAGTTAAAGCTGTTTGGAGTTTATACAAAAAAATTCTTGGAATGTGAGTTTTGCTTATAAGTCCAGCATTTATTGCCCTTGAGCAGGTAGGGGTGAGCTACCTACAATCCAGAGCAGTTGTGGGTAATCTGTAGCCCGAAGGTTTGGGTTTTGAGTGCGGCCCTGACGACATCTTGTTGACTGTTGCCATAGCGCAGGGTTGCCACATTCTGCTGGTTTCCGTCCATGTGGCTTTTTTCCAACGGTTATGATTGAAGTGATACTTCAGTGAAGTGTAGACAGCACGGTGGCACAGTAGTTAGCGCTGCTGCCTCACTGTGCCTGGGACCTGGGCTCGATTCCAGCCTCGGGTGACTTTTTGTGTGGAGTTTGTATGTTCTCCCCATCTCTGCGTGACCTTCCTCTGGCTTTCCTCCCATATTCCAAAGATGTGCAGGTTAGGTGGATTGGCCATGCGAAATTGCCCTTTAGTGTCCAACGATATGTAGGTTAGATGGATTAGCCATGATAAATTTCCTCTTCATGTCCAAAGATGTGTAGGTCAGATGGATTAGCCGTGCTAAATTGCCCCTTAATGTCCAACGATGTGTAGGTAAGGCGGATTGGCCGTACTGAATTTCCCCTTCATGTCCAAAGATGTGTCGGTTAGGTGGATTGGCCATGCTAAATTTCCACTTAGTGTCCCAGGATATGTTGGTTAGTGGTGTAAATATGTGAGGTTACAGGGATAGAATGGGACTCTCTCTGAGTATCAGTGCAGACTCAATGGGCAAATGGCCTCCTGCTCTGTAGGGATTTTATGACTCAATGATAAGCACGTAAAGCAAGAGTAAGTGGAGTGGAGTGAGGTGAGGTGTGTGCTCATGGTTCACAACATTGACTGTGAGAGCCGTGCGCTCCCTCTGCATCCAAAATATTTCCTTTGTTTTTACCATTTGAAGTTGATGCAGGTCCTATCAATGCATAAATGATGAAGCATTTTCTGCAACTCGTTATGAAATACCTGGTGTGTATTAAATCGATTCAATCTTAGTCATGGGGCCATAGTGAGTGAACAAGCCCGATTTCAATCTTGCGGCCCAATGAGATGAAGGCAGGCCACTCACGCGGCCTACTCATTAGCCTAGGTTGCCATCAGTGATCTAGGGGCTTTCCAGGCCATTTCAGAGGGTAGTTATAAGTCAATCATGTTGCTGTAGGTCTGGAGTCACATACAGGTAAGGGTGGCAGATTTCCTCCCTTCAAGGGCATCAACGTACCAGATGGGTTTTTACCATCTGGTAAGCTCCGCAATCATTATTAATGTGACGAGCATTTAGGGCCAAATATGTAAATGAATTGAAATTAAATTTCCCCAGTTGCCACAGTGGGATTTGAACTCCTATCTGGGGAGATTTAACCCAGACCCCTGGATTATTAGTCTGGTAACATTACCACCATGCTTACCCTTAATTACCACCTTGTGCCATCCTGCATTCACAGGCATTGACCTCACCAGAACCAATGATCTAATTTTACCTACCGGTTCATTTTGTTGGAGGCAATCTATAGCATGTGAGGTTTCAACTTTACAAATAAGAAATATATTTTCATGGAGGGGAAATGATGTTCTCCCGTGCGCTAAATGTAGAGTAAAGGGTTAACTATCAGAAACAGACATGGTGCCGATGCCAGATCACATGACTAAGAGAGAAGGAGGAAAAACTCCAACCCTGTGCAGAGGTCCGAATGTGCAAACACTTGCTGTCAATAAAGAGTAATGGAACCACAAACTCAAGTAGCAGGCTATGAGTGGACAGACCACGCCCAAACCCCCACATTTAGATCCCAAACACGCAACAGAACACTAGTCATAGAGTCATAGAGGTTTACAGCATGGAAACAGGCCCTTCGGCCCAACTTGCCCATGCCACCCTTTTTTTTAACCATTAAGCTAGTCCCAATTGCCCGTGTTTGGCCCGTATCCCTCTATACCCATCCTACCCATTTTTTTGTTTAAGTTTTAAAGTTATTTATTTATTAGTCGCAAGTAAGGCTTACATTAACACTGCAATGAAGTTACTGTGAAATTCCCCTGGTCGCCACACTCCGGCGCCTGCTTGGGTCAATGCACCCTAACCAGCACGTCTTTCGGACTGTGGGAGAAAAGGGGGCCATGTAACTGTCTAAATGCTTTTTTAAAGACAAAATTGTACCCGCCTCTGCTACTGCCTCTGGCAGCTCGCTCCAGACACTCACCACCCTCTGAGTGAAAAAACTGCCCCTCTGGACCTTTTTGTATCTCTCCCCTCTCCCCTTAAACCTATGCCCTCTAGTTTTAGACTCCCCTACCTTTGAGAAAAAGTGTTGACTATCTGGCTGATCTATGTCCCTCATTATTTTATAGGTCTCTATAAGATCACCCCTAAGTCTCCTACGCTCCTGGGAAACTAAAGGCCGGAATTCTACTGCTGTTCACACCAACGGGATTTTCCTATCCTGCTGCAGTGAATGGAGATTTGGCAGGACGCTAAATCACACGCTAAGTTTAGGTAAACCGTAAACAGTTTTATATCAGAAAGATTGCTGCACCTAACACATATAAAAATGTAATACTTATCATAATACTGAGTTAATTTGAACCTTGCTGAAAAGGGAGTGTTGCCAAAGCTTTTTGTCGTTCACTCATCTGGACAAACACAAGAATGCCAAATTTCAAATGATTAGCACAATTTATACTGTAGGGAAAAAACATGCTGATTAATTGAAAAGTCAATTCTGATTGGCTGAGCTGTTGACATGGAGAAAGCAACAGGGAACTATAGCCGCCCCGCCCCTCCCCTCCCCCAAGCCCCCGGGTAATTCAAACAAAGGTGCAAGACCTGAATATATTCCTTTTGTTTGCGGAGAATGGGTCCTTGTGTATGAATGTCTGTCAATTCAAACAAATGTAAATGAATCATGTTACGAGCTGGATTGATTATCTTAAATTGGTTGTTAGTGTAGCTATTAGCATACTCAGGATTCTTCAGTAAGTGCTGCCCAATCGCAGAATCACATCTAACCATAGACAATTCATTTGGGATGTTGTACGCACAGGTTTGTTGAGTAATTATCCCCCAACATGGTGGCCTGAAGGACAGCACATCTCTCTTTGTAAACATATTGCACACCATACGGGAATAGGATAATTAGGCATCCTTAACGCAAGCCAGAAACAGGCAGGTCCTTCGCATTTGCAATCGAGGGGCCTAATGTCTCCAAGAGCTTCCCACTGGAATTTGGCTCACTAACCCCAGCTTCATGGCCAATAAGAACATAAGAACATAAGAAATAGGAGCAGGAGTAGGCCATCTAGCCCCTCGAGCCTGCCCCGCCATTCAATAAGATCATGGCTGATCTGACGTGGATCAGTACCACTTACCCGCCTGATCCCCATAACCCTTAATTCCCTTACCGATCAGGAATCCATCCATCCGCGCTTTAAACATATTCAGCGAGGTAGCCTCCACCACCTCAGTGGGCAGAGAATTCCAGAGATTCACCACCCTCTGGGAGAAGAAGTTCCTCCTCAACTCTGTCTTAAACCGACCCCCCTTTATTTTGAGGCTGTGTCCTCTAGTTTTAACTTCCTTACTAAGTGGAAAGAATCTCTCCGCCTCCACCCTATCCAGCCCCCGCATTATCTTATAAGTCTCCATAAGATCCCCCCTCATCCTTCTAAACTCCAATGAGTACAAACCCAATCTCCTCAGCCTCTCCTCATAATCCAAACCCCTCATCTCCGGTATCAATACTGATGCAATATGATGGAATCACCTGTGGCCTATATGACATATTTTCAAAATGCACTTTCCACAATTAAGGAAGGTAGTTCATCCCTCTGGATCCCCTCGGCCGAGGTGCAACACACTGACATTTCACCTCCTCTCCTGATCCCCCCCCCCCCCCCCACACCCGCCCCCACCTCCTCTCTGGAAGACCAATCCTTCTATTGTCTGACCTCCGACCCCAACCCTCGACCTCCTATCCTTCTTTCCCAGCTGACCAACTCTCATGATCCCTGCGGGCACACTGGTTGGCACGGCCGCCTCACAAGCACCAGGGACCCAGGTTTGATTCCCGGCTTGGGTCACTGTCTGTGTGGATTATGCATGTTCTCCCCGTGTCTGCGTGGGTTTCCTCCGGGTGCTCCAGTTTCCTCCCACAGTCTGCAAGACATGCTGGTTAGGTGCATTGACCATGTTAAATTCTCCCTCAGTGTCCCCGAACAGGCGCCAGAGTGTGGCAACTGGGGGATTTTCACAGTAACTTCATTGCAGTGTTAATATAAGCCTACTTGTGACACTAATAAATAATCTTAACTTTAAACCTTTTAACCTCTGTAACATGGTGACAGTGGTTAGCACTGCTGCCTCACAGTAACCCCCACAGCTTGCCTCCTGGACTTGCAGGCTGTCCTGTCTGGAGACAATACACATCTCTTTAACCTGTGCTTAATGCTCCCTCCACCCACATTGTCTGTATCTTTAAGATCTGGTTGGCTGTCGGGATTCGCATTCTAATCAGTATTCTGTAACTTGATTTTTGTGTCTCTGTGCCCTGTTTGAGAGCAGATTTCCACTCCATCTGACGAAGGAGCAGCGCTCCCAAAGCTAATGTGTTTGCTATCAAATAAACCTGTTGGACTTTAACCTGGTGTTGTTAAAACTCTTACTGGCCTCACAGCACCAGAGAACCGGGTTCAATTCCCGGCTTTGGTCACCGTCTGTGCAGAGTCTGCACATTCTTCCCATGGTTTCCTCCCACAGTCCGAAAGACATGACAATTGGGTGCAGTGGGCTGTGCTAAATTCTCCCTCAGTGTTCTCGAACAGGCGCCGGATTGTGGCGACTCGGGGATTTTCACAGTAGCTTCATTGCAGTGTTAATGTAAGCCCACTTGTGACACTGATAAATAATAAACTTTGTTCTCCTGACCCCCACCACAAACCTGTTCCCAATCGTTGGAACCCTGGTCTGGACCCAGATCCATGCCGCAGCCCTGAACTCTGACCTCTGACACTGATCCTGGAACCTCGACCCCCTGCCCCACAAAACCCTTGAACCAGAGCTTTGCCTTCGACCAGGGGTTTTCAATGAGCGGATGACGTTTGCTGACATGAATCTCACATAAAGGCCTGCCACCGCCAATGGATCTAACTCTGTCACAAATAATTACACAGAGAAAGCCTTTCAGAAATGCGATCTAATTTTTATTTTAGCAGGGGTGTAATTAGTCGGAACATTGTGTAAAACGAGGAAAAAGACTGTAATTAATTAGAACGCAGCGCAAATAAACGCAAAGAAAGCAGGATTATTATTAATTAGAACTATGTGTAACTAAAGCAGATAAATTGTTTTTTTAGGCACGCAATTCTTTCTGATTTGCCAAGCTACAGTCAAGGATACCTGCCACACGTTTTTTTTGAAAAAAAATAGTATTTTTAGAATTGTTATTACGTGAAATGGCAAACGCAGGGTCGCCGTGGAGAATTCGGGGTGATATCCCATTTGGATCTGGATCCACATTCACCCCCAGTCGAAACCACCGTCGTGTTGTTTCCCATGGAAACTCTGACGGAATTGCGGAACGTGATCCCTGAAAATACTGGTAAACATCCTACAAATAGCCAAGTGCCATGGGTGCTGGAAGTCTGAGAGCAAGTCAGCAAATGTCAACATGTTTGGCAGCATCTTTGGAGATTCCGGTTATCACGCGTCAGGGTTAATCCCACCATCCTTACACCACAGCCTGACTTACCCAGTGCTTGTGGCCTCTTTCATAGATTCACCCTCTGGTCTGACTCTGTTGACACCATCTCAGCCAAAAAAAACAGCGTTACCCCATTATTCCTATCCTGTGCAAAAAAAAATGATGGTTGTTGATCAGTTTAGTTTAAGACGTGCTGGTTAGGTGCATTGGCCCTGCTAAATTCTCCCTCAGTGTACCCGGATAGGTGCCATAGTGTGGTGACTCGGGGAATCTCACAGTAACTCCATTGCAGTGTTAATGTAAGTCTTACTTGTGACTAATAAATAAACTTTAAACTTTAATGTGCTGGTTAGGTGGATTGGTCAGGCTAAATTCTCCCTCAGTGTACCCGAACAGGTGCCGTAGTGTGGCGACTAGGGGATTTTCACAGTAACTTCATTGCAGTGTTAATGTAAGCCTACTTGTGACACGAATAAATCAACTTTAACTTTTATTGATTATTGTCACGAGTCGGCTTACATGAACACTGCAATGAAGTTACTGTGAAAATCCCTTCGTCGCCACACTCCTGTTCGGGTACACTGAGGAAGAATTTAGCATGGCCAATGCACCTAATCAGCATGTCTTTCAGACTGTGGGAGGAAACCGGAGCACCCGGAGGAAACCCACGCAGACACTAGGAGGACGTGCAGACTCCGCACAGACAGTGACCCAAGCCAGGAATCGAACCCAAGTCCCTCGCACTGTAAGGCAGCAGTGCTAACCACTGTGCCACCGTGCCGCCCTGGATGATTGCAAACACAAGCATTTTCTTTATTCTTCCATGGGATGTGTGTGTCGTGGCTAGGTCATTATTTATAGCCCATTTCTAATTGCCCCTTGAGGGAGTGTTAGAACATAGAACATTACAGCGCAGTACAGGCCCTTTGGCCCTCGATGTTGTAAATCTGTGGAATTCGCTATCCCAAAGTGCGGTGGATGCTGGGGCAGTGAGTAAATTTAAGGAGGAGTTAGACAGATTTTTAATTGGTAATGGGTTGAAGGGTTATGGGGAGAAGGCAGGAAAATGGGGATGAGGAGCATATCAGCCAAGATGAAATGGCGGAGCGGACTCGATGGGCCAAATGGCCTAATTATGCTCCTATATCTTAGGAACTTATGAACTTACGAATGGTAGAGATGGGTTTTCCGTCCAGGAGCAAGTGAGTGTGGACAAGGATTTTGAGGGAGGCGATGGCCTAGTGGTATTATCGACTATTAATCCAGAGACCCAGGGTGATGTCCTGGGGACCCGGGTTCGAATCCCGCTATAGCAGATGGTGGAATTTGAATTCAATAAAAAAATATCTGGAATTAAGAATGTACTGATGGCCATAAACCATTGTCGACTGTTGGAAAAACCCATCTGGTTCACTCATGTCCTTTAGGGAAGGAAATCTGCTGTCCTTACCTGGTCTGGCCTACATGTGACTCCAGAGCCACAGCAATGTGGTTGACTCTCAACTGCTCCCTGAAATGGCCTCGCAAGCCATTCAATTGAAGGGCAACTAGGGATGGGCAATAAATGCTGGCCAGTCAGTGATGCCCATGTCCCACAAATGAATTAAAAAAAGGTTGCCCTCTGGAACAGCCTTACTAGAGTGGTAGAGGATATGGGCCAGGAAGAGCATTGATTGACTGCAGGGAGAACTTCCGCCCTTCATTGGAAGGAAGTCCTGCCTTAGAGAACTGTTGACCAATCTGATTGGCCATCAGGTCTTTAGTCCCTGCAGTCACATGATTCTACAGTGGACAAAAGTGGAAGTTCATGAAGTCCTTGGATCCTTAGGCCCGGGGGTGCAGGAAAAGCTGGGTTTTGGTGGGGAGTGTGGTCTCAGGGTGGAGAGGGTAGGAAAAGCCTGGGGGGCTGTGAATTGTTGGGGGATGGGGGGGCTGGGGGTAGGCCTCGGTGGGGCGAGGTGGAAGGGAGATCCAGCGGCCAGCGGAGTGGAGGTGCTGGAAGTCAGAAGGGGGACTTCTGATGAAGGCTTCTGAGGGCCTGTCGGAGGCCTTGCCCGCCACTGTAAAGTTGCCGAGAGGGCATGGTGGGCAGACACCCAGCAGGAGGCACGGTGGCACGGTGGTTAGCACTGCTGCCTCACAGCGCCAGGGATCCAGGTTCGATTCCCAGCTTGGGTCGCTGTCTGTGCGGAGTCTGCATGTTCTCCCCGTGCCTGCGTGGGTTTCCTCCGGGGGGCTGTGGTTTCCTCCCACAGTCCGAAAGACGTCCGGGTTAGGTGGATTGGCCATGCTAAATTGCCCCTTAGTGACAGAGGTATTAGCCAAGGTAAATGCATAGGGTTATGGGGATAGGGCCTGGGTGGGACTGTGATCGATGCAGACTCGATGGGCTGAATGGCCTCCTTCTACACTGCAGGGATTCTATGTGGCCAACTCGTTCCATTTCATGCTCCTCAGAAATGCAGGCCTTGGAGTCATTGAAGTCCTTAAGAAGGTACTTGACACGTCCTGCAAAATCAATACTCTGGCCATTTAAGTGATTGCCGTTTGTGGGAATTTGTAAATTGGCTGCAGAATTTGCTCATCCCAGCAGTTCAAAAGTAGTCCCTTTGAATTACATAAAGTTTAAGCTCAGTAACAGGCCATTCGGCCCCAGTCCTCTGTGCTGCAAGTTAACCCCTGCATGAGGCTTTTCTCACTCCTCTTCATCCGACCCTTTCTGTATATCCTTCTGTTCCTTTTTCCCTCATGTATTTATCGAGTTTCCCCTCGAGGGCCTCTATGTTAGTGGCCTCAGCTATTCCATGTGGTAACAGCTTCCACAGTCTATAGTCAAAGACTCTTGTGTTATAAACGGAGTCAAAGAATTAAATATTTACAATCTTCTTGGAACCATCAAGATGTGTCCTACAACACTGAAGAGAATGGAGCGTGAAAAAAATCATTGAGATTCTAGTTAATGTTTTCAGAAGCTCTGGATACCTGAGAGCAAGGCTTAGGGACTTGAAATTGATTTAATTTATTATTGTCACATGTATTGGGGTACAGTGAAAAGTATTGTTTCTTGCGCGCTGTACAGACAAAGCATAACTTTCATAGAGTACATAGGGGAGAAGGAAAGGAGAAAATGCAGAATGTAGTGTCACAGTCAAAGCTAGGGTGTAGAGAAAGATCAACTTAATATATGGTAAGTTTAGAGTTAGTTATCATGTGGGGACAACCTTAAAAGATCAAAACCGGATTCTGATTTGAAGCTTAATATCAGGTAGATCCATTCAAAAGCCTGATGGCAGCAGGGAAGAAACGGATCTTGAGTCAGTTGGTACGTGACCTCGGACTTTTGTACCTTTCTCCCAGCGGAAGAAGAAACCGGAAGAGTGAATGTCCGGGGTTCTTGATTATGATGGCTGCTTTTCCAAGGCAGCGGGAAGTGTAAAGGGAGTCAATGGATGGGAGGTTGGTTTGTGTGATGGATTGGGCTACGTTTCCGACCCTTTGTAGTTTCCGGTGGTCTTGGGCAGAGCAGGAGCTATACCAAGCTGTGATACATCCGGAAAGGATGCTTTCTATGGTAAAATGACTTATGATTCAAAGTGAATAGAGACAACAGGGAATTACATAGGGGAAGAATTGGACTCAGGCCTGCAGAGGAAGACGACTTTGAATACCGATTAAGAGGAACGATGAAGGAATTTGGCCTCATTTTGTTTGGAAAGAACAGGGATATTGAAGCAACCCATTTGAAGTTTGGACATCACGAACTATAACTTATGAACAATTGATCTGCCAAACTATTCACCGAGGAGCGGACAAACAGAGTTAGCAACAAGGAGAGAAGATCATTAAACATAATTTGTGGTGAAGCGCGTTCCGACATCCTGAGGATGTGACGGGTGATATGTAAATGCAATATTTTTTCCTCATGGAGAGGAAGTTTTGAATTGAAGAGGGGAATCATAGAATCCTACAGTGCAGAAGAAGGCCATTCGTGCCATCAAGTCTGCACCAACCACAATTCCATCCAGGCCCTATCCCCATAACCCCGTGCATTTACTCGAGCTAGTCCCCCTGACACTAAGGGGCAATTTAGCATGTCCAATCCACGAACCGTCACATCTTTGGAGTGTGGGAGGAAATTGGAGCACCCGGAGCAAACCCACGCAGACACGAGGAAAACGTGCAAACTTCACACTTAGTCACCCAAGGCGAGGACCGAACCCGGGTCCCTGGCGCTGCGGGTGGGATTGTTGTCAGTGTAGATTCGATGGGCCAAATGGCCTCTTTCTGCACTGTAGGGATTCTATGATATTCCCTGAATGAATGCAGTCTTTCCTCTTCTGAGAGCCTCCAGTCCATGACAAGACGAGAGAATGTGTCAGTGATGGGTGTGGATAGACCAGAATGGAATGGGCCTATTCAACCCTTTCTTATATGCAATACGTTTCGCTCATTTATCTCAAATATCCGTTCCATTAACTGTTCCAATGCGGATTTACCCCAGGTCTTCCCTTCAACACAGGAACAATAGAATCCACATAGAATTATGGAATCCATACAGTGCAGAAGGAGGCCATTCAGCCCATTGAATCTGGATTGACCCTCTAACAGAGAATTTTACCTATGCCCACCCACCGCCCTATCCCCATGACCCCACATAATTACCCCACTGATCCCTCTAACTTACACATCTTTGGACACTTAGGGGCAATTGAGCATGGCCAATCCACCTAACCCGCACATCTTTGGAGTGTGGGAAGAAACCGGAGCACCCGAAGGAAACCCACGCAGACACGGGGAGAACGTGCAAACTCCACACAGACAGCCACCTGAGGCCAGGATTGAACCCAGGTCCCTGGCAGTGTGAGGCAGCAGTGCTAACCACTGTGCCACCGTGCCGCCCTAGTATAAGTTTAGTTTATTTATTAGTGTCACAAGTAGGCTTACACTAACACTGCAATGAAATTACTGTGAAAATCCCCTTGTCTCCACATTCCAGCGCCTGAGGGAGAATTTAGCACGGCCAATGCACCTAACCAGCACGTCTTTCGGAGTTATAGAATCCCAACGGTACAGAAGGAGGCCATTTGGCCCATCGAGTCTGTACCGATCACAATCCCACCCCAGGCCCTATCCCCGTAACCGCACACATTTAGCCTGCTAATCCCCCTGACACTAGGGTCAATTTAGGCTGGCCAATCAACCTAACCTGCACAGCTTAGGACCGTGGGAGGAAACTGGAGCACCCGGGAGGAAACCCACCCAAACACAGGGAGAACGTGCGAACTCCGCACTGACAGTGACCCAAGCCGGGAATCGAACCCGGGTTCCTGGCGCTGTGAGGCAGCAGTGCTAACCACTGTGCCACCGTGCCGCATCACTTGCAGGTGGCGTGGACATTCCAGAAGAAAAGCGTAGGTTCTCTGGCTGCTCCAGACACCAGCATGTTTGCTGTCAACTCTTTTTTAATATTGTGACAGCGCCCTTTTAGATACTTAAAGAACATCATCATAATTTATAAATGTGATCCACTTTAGAGTTCAGGAAGTTACTTGGCGGTAAATGGCTTCTGCTGCAATCACTGCTTGGGCCATATTTCTTCTTTATTTTATGTACTGGGGCCGTGAATAACAAGTAACATCCTGTACTCCAGAACATAGGGCTGAATTTGAGAGGCAAGGACTGTGGCTCGGGACAAATTAAAGCCTCCCCACCCACCTTTAATTTGTTTTGTTGACATTTCTAAATCAAAGGGAGAGCCACACAACTTTTTTCAACCAAAAGAAATGGAACCCGGAGCTAGGGCTGCTTATGTTGGCAGCCGAACAGGATGAAAGCAAAGGGGCCATAAATATGAAACAATCGCTCGTAAATCAGCTGAGGAAATTCAGGGCGAGCGTCTTTGCTCGGGGATTAGCTAGGACATGGAGCTTGTTATTGCGAGGAACGCCGGTGCCCCACAAGGCTGTGTCCTCAGCGCCCTACTATACTCCTTACACACCTTCGACTGGGTGGCCAAATTCCCCTCCAACTCAATTTTCAAGTTTGCTGACGACACCACCGTAATGAGTCAGATCTCAAACAACGACAAGACAGAGTACAGGAATGAGACAGAGAATCCGGTGAGCTGGTGCGATGACAATAATCTCTCCCTCAATGGCAACAAAACAAAGGAGATTGCCATCGACTTCAGGAAGCGTAGTGGAGAACATGCCCCTGTCTACATCAAATGGGCATGAAGTAGAAAGGGTCGAGAGCTTCAGGTTTTTAGGTGTCCAGATCACCAACAAACTGTCCTGCTCCCCCCTCCCATGCCGACACTATAGTTAACAAAGTCCACCAATGCCTCTACTTTCTCAGAAGATTCAGGAAATTTGGCATGTCAGCTGCGACTCTCACCATCTTTTACAGATGCACCATAGAAAGCATTCTTTCTGGTCGTATCACAACTTGGTATGGCTCCTACTCTGCCCAAGATCGCAAGGAACTACATAGGGTCGTGAATTAATGGTAGACACAGATATGCAAAGAAAGTGGACAAGGTCTTTGGAACTGTCAACCGATCAAGTCATTTAAATACCCTGCCCTTTAAAGTTTGAAAAATTAAACAAACTGCAATTGAAATATACTGCTTGCGTTAGGTATGTTAACCAATGCATCTTTGTTTGATTAGTCACACAACATGCAGTGGCATCATTAGAGACATTTGTGGGTTTTCCATCTCTTCCATCCTGGACTATAAGCAGCAACATTTATGGAAAAAAGCTTTACCTTTTTCGTGGATACTGGGTGAGTTAGCATGAAGGTTGTAAGGAAAAAGAGTGGTACATAGAAGCACAGGCTGGTGTGAGTTGGCATAGAGTTGGTTATAAAGGGCCATGGGGTTGGTTACCTAACTGGTTAAGTAAGCCACTGTGTGGCAATCTTTTCATCCTTTTAATTTGCGACACAAGTGAACTGACCACATTAATTTATAACAGCTTGCCAATTTGAAGACATGCTTGTTGACATAAGCCTGAAAGCTTTATAACCATTATAGAATTAGCGCTGCTTGACTGCTTCCACAACCTATTATTATCACAGTGGGTGACTGTCAGTTCAATGTTTGATTGGCAGCTTAAGGAGGTTTAAAGGGATTAGCTGTCTTTGATGTGGGGCAATGATTATAAATATTCATTTTTACAAGAGATTAAATGCTTTAAGGAAATATTTGTTTATAAAGGATTAAGTACTTGAAGGGGTTTAAATGTATTGAATATGATGTTATCAATGAATGTTTTTTTAAAATATAGTGAAGCCTGTAATGGACGCTGAGAAGTTTATTTTATTTCATCTCACCATGGCTCCTGGGGTCAGCCTTTTTCATGGATACTGGGTGAGTTAGCATGAAGGTTGTAAGGAAAAGGAGTGGTATATAGAAGCACAGGCTGGTGTGAGTTGGCATAAAGTTGGTTATAAAGGGCTATAGGGCTGAATGGGAGTCATGGGCTGGCATAAGTTGGCACTAACTTGGAATAGAGCATATGAGGAGCCATGGGGGGTGGGCAAGGACATGATGTGGCATGCATTGGCATGGAAGGGGCACAGATAGGGAGAGTTTGGGGGTGAAGCGATGTGAGGTGTGAGGACTTGAGGGTTGTATTTGGCTTTACTACTCTTTTTACAGGTGGGATGAAATCCCTTGAAGCAAACCACCTTGGCACTCGGCAATCTGAGTGACTACCTCCGAACTCTTATCCGGGGCTCCACTCCAGGTAGCAGCCACCCCCTCCCCAGAACGAAACCCAACCTTTCGGGGTACTTTCTCCTGAGTCTGGTTTGAGGAGTTGGGGATTTTCCTGAAAATTCGGCCCAAAGTGTCAGAGAAGTTTCCAATAGGACAGGTGACTAAAGTTAGGCCTGAAGGAGCATCTTACAGCAGGGCAGAGAGATGGAGAGGTTAAGAGAGGGAATTCTACAGTTCATGGCTTTGGCTGTTGAACGCCATAAGACCATAAGATCATAAGATTATAGGAGTAGAATTAGGCCATTCGGCCCATCGAGTCTGCTCCACCAGTTGATCATGGCTGATAAGTTTCTCAACCCCATTCTCCCACCTTTTCTCTATACCTTTGACCTCCTTACAGTCAAGAACTTATCTATCTCTGTCTTAAAGACACTCAATGATCTGGCCTCCAAAGCCTTCTGTGGCAATGAATTCCACAGGTTCACCACCCTCTGGCTGAAGAAATCCCTCCTTAACTCGGTTTTAAAGGGTCATCCCTTTATTCTGAGGCTGTGCCCTCGGATCCCAATCTCTCCGACTAATGGAAACATCTTCCCCACGTCCACTCTATTCAGGCCTTTCAGTATTCTGAGATCCCCCCGCCTCATCCTTCTAAACTCCATCGAGTACAGACCCAGAGTCCTCAAATGCTCCTCATACGTCAAGCCTTTCATTCCTAGGATCATTCCTCAGGACCCCTTCCAAGGCCAGCACATCCTTCCTTAGATGCAGGGCCCAAAATTGCTCACAATATTCCAAATGGGGTCTGACCAGAGCCTTATAAAGCCTCGGCAGTACGTCCCTGCTTTTATATTCTAGGCAAGGACACCAGTGCTAGAATGAAGAGGAAGCGTAAGAGGCGCAGGGTTAAGGGAATGTAGAATTGGCCATGCTAAATTCTCCCTCAGTGTACCCGAACAGGCACCGGAGTGTGGCGACTAGGGGATTTTCACAGTTACTTCATTGCAGTGTTAATGTAAGCCTACTTGTGACACTAATAAATAAAATTTACTTTTTAGTTGAGGCCAATAGGTTGTCTGATTTCATGAAGAAGTTAGATATAGCTCTTGGGGCTAAAGGGATCAAGGGATATGGCGGGGAACGGTGGGGTATTGAATTCAATGATTAGCCGTGATCACAATGAATGGCGGAGCAGGCTGGAAGGGCCGAATGGCCTCCTCCTGCTTCTTGTTTATCTGTGTCTATGAATCCAAAGCTGGGACCTTTGGTGTGACAGTTGTCCAATCCCATAAGAGCATCAGGTATAGGAGCAGAATTGGGCCATTCGGCCCATCGAGTCTGCTCCGCCATTCAATCATGGCTGATATTTTTCTCATTCCCATTCTCCTGCCTTCTCCCCCGCACCCTCAATCCCCTGATTGATCAAGAACCTATCTATCTCTGTCCTAAAGACACTCAATGACCTGGCCTCCACAGCCCTCTGTGGCAATGAATTCCACAGATTCACCCCTCCCTCTGGTTGAAGAAATTCCTCCTCATCCCAGTTTTAAAGGAGCGTCCCCTTCACTCTGAGATTGTGCCCTCTGGTTCTAGTCTCTCCCACAAGTGGAAACATCCTCTCCACGTCCACTCCATCCAGGCCTCTCAGTATTCTGTAAGTATCCCACTACCGATGATCTTCTTGTCAAGCTCAGGTCAACTTAAGAACGGAGTGGATTCTGGTATCGGGATTTTGCAATAACATCTGGCTAATTTGGCAGGGTAATGACAGTCTGCTTTGATGTGCAGACAGTTCATGATGTTAAAGGAATATGCACCGCACATGTGAGGCTACATCTGCTGAAGAGTTGGGAGCTGGATGAGTTGATATACAATTAAACTGTAAGCTTGGGCTAGAATGAAAAGCACACCGACAGAAATGTGACTTGTACGATTTGAAAAACAATGAAGATATTTTTGATCCCGATTCTCTCTCGTCACATCAACTGAAAATTACTGAAGAATGTTTCACGTGTCTGAAAGCCCCTGGAGCGAGTTTATTTATTATTGTCACAAGTAAGGTCTACATTCGCACTGCAATGAAGATAGTCGCCACAATCCAGCACCTGTTCGGGTCAATGCACCTAACCAGCACCGTCTTTCAGACTGTGGGAGGAAACCGGAGCACCCGGAGGAAACCCACACAGACACGGGGAGAATGCGCAAACTCGACACAGACAGTGACCCAAGCCGGGAATCGAACCAGGGTCCCTGGCGCTGTGAGGCAGCAGTGCTAACCACTGTGCCGCCGTGCTACCCCATGTTGGACAAATTGCAATTGGCTGTCCAGGAGTTGAACAGCAATTAGCCTAACTCTTTGAAATGTCATTATGATATTTGCATTACAAAAAAATGTGCAATGCAAATATGCTGTTAGCAGTGCTGTGACACCAGAGTAATGTTGATCACATCATTGCAGGTGCCTCTGTTTTTATACGTGGCCAAATGTCTTCCAAATATCTCACCGTGGTAACACCGAGCCTTTAATTAGTTCTATAAAAACAGTACTTTACTGCAGTGGGGCATTATGTGGGCTTTTCTTTACCAATATCTGGCAGAGGTCTGCCTCAATGTGGCTCAATAGGCAACTATCCAGAGACGTGCGCTACTTTTTAGCAGGCCTGCAAGTGCCTGTAGGGCCTCAGAAATCAGCCCCTTCTGGCTGCTGAAGGGAGAAGAATAGACAGGATGGAATTTTCCGGCCGCGCTCGCCCCAAAGCCGGAAAATCCCACCCGAGGTTAACGGACCTATGCATGGTCCGTGCACCCTTCCCCCCCATCCCCGCGTGCACCCTCCCCCACCGCACCCCTATGATTCCCGTGGTGGGCGGGACGGGAAAATTCCTCTCAGGGTGTCCCAGTTAGATCCAGATATCCAGGGATGAATTTTCAATACGGGATCAGGAAGATGGTGCATCACTGGCAAAACGCTATTTTGATATGCAAAGGAATTAACTGTGTCGGAGATGAGCTCGATACTCAATTAGTGGACGCAGGCGCTTCCTGGGGAGGGCTCAAACCAACTCTGCAATGGTGCACAATTCTCAAAGATAGTTTGCAGTTGTGACTGGGCTTAACATTGGGTGGCACGGTAGCACAGTAGTTAGCACTGCTGCCTCACAGCACCAGAGACCTGGGTTCAATTGAAGCCTCGGGTCACTGTCTGTGTGGAGTTTGCACATTCTCCCTGTGTCTGCGTGGGTTTCCTCCGGGTGCTCCAATTTCCTCCCAGAGTCCTAAGATGTGCAGGTTAGGTTGATTGGCCATGCTAAATTGACCCTTAGAGTCAGGGGGATTAGCAGGGTGAATGTGTGGGATGACGGGAAAAAGGCCTGGGTGGGATTGTGGTCGGTGCAGACTCAATGGGCCAAATGGCCTCCTTCTGCACTCTAGGGATTCCATGCTTCTATTGTCTGAGCACATGGGGCAGGCAGGGAACTGACCATTTGACTAAAGGCTCAGTCTATTTTTTTATTCATTCACAGGAGTGTCGCTGGTTGAACCCAGTGTTTATTGCCCATCCCTAACTGCCCTCCATTCCAGATGGCAATTGAGACTCAACCCCATTGCTGTGGCTCTGGAGTCACATGTAGGCCAGACTGGGTAAGGACGGCAGATTTCCTTCCCTAAAGGACATTCGTGAACCAGATGGGTTTTTACGAGAATCGACCACAGTTTCATGGTTGTTAGTAGACTTTTAATTCCTGAATTTCATTGAATTCAAATTACACCATATGCTGTGGTGAGATTTGAACCCGGGTCCCCAGATCTTGCCCTGGATCGAGTGGCAATCTACTGCCTTCCCTTAAGGAAGTTAATTTTCATAGAATCCCTCCAGTGCAGAAAGAGGCCATTCAGCCGATTGAGTCTGCACCAACCACAATCCCTATTCCTGTAACCCCCACATATTTACCCTGCTAATCCCAGTGACACTAAGGTGCAATTTAGCATGGCCAATCAGCCTAACCTGCACATCTTTGGAGTGTGGGAGGAAACCGGAGCACCCGGAGTAAACTCACGCAGACACAGGGGGAATGTGCAAACTCCACACAGACAGTGACCTGAGGCTGGAATTGAACCCAGGTCCCTGGTGCTGTGAGGCAGCAGTGCTAACCACTGTGCCACAATCAACTCTCCTCAAAGAGCAACTTTGTGCCAACAGGTGAGAGTCAGTTCGACTCTCCTGTACATCAGGTCTTTTATGTCAGCAGCAACAATAAAGAATGGTTTCCCGCTCATTCTAACATTGATCAGATCTGCAGTTCCTCCTCTTATTGCATTTCTCACTCCTTTAGCCAAGCTCACCAATTACACACACATGTTTGGTAAACTTTAAGGAAATTCCATTTATTAAAACAGGAACTAAGCTGTATACAGACGTTACCCATGCAACCCATACAAGTACAACCACCATTAACATGAACTCAACTGCAACCTGTTGGTCACATGTTGCTTTACATCCTGGTTCCATGATGACACATGTGCACCATTTGCCTATTCTCTTAAAGCGATATCTCAACCGTTCTGACCTTGGATAATTCTCTCTCCATGTCTGCATGGGTTTCCTCTGGGTGCTCCGGTTTCCTTCCACAATCCAAAGATGTGCTGGTTAGGTGGATTGAACATTGTAAATTGCCCTTTAGTGTCCAAAGATGTGCACGTTAGGTGGATTGGCCATGCTAATTTGCCCCTTAATGTTCAAAGATGTGTAAGCTGGGTGGATTGGCTGTGCTAAATTGCCCCTTAGTGTCCAAAGATGTGCAGGTTAGGTGCATTGGCCATGCTAAATTGTCCCTTAGTGTCTAAAGATATATAGGTTAGGTGGATTAGCCATGCTAAATTGCCCCTTAATGTCCAAAGATGTGCAGGCTAGGTGGATTGGCCATGCTAAATTGCCCCTTAGTATCCAAAGGTATATAGGTTAGGTGGATTAGCCATGCTAAATTGCCCCTTAATGTCCAAAGATGTGCAGGCTAGGTGGATTGGCCATGCTAAATTGCCCCTTAGTATCCAAAGATGTATAGATTAGGTGGATTAGCCATGCTAAATTGTCCCTTAGTGTCCAAAGATGTGCAGGTTAGGTGGATTGACCATGGTAAATGCATGGGTTTATGGGAATAGGGAGGCATGTGGGTCTGGGTATGATTCACTGGGGATGGGGAGAGGGGTCCCTCTCTTCCCCCTTCCTTTGGAATTCCCAGCATGTCCCGGAAGTACTGGATGACTGACATGTCACGCAAGGTCGCTGAGGTTCAAAGTGCGCCCATTTCCTATACTGCCACCCCCACAGGCAATTGAGAAAACAACCACAGGAGATGGAAGTGCTCAAAAACAAAATGAAGGCTTAAATAAAAGGGCTCAGGGGTTGGGGGAGAGGGGGAGGATCCAAGGGGAGGTCATTGTGCCATATTTTCTGGGCCCGCCTGCAGGCCTTTTGAAGGCCGCTGATGGCTTGCAACTTCCGCAGATACATTCCCCATTCCCGGGAACACTGAGGAAACTTTGGATCAAAGAAATGGGAGGGCGGGACAGTTGGGCTGATGTGTGGAATCCCAGAATTTAGCTTTGAGAGAGAGCACATTGACAGCTGGTATGAGGAGTGGAATGCAGAGGGGAGGGTTTTGCAGAGCCAGGAGGCCCAGGCTCACTTTAAAGATGAGTTTCCATTTGTTCTCGGTCCAAGTTGCACCTGACTTGGGAGCCCGTGATGCTGATATAGGTGTTCAAAACGGAACAATGTCTCATTCCCCATTTCAAATATACCTCTCCTAATGACCAGATGAAGTCTTTTAAAAATAGCATTGACACCACCCCTGTAGTACAAAGGTATTCGGCAGAACAAGGGTTAATGTGGAGATGGAGAACAGCACTGCTCAACGTGTGATGCAAAAAGACAGATGAAGAAGAAGTCATAGAATCCCTACAGTGCAGAAGGAGGCCATCTGGCCCATCAGGTCAATACTGACTCTCTGACAGAGCATCATACCCAGACCCAATTCCGCCCTATCCCCATAACCCTGTGAATTTACCATGGCTAATCCCCCTAACCTACACATCTTGGGACACTGAGGGAGAATTTAGCATGGCCAATCCACCTAACCTGCACATCTATGGGAAGGAACTGGAGCACCCGGATGGAAAGCTGGGGAGAACATGCAAACTCCATACAGACAGTCATCCAAGGCTGGAATTGAACCAGGGTCCCTGGCACTGTAAGGCAGCAGTGCTTAACCACTGTGATAGCGTGCCGCCCTTGGTGAGCACCAGAAACTTAACGAATCAGTCAAAATAAGCAGGTAAAAATTCAATTGCCCTCTCTAAGGAACAGGTCCTCCTTACCTCTACTCACCTGGCTGAGTTTACCTGTGACTCCAGTCCCACAGTATGTGCCTGACACGAGCCTTTAAGTAGCTTCAATGTGGAAGAGCTTCATCATTTGCTCAACTATCATTGCAAATGTTGGTTCCCTTCGAATATAAATGCAGTGGGGATTGATACACGCTGAGAATGATCATGGAAATGATTTTTCTCAGTATATTGACTCTCTGCAGTAATATTTATGTTTTACTCTGTACTTGTTTAAAATCGCACAACTTCTTCCGGATCTCTATAAATTGGTGGGACAAGCTTTACTTTTGCTACAGTCGATGCTTTCTTCGCAAGCTAGGACTTTACCATAACAGAGGTTACCAGAGCTTCCTGCCCTACACAAATGAGGTTTGCTGCCATTCATTCAAGCCATCTGGCTGTAGTTGTCCCTGGTACTTCTTTCCTTCAGAGAATTGCGCAGTGACACAGTGGTTAGCACTGCTGCCTCACAGCGACAGGGACCCGGGTTCAATTCCCGGCTTGGGTCACTGTCTGTGTGGAGTCTGCACATTCTCCCCATGTCTGTGTGAGTTTCCTCCGGGTGCTCCGGTTTCCTCCCACAGTCCAAAGACATGCGGGTTAGGTTGATTGGCCATGCTAAATTGCCACTTAGTGTCAGGGGGACTAACAGGATATATACGTGGGGCTATGCGGAAAGGGGCTGGTTGGGATTGTGGTCGGTACAGACTTGATGGGCTGAATGGCCTCCTTCTGCACCGTAGGGATTCTATGATTCTATGACGCATAATGGCAGCAGCATGTGCCTTCTGTAAGATGTTGATTGGCCATGCTAAATTGCCCTTTAGTGTCCCAGGATGTGTCGGTTAGAGGGATTAGCAGGATAAATGTGTCGGGTTGTGGGGATCGGGCTTGGGGTGGGATTGTTGTCATGCAAACTCGATGGACCGAATGGCCTCCTTCTGCACTACAGGGATTCAATAATTCTATAATTGCCCATTAGCTGCTCCTGAAATGCAAGTAGGTGATAATTGTGGGTCCATCGCGATTGGTTCCCGCTTCTGACAGTGGGCAGTGGCGGAACGACAATGCATTCTGCCATTTTGTTAGCACTCGCTTTGCAATGTTCTGTAAATTTTTTTTAAAGTGCTTTACTCCTGCTTTTTCTCCTCTGTCCCCGCCCCCTCCCTCCCTCCCTCCGCCAACCAGAGGAATGTTGACCTCACAGCGACTGCGGTGTACAGAAATAATAGCATGTCTTCAACTAAGTGGATTTTAAACACATTTAACTAGAAGGCAATGCGAAGAGCAAATTCTCCCTTTGAAGCTGTGATGAGCAGGAGGATGATGTAATGAATGGGGAGAAATTATAAGGGTTTTCGCAGCATTCCTCTCTGCAAATATCTTGGCTTGGAATTACGCACGGACTAGCTTCCCAATTTTTAACCTTCCCTTCAAACTTCCTATCTGGATGCAAATGGTTTTAAATTTCTACATTTGAACAGTGCAAAGTTTCATAGAATCATAGAATCCCTGCCGGGTAAATACACAGGATTACGGGGATAGGGCCTGGGTGGGATTGTGGTCGGTGCAGACTCGATGGGCCGAATGGGTTACTTCTGGCCAGAAGTAACCCATTCGGCCCATTGAGTCTGCACCGACCACAATCCCACCCAGGCCCTATGCCCGTGATCCTGTGCCTTTACCTTGCTAACCCCCCTGACACTCAGATCAACTTAGCATGGCCAATCCACCTAACCTGCACATCTTTGCAGTGTGGGAGGAAACCCACGCAGACATGGGGAGAATGGGTGACCTGAGGCCGGAATTGAACCTGGGACCCTGGCCCTGCGAGGCAGCAGTGCTAACCACTCTGCCACCATGTCGCCCCTCTCAGGTTGAAGTTATAGACCATGTCTGATCTGCTATTTGGTGACAATCTTCAACATGGTTGTAACTCATAGATGCCATACAATGATAGAATCCCTGCAGTGCAGAAGGAGGCCATTTGGTCCATCGAGTCTCCCCCGACAACAATCCCACCCAAGCCCTATCCCCTTAACCCCACCTATTTACCATGCTAGGAGCCCCTGACACTAAAGGGCAATTTAGCATGGCCAATCCACCTAACCCACACATCTTTGGACTGTGGGAGGAAACCAGAGCACCCGGAGGAAACGCATGTAGACGTGGGAAGAATGTGCAAACTCCACATAGACAGTGACCCGAGGTTCAAAATGAAGCCGGGTCCCTGGCTCTGTGAGGCAGCTGTGCTAACCACTGTGCCACTGTGCTGCCCTGGAATTGAACCTGGGTACCTGGCGCTGTGAGGCAGCTGTGCTAACCACTGTGCCACTGTGCTGCCCTGGAATTGAACCTGGGTACCTGGCGCTGTGAGGCAGCAGGACCACCTTGCTGGCCTGGCTTGCCCTGTCCACTCTGCACATAGGCTTTGTAACTTTAAGAATGGAATGTAAAAAAAGTTTTTAAAAAAGCTTTAAACGGCAAGAATGGCATCTGCCCGCTGTCACAAGTGAGCCTGCTCTGCTGTCCTTTGGAGCAGCGAGAAGTCTTGTTTGAACATGTTTCAAAGCAGACGAGAAGGTTTCTCTCCAGGCATTGCTGATTATAACCCTGTGTCAAAGATTCTCTTGGCTCAGCTGTCGTGCTTGTGATTCTCTTTTGGTTTTTTGAACTGTTGGAAGCTGTGTAAACAGAACGGGTGTGAGAGTGAGGTTACTGGCCTGATGGCTAATGCCAGCCATTAGATAAAAGCTTCAGCCAATCCAACTTAACCCTTTACTCACCACTGCCAGCTTCATTTGTCATTGTTTATATTTCTTTTTTAAAGTTAAAGTTCATTTTGTTAGTCACAAGTACGGCTTACATTACGACACGGTGGCACAGTGGTGGGGCGACACGGTGGCACGATGGTTAGCACTGCTGCCTCACAGCGCCAGGGACCCGGATTCAATTCTGGCCTCGGGTGGGTGTCTGTGCAGAGTTTGTACATTCTCCCCGTGTCTGCGTGGGTTTCCTCCGGGTGCTCCGGTTTCCTCCTACAGTCCAAAGATGTGTGGGTTAGGTGGATTGGCCGTGCTAAATTGCCCCTAGTGTCAGGGGGATTAGCAGGGTAAAGTATGTGGGTTTACAGCAATGGGGCCTGGGTGGGATTGTTGTTGGTGCAGACTCGATGGGCCGAATTCCCTCCTTCTGCACCGTAGGATTTCTATGATTCTATGACATTAACACGGCAATGCAGTTACTGTGAAATTCCCCTAGTTGCCACACTCCAATGCCTGTTCGGGTCAATGCACCCTAACCAGCACGTCTTTCAGACTGTGGGAGGAAACCGGAGCACCCGGAGGAAACCCACGCAGACATCCTCCTAAACACTTTTTGTCGGAATTCTCCGGCCGTTCATGCCGCCGGGATTATCCGGTCCCACCGGCGGCGCACTCCCGTCCGTGGGTTTCCCGCCGGCACGGGATGACGTCAATGGGAATTCCAGCAGGACAAGAGATTCCCGCCGATAACAAACAACGCTCCACCTCCCGTTGATGGAAAACACACAGCTGGGAGGCCAGCGAACTTCGCCCTTTGATTTTATAGTTCAGTTCGTGGTATTTTACCTTCGCTCAGAAGACAATGTCAGAAGGTGTGTTGGTGCAAAAATAAACGATTGCATCCACAGGCATCTTCTCCCACCTGGCTTGGGATTTAATATTTTTATTCCACACAATTTAAAAGAGACAGGGCTGAAACCATTGTGTTATTATAATGACGTAATCCTTGAGTTCACTTGCTGTATAAAACACAAACACCAATCACCCATAAGGGATTATAATCCCTAGAGTACAGAAGGAGGCCATTCAGCCCATCGGGTCTGTACCGAATCTCCGACAGAGCCACCCTTCCAGGCCCAAACCTTTCCCTTTTCCCGCAACCCCAGTCATTTACTCCGCCAATTCCCCTAACATCTTGCAGCACAAAAGGGGCAATTTAGCATGACCAATCCATGTTGGATAAACACATTGTGGGATTATTTATGACGAGGCACATGGGAACATTTCTTCATAGCTATGCAGCTTGAAGACATCAGAGCGGTGTATGTGTGCTCTGATCAAAGCAAAAGTGAAACTGAGACTGGATGACGCGACACACTTCCCTTCTGGTGATGTCATGCTGACATCTCTTCAAGGCACATTACAATATATTTTATTTATTTTTAAATTTATTATTGTAACAAGTAGGCTTACATTAACACTGCAATGAAGTTACTGTGAAAAACCACACTCCAGCACTTGTTCAGGGACACTGAGGGAGAATTTAGCACGGCCAATGCACCTAACCAACGCATATTTCAGTCTGTGGGAGGAAACCGGAGTACCCGGAGGAAACCCACGCAGACACAGGGAGAACATGCAAACTCCACACAGACAGTTACCCAAGCCGGGAATCGAACACGGGTCCCTGGCACTGTGAGGCAGCAGTGCTAACAACTGTACTACTGTGCCACCATGCCGCTCCATATAAGAAATAAAATTATTTGTTCCCTGGTTCATGAGGGACTTATTTTAAATAGGGAAGTGTCTTGTATTTCACCATATTATCACTGTGGCTATAAGAGCAGGGTGGAGGATGGAAATTCTGTGGAGAGTAACTCACCTCTATACTTGCCAAAGTCTGTCCACCAGCAACAAGGCACAAGTCCAGAGTGTGGTGCAATAGAATCATAGAATCCTACAGTGCAGAAGGAGGTCATTCAGCCCATCGAGTCTGCACTGTTCACAATCCCACCCAGGCCCTATCGCCATAACCCCATGTATCTACCCTAGCTAGTCTCCTGGACACTAAGGGGCAATTTAGCATGGCCAATCCACCGAACCTACACATCTTTGGATTGTGGGAGGAAACAGGAGCACCCGAAGGAAACCCAAGCAGACACGCGGAGAATGTGCAAACTCTTCACAGGCAGCGACCTAAGCCGGGAATTGAACCCAGGTCCCTGGCAGCACTGCTAACCACTGTGCCACCGTGCCACACCATAGTACTCTCCACTTGCCTGGATGGGTGCAGCTCCAACAACACCGAAGAGGCTCAACACCCTCCAGGACAAAGAAATCCACTTGATTAACACCCCACCCACCACCTTAAGCATTCACTCCCTCCGCCACTGGCACACAGTGGCAGCAGTGTGTCCCGCCTACAAAATGCACTGCAGCAACTCACCAAGGTTCTTTCAACAGCATCTTCCAAATGCCCAAAGTCTACTACCTAGAAGGACGAGGGCAGCAGATGCATGGAAACATCACAGCGGCAGGTTCCTCTCCAAGCCACACACTATATCACCGTTCCTTTTGTGGTCGCTGGGTCAAAATCCTGGAAGACCCTTCCAAAAGAACTGTGCGTGTACCTACAACAAATGGGCTGCAGTAGTTCAAGAAAGAAGCTTATCACCACTTTCTTAAGGGAAAGTAGAGATAGGTCCCATGAGGTTATTACACATCAAGGCGCAACGGTGAGCGGTAACCAAGGACAAATCAGATCCATTACATCGAGGGCAGGATCTCAAATTCTGCCAGGAACAACATCTAAGCATAACCACAGTGCCACTGTGCCGTCCCACACAGATATTGTCTCCACTAGAAGTTGCACCACAGGTATATCTTTCCAACCATATTTGATCTCTCGCTTGGCACAATACAGAAGTAACCAAACTGCCCTCATCCTGGGAATATGCTTACACCACTACCTTTTCCAGTAATATTTGGCAAATTTCTGAGGAAGAAAGTACAGTCCTGTACACAATGTCACAAAGTCAACAAGTTGTCCACGTCTGGTTTCATGTTTTTTTCTTGTGCTCAGCTGCTCAAGTGCTGGTTTTGTGAGTCTGATAACTAAATCTATGCTCACTGTGCTTGTTTGGTTCAGTCTGGGTGCTGACTCAGAGTAAAGTAAACAGACACCATGGTAGTGACTGGAAGTTGAGCTGGACACATTAATGCAATGTGTCAAACCCCGTGGATAAGGTTCCTGCGCACTTAGAAAATAGTGCCATCTGGCTCTGAGGGAAATCAGGCATATAAAGTACACAACTGTTGTCTGTTCTACTCTGAGCACACTCAGCAAACACACCAATATACAAGAGAAGAACAAGCTGTGCTGGCGATGAAAAAGTCAGTATACATTTGTCAAGTGTAACAAACAGATAAGCCAGTCACAAAAATCTCCTAAAGCTCCTGTACATCTCTGCTGTAATGTATGAATGGCATGCATAACAGAGACAGCTTTTATTCTTCTGTTTATTTTTTACTTCTATTAGTTTTTGCTTCTTCCTGTGAACCTTTGAAAGCTAAGCCTGCCGTTGTGTCACCGGTTGCACAGTGGTTAGCGCTGCCACCTTACAGCACCAGGGACCCGGAATCAATTCCCGGCTTGGGTCACTGTCTGTGCGGAGTTTGCCCTGTGTCTGCGTGGGTTTTCTCCGGGTGCTCTGGTTTCCTCCCACACTCCAAACAAGACTTGCTGGTTAGGTGCATTGGCCATGCTACATTCTCCCTTAGTGTACCTGAACAGGCGCTGGAGTGCGGCGGCTACGGAATTTTCACAGTAGCTTCATTGCAGTGTTAATGTAAGCACTAACCAATAAACTTAATGCTAGAACAAAATTCTCAACTCACATTTAGTTATTCTAAAAACGATAATTACAGATTTACACAGTTATCATGCAATTGTGTCTTTGTCTATACATGTCATGTTTGTGAACCTATCTCTCCACTCACCTGATGAAGGAGCAGCGCTCCGAAAGCTCGTGATTCCAAATAAACCTGTTGGACTTTAACCTGGTGTTGTGAGACTTCTTACTGCACCCACCCCAGTCCAACGCCGGCGTCTCCACATCATGTCGTGTAACAGTCATAGCAAGGGTGTAGAGAAAGATCGGCTCAATGCGAGGGAGTTCCATTCAAAAGTCTGACAGCAGCAGGGAAGAAGCTGTTCTTGAGTCGGTTGGTACGTGACCTCCTTTGTAACATTCTCCTGACAGAAGAAGGTGGAAGAGAGAATGTCCGGGGTGCGTTGAGTCCTTGATTATGCTGGCTGCTTTTTCCGAGGCAGTGGGAAGTGTAGACAGACTCAATGGATGGGAGGTTGGTTTGCGTGATGGGCTGGGCTACATTCACAACACTTAGTAGCTTCTTGTGGTCTTGGTCAGTGCAGGAGCCATACCAAGCTGTGAAACATCCGGAAAGGATGCTTTCTATGATGCATTTGTGAAAGTTGGTAACCCACTTAAAATACGATTCATCCATCTTGGACTTGTCTGTATTTATTTGTCTCTATACTTTTTTGCTGTTAAGAAAACAATCGTAACCTGCCGATGACCTCAGGAATTCGAAGTGGCAGTGTTGGAGGCAGAGTGTCTGAGGAAACATGTCCTCCTTACAGTTCAGAACAAAGCTGTGACTCTAAAGAACAGAAGACTGACCAACATTTTAAACATTCGCTACCCCGCGGACCTGTCCCTTCCACCCAGAAATATCCTGCTGTCTCAAACTTGTCAAGTTATGTGAGGAAGGAATTACCAAGTATGAAAGGAATCGAACAAACAAGCATGGAAAATTGGAGTGGGATCTGAAGGCCAATTTTAATCCAACGTAGAGTTCTTCTGCAAGAAGTCAACATGAGACAGATCATTTTTCAAATGCAAGCTGAATGGAAGAAGGTGGAAGAGAGAATGTCCGGGGTGTGTGGGGTCCTTGATTATGCTGGCCACTTTTCCAAGGCAGTGGGAAGTGTAGACAAAGTCAATGGATGGGAGGCTGGTTTGAGTGGTGGACTGGGCTACGTTCACAGCTCTTCGTAGTCTCTTGCGGTCTTGGGCAGAGCAGGAGCCATACCAAGCTGTGATACATCCAAAAATATTGCTTCCTATGGTGCGTCTGTAAAAATTGGTGACCCAATTTAGGTTGTCAGGTCTGACCTAGAGTGAAGTCCGTGGAATTTGTGTGTGAATTAAGCCAATGCGAGCAGGGGTTAACACGCCAGATTTGAATATCTACGTAAAGTAGTGCCACCGAGAAGGCCAGTGGTAGGCGCCGCAAGATGGGAGCTGATTTTTACAATAATCACCATATTGTTGGCAGAGGAGATGAACAGAGCCAAGGACCTTCGAAGGAAGAATTCTTGTTTTTTCATTTCTGGCTTCTGTGGAACATATAAAGAGCTAACCTGGGTGCTGCAACGAAGGTACATGAGGCAGGCTGGGTTGAGAATTGTGGTCCCTCCATGGAGAGGCTGCGGGGGTTTCTAACTTGCCCGAAACAAGAATTATACCAAGAAATTGTAATGACTTCAGCGAGGCCCATGAAGTTGGTCTCTTCGAGTATGAGCTCCCTGATTGAGGTCATAATTGCCTGCCCAATCAGGGAGCCTCCCCTGTATATGAAATGGGACGGTCAGGTCTTCTGACACTCTGGATTGTGAATGTGTACCAGGAGCACTCTGGGAGTGGAATAGAGTTTGTAAATAAAGGGAATCTGGTGAACGCACACTGACCTCTGAGGAGTTATTTCAGAAATGATTTGATTTGATTTATTATTGTCACATGTATTTGTACACAGTGTATAACAAAAGTATTGTTTCTTGCACATGATACAGACAAAGCATACTGTACATAGAGAAGGAAAGGAAAGGGTGCACAATATAATGTTACAGTCATAGTTTTTTAAAGTTTTTTTATTAGTGTCACAAGTAGGCTTACATTAACACTGCAATGAGGGTACAGTGAAAATCCCCGAGTTGCCACACTCTGGTGTCTGTTCGGGTACACTGAGGGAGAATTTAGCATGGCCATTGCACGTCTTTCGGACTGTGGGAGGAAATCGGAACCACCGGAGGAAACGCACGCAGACATGGGGAGAACATGCAGACTCCACACAGACAGTCCAAAGATGTGCAGGTTAGGTGCATTGGCCATGATAAATTGCCCCGGGGTGCATAAATTAGAGGGATTAGCTGGGTAAATATGTGGGGTTATGGGGATAGGGTCTGGGTGGGATTGTGGTCGGTGCAGACTCGATGGGCCGAATGGCCTCCTTCTGCACTGTAGGGTTTCTATGATTCTACGACAGTGACCCAAGCCGGGAATCAAACCGGAGTCTCTGCCGCTGTGAGGCAGCAGTGCTAACCACTGTGCCACCGTGCCACCTCCATAGCTAGGGTGTAGAGAAAGGTCAACTTGAGATCAACTCAAATGTTAGGTGAATAAGTCTGGATCAAAGTGACGCAAATGCTCCCTACTTGCCTGAACTCACTTGGCTTGTTTTGCATTATCACACCGAGTTACACTTCAGATAAATCATTCCTCCCTCTTCCTCATTTGTCTTCCCTAATTACTGTGTTTATTTAAAGCGGCTCAATGACTTTCTGATAATTAATCCTTCCTAAAGGGACAAAAATAAAGAACGTTTGACTCTTTGTACTGGATATGGTCTTCAAAGCAGAAGGCCTCAGCAACCCAGACCAGTAGCCGATTGGACACCAAGTCCCTCACGGCCTCTGATAATGAAAACATAGATATTATCAGGAGTTATCACTTTCAGACATCGCTATTTGATTAACCAGGGATGTTTGTGAATGTTTTGAACCCGGCACAGTTAATTACAACGTTCACATGCAAGCTTGAGCTTTGATTTGCAAATCAGTGATTTCCCAGGAGTGATGTTTCTTGTTTGTCCTCAAGAGTTAGGCCGCATTCCTCGCTGTTATCCCAATGAGCAGCACGAGAGAGAGAGAGAGAGAAAATGGGTTTCCCTTGACGACCTTTTCCTTTTCTCCCAGATAATCTTCAACTGCTCACTTAATTATTGTTGTCTTTCCACGGCCACAGCAGAACAAGACGCGGTTCCATTAATTAAGTCGAGATAACTTTTGCTAACCAGGTATTTGCCAGGAATTTGGGCTATTTTTGAATGAGAATTCAGAGGAGGTTTTTCTTTCAAAGGGGCCGAGGGTGGAAAGCGCTTTAATTAGGGGGTTAAAGCAAATCACGTATGTACAGGTGGCCAGGCAAACTCTTATTAAAGGGCCTTTGTCTCCAAGAAAAAGTGTTAGGCAAACATTTTTTTTTCCTTCATTCACAGAGGGGGAACAAAGAGTGCTTGCGATCCTTTGACTGGCTTTTAGAATTTGGCCTTCCGCATTTTGGGTTGGGGACAGCAACGCTCTTTGGCTTCCCGGGCGGGATTTTCCGGCGTGCACGCGCCCCAATGCCGGAAAATTCTGCCCGAGGTCAACGGGCCTTTGCGTAGTCCGTGTCCAGCCCACTGCGATTCCCGTGGTGGGCGGGACGGGAAAATTCCGCCCCTCCATGTTGCCATGGATTTTGTTGAAACTAACTCACTTAATTTGATGGCAGAATCAAAAGTGCCTCAGCAATTTGAACATGGGTGTTTCCACAATCTTCGTCTCCCACTGGGTGACAAAGGTTCCAGATATATACTTCCTCTTGCCATTAAAATGCAATCTGCGAGTGACGTGGTCACACATTCATCCCGGTCTGTGTTGGCTCGCAATGTGCTGTGTTCAGATAAAGAGCCCGTTGCAGTCTATGAAGACAGTTCCCCTTTTAAGTACTCAACCGATTCGACTTACGGAGCAAGGAGCTCAATACATCACCATTCTGACACTTAGCTGCCACTTGGCACCGAGGCATTGAATCATAGAATCTCTACAATGCAAAAGGAGACCATTTGGCCCATCGAGTCTGCACTGACTCTCCAACATCTTAACCAGGCCCAACCTGCGCCTCATCCCCATAACCCCATGCATTTAACCTGCTAATCCTCCTAACCTACACATCTTTGGACACGAAGGGGCAGTTTAGCATGGCCAATCCACCTAATCTACACATCTATGGACACTAAGGGGCAATTTCGTATGGCTAATCCACCTAACCTACATATCTTTGGACACTAAGGGGCAGTTTAGCATGGCCAATCCACCTAATCTACACATCTATGGACACTAAGGGGCAATTTAGCATGGCCAATCCACCTAATCTACAAATCTTTGGACACTAAGGGGCAATTTAGCATGGCTAATCCACCTAACCTACATATCTTTGGACACGAAGGGGCAGTTTATCATGGCCAATCCACCTAATCTACACATCTATGGACACTAAGGGGCAATTTAGCATGGCCAATCCACCTAATCTACAAACCTTTGGACACTAAGGGGCAATTTAGCATGGCTAATCCACCTAACCTACATATCTTTGGACACTAAGGGGCAATTTAGCATGGCCAATCCACCTAACCTGCACATCTTTGGACACAGTAAGAAGTCTCACAACACCAGGTTAAAGTCCAACAGGTTTATTTGGTAGCACTAGCTTTTGGAGCACTGTTCCTTCATCAGGTGATGAAAGAGGAAGGAGCAGTGCTCTGAAAGTTTCCACAGCATGGAAACAGGCCCTTCGGCTCAACTTGTCCATGCCGACCAGGTTTGCTAACCTGAACTAGTCGCTTTTGCCTTTATTTGGCCCATATCCCTCTAAACCTTTCAGGGATCAGGGGTTATGGGGAAAAGGCAGGAGAATGGGGATGAGAAAAATATCAGCCATGATTGAATGGCGGAGCAGATTCAATGGGCCGAGTGGCCTAACTCTGCTCCTATGTCTTATGGTCATCCATGTATCTGTTCAAATGCCTTTTAAATGTTGTAATTGTACCCCCCGCTGCCACCTCCTCTGGTAGCTCATTCCACATACACGCACTCCCTCTGTGTGAAAAAGTTGCCCCTCAGGTTCCTTTTTTTCCCCTCTCACCTTAAACCTATGCCTTCTAGTTTTGGATTTCTGTATCCTGGAGAAAAGACCTTGGCTATTCACATTATCCTTGTGGGGTCTGCATGGATTTCCTCCGGGTGTTCCGGTTTCCTCCCACACTCCAAAGATGTGCAGGTTAGGTGGATTGGCCATGCTAAATTGTTCCTTAGTGTCAGGGGGGTTAGCAGGGTAAATATGTGGGGTTACAGAGATAGGGCCTGGGTGGATTGTTGTCGGTGCAGGCTCAATGGCCTCCTTCTGCACTGTAGGGATTCTATGATTCTATTCTATGACTCTACACCACTTCATCATGGACCTCTCTTGAGCATGGTCCAGTAGCTGCCTCCATTAAAAGGTGAGCCATTGACTAATCCTTAAGGACACATCAAGACCTCAAGAAACTACAAATGGTCGTGAAAGTAGCCCAGTCCATCACGCAAACCAACCTCCCATCCATTGACTCCGTCTACACTTCCCGCTGCCTCGGAAAAGCAGCCAGCATAATCAAGGACCTCATGCACCCCGGACATTCTCTCTTCCACCTTCTTCCATCGGGAAAAAGATACAAAAGTCCGAGGTCATGTACCAACCAACTCAAGAACAGCTTCTTCCCTGCTGCCATCAGACTTTTTGAATGGACCTACCATACATTAAATTGACCTTTCTTTACACCCTAGCTATGACTGTAACACTATTGGCGGGATTTTAGGGCCTCGCTCAAGCAAGGCCAGAAAATCCCACCCGAGGTCAACAGACATTTCCATCGTCCGTTGCTTGCCCGCTCCAATTCCATGGCGGGCAGGGTGGGAGAATTCCGGCGTATAAAGTTTATTTATTCGTGTCACAAGTAGGCTTACATTAACACTGCAATGAAGTTACTGTGAAAATCCTCTAGTCACCACACACCTGCACCCTGTCCTTTCCTTCGCCCCTGTGTACTCCATGAACGGTATGCTCTGTGTGAACAGCGCGCAAGAAACAATACTTTCACTGTATCCCAAGACATGTGACAATAATAAATCAAATCAAATCAAGTCAAAAACCCGTGGTTGAATCACCCAATGTGTCGAGAAAGCAATTGCTTCGCCCTTATCTTCCAACGACCTAACGGAGGAACAGTTTTACTGCAGCATGTGCGTGTATTTAAATGCTACACATTTCACAATCTCCACATCAGCCCACAATCCCAGTCCTCCAATGGAACACAGCCCACCGAATCAAAGGAGGGAGTAGGATCACAGAAGGCTCAAGTGGAAAATGAGAGTGGAAATTACAAAAATAAATTAATCAGATTCTATCTGAAGTAAATTACAGACTGCATTTTTTCTCTGATGCAGGTGCAAGAGACTTCTTTGCATGTTTTATGAAGATCTGTACAATAATTGCTATGTTATTTGGATAATAGACAGTGAGGCAGCTAGCAGTTCTGGGTTTAAGTATGGTTAGTCCATGACCCGTCATTGTCAAGACCTGTTCAAAATTCTTCAGTATCAGCGAGGAATCTCAAAGCTCCGTTCTTCAAAGTCTGAGGTATAATCAGCTGGCAGTGTGTTAAAATCAGAATTTGAGGAGTTCTTTATTGCTCACCAAAGAAAACTGGGCTGTGAAAATCCTGATTCTAGCAATCTTAGGCTTGGAGAGGTGAATAAGGCGGGTGAGGTCTGGGGAGGCGATGGCCTAAAGTTTAAAGTTTATTTATTAGTGTCACAAGTAGGCTTACATTAATACTGCAATTAAGTTAGTGTGAAAATCCCCTAGTCGCCACACTCTGGCACCTGTTCGGGTACACTGAGAGAGAATTTAGCATGGCCAGTGCACCTAACCAGTGCGTCTTTCAGACTGTGGGAGGAAACCAGAGCACCCGCAGGAAACCCACGCAGACACGGGGAGAACGTGCAGACTCCGCACAGATAGTGAACCGAGCTGTGAATCGAACCCGGGTCCCTGGCGCTGTGAGGCAGCAGTGCTAACCACTCTGCCACCATGCAACCCAATAGTGAATACCATTAGATTATCTAGTGGTATTATCGCTAGATTATTAATCCAGAAACTCAGCTAATGTTCTGGGGACCCGGGTTCGAATCCCGCCACAGCAGATGGTGGAATTTGAATTCAATAAAAAATGTCTGGAATTAAGAATCTATTGATGACCATGAAACCATTGTCGATTGTCGGAAAAACCCATCTAGTTCACTAATGCTCCTTTAGGGAAGGAAATCTGCCGTCCTTACCTGGCCTGGCCTACATGTGACTCCAGAGTCACAGCAATGTGGTTGACTCTCAACTATTGTCCAAGGGCAACTAGGGATGGGCAATAAATGCTGGCCAGCCAGCGACGCCCATGTCCCATGAATGTAAAGGAGCAATGCTCCGGTGGTGAATGAAGCAGATTTCGCGATGAGGGTCAAATTAAATGGAGATTAAATGGAGATCAAATTAACCCAAAATGAATGGGTCACAGCCAAGCTGTGGTTAGCACTGCTGCCTCACAGCGCCAGGGACCTGGGTTCAATTCCCGGTCTCGGGTGACTGTCTGTGTGGAGTTTGCACGTTCTCCCCCTGTCCGCGGGGGTTTCCTCCGGAGAGTTGGTGCAGATTTGATGGGCCAAGTGGCCTCCTCCCTCACTAGGGATTCTAAGCTGAGTCAAAAAGGAAAGAAACAAAATTCAGATCTGGGACACCTCCTGAAGATGGGAGGATAAACCCGAGCTTACAACAGGGAAGTTGGACAAACAAGAGGTGGGTTAGGTGGGTGTCAAGGAAGAGCCGCATGGTGGCACAGTGGTTGGCACTGCTGCCTCACAGCGCCAGGGAGTCGGGTTCAATTCCAGCCTCGGGTCACTGTCTGTGTGGAGTTTGCACGTTCTCCCCGTGTCTGCTTGGGTTTCCTCCGGGTGCTCCGGTTTCCTCCCACAGTCCAAAGATGTGCAGGTTAGGTGGATTGGCCGTGCTAAATTGCTCCTTAGTGTCAGGGGATTAGCAGGGTAAATGTTTGGGTTACGGGGATAGGGCCTGGGTGGGATTGCTGTCAATGCAGGCTCGATGGGCCGAATGGCCTCCTTCTGCACTGTATGATTCTATGATGTTCTGATTCTACGAAGTGTGAAGCATCATGGAGGAAAATATCCAAGTCTAGATGAGATGGGGGTGAGTTTTCCAGGGATTGTGGAACTCCAAAGAGGAGAAATGGGGGATGGCACGAGTGGGGAGCACAGCTTAGATCTTGAATTCAATAAATCCATGGGCCCCCTTATATCCACAAAGGACAAGTGAAAATCGGCTGGGAAAATGGTGGAGCAGATGCAGAAAAATGTTTCCTGCCCTCCACAACGAAGCCAGAATAAAATAACTTAGTGAGAATCATAGAACCCCTACAGTGCAGAAGGAGGCCATTTGGCCCATCGTGTCTGCACTGACCACAATCTCACCCCAGTCCTATCCCCATTTACCCTGCTAGTCTCCCTGTGTAGAAAGAGGGAGAGAGAGGGGTGGTATTCTGTGATTCAGCTCAGTATGTCATTGAGTGTCATTAAGACAGAGATAGATAGGTTCTTGATTAATAAGGGGTTCAGGGGTTAATGGGGAAAAGGCAGGAGAATGGGGATGAGAAAAATATCAGCCATGATTGAATGGCGGAGCAGACTCGATGGGCCGAGTGGCCTAATTCTGCTCCTATGTCTTATGGTCTTATAGCTGTGCAGATCACTCACTATAGGTTCACATGCGGTACTGTAGCTACCTACATGGGATACGGGGACTATGAGTTATTTGTAACAAAGAGTTGTAAAGCAGAAACAAGGCATTTGTTGGAAAGATAACAGAGATGCAGCTCTCTGCATGGTTAACAGACCAAATTAGGAGGAGTTAGGAGTGAGAGATGATACCAATGAGACTGTTAGAGGGCCAGTTCCACAAGAAGAGAATAAATATATGGGGCTGGGAATAATTCAGATTTGGACGGCAATGGGGAAAGAGTACAGTGAAAATGCCCTTTGTAACAAACTGTGCTTCAATTTTTACCAACCAGGAATGATGTTTAAAGTGTGGGCGGCACAGTGGCACAGTGGTTAGCACTGCTGCCTCACAGCACCAGGGGCCCGGGTTCAATTCCCAGCTTGGAGTCTGCACGTTCTCCCCGTGTCTGCGTGGGTTTCCTCCAGGTGCTCCGGCTTCCTCCCACAGTCCAAAGATGAGCAGATTAGGTTGACTGGCCAAGCTAAATTGCCCCTTAGTGTCAGGGGGACTAGCTAGGGTAAATGCATGGGGTTCTGGAGATAGGGCCTGGGTGGGATTGTTGCCAGTGCAGACTTGATGGGCCGAATGGCCTCCTTCTGCACTGTAGAAATTCTATGATAAAAGCTGATAGTTCATTGCGAAACGTGCTCATCTGAGAACAAATAAGGATTCCGGTCATTTGTTTTTGATTGGATTTATTATTGTCACATGTATTGGGATACAGTGAAAAATATTGTTTCTTGCGCGCTATACAAAGCATACCGCTCATAAAGTACATAGGGGAGAAGGAAAGGAGAGAATGCAGAATGTAGTGTTACAGTCATAGCTAGCGTGCAGAGAAAGATCAACTTAATGCAAGGTAAGTCCATTCAAAAGTCTGATGGCAGCAGGGAAGAAGCTGTTCTTGAGTCGGTTGGTACGTGGCCTCAGACTTTTGTATCTTTTTCCCGATGGAAGAAGTTGGAAGAGAGTTGCCGGAATTTTACCGCCTCGCCTGTCCCAGAATCGGAGCGGGCACGGCTTGCAGAACGGAATTCTCCATTGGCCTCGGGCGGGATTTTACAAGCTTCGCCCGAGCGAGGTCGTAAATTACCGGCGAGTATGTCCGGGATGCGTGGGGTGCTTGATCATGCTGGCTGCTTTTCTAAGGCAGCAGGAAGTGTAGAGGGAGTCAATGGACAGGAGGCTGGTTTGCGAGATGGACTGGGCTACATTCACAACCCTTTGTAGTTTCTTGCGGTCTTGGTTAGAGCAGGCGTCGTACCAAGCTGTGATGCATCCGGAAAGGATGCTTTCTATGCTGCATCTGTAAAAATTGGTGAGAGTTGTAGCAGACATGCTGAACTTCCTTAGCCTCCTGAGAAAGTAGGGGCATTGGTGGGCTTTCTTAACTTGGAAGCATTAATAGGTTGCTTGGATGTAGCTGTGTTTGAGATGAGGTTGTATTTTTTGGAATAACCTTCGCACCAGACTGATTAACAGAAACCTCACCCGCCCATCCAGCTAGGCTCAACCGAAGAGGCCTCGCAAGAAGGAGCTCCAGGCAAATCAATTTCCATTCTCGCGGTCAGTTACAAATGAAACTTTGCTTGACTTGATTTATTTCTCTTTTGGCAAACCATGTACTGTAATCTCCTTTCTCCCTTCCAAACATTTCTTTTTTAAATTGCAGTTGTCCAATTTTGTGTTTTTTGGCTCAATCGCTTTGCATTTTTGATCAGAGATGACAAATCATTTTTACAATGTTGATGTTATTACCAAACTGCGTTTGTTTATCTGGACATAATCTGGACTCGGAGCGAGATCTTACGCTTGCCAGCCAAGGCTCCTGACATGAATTATTAATTCAATCGCAGCCAATGCAAGACTTGACCAACGAGATGGGTCCATGTCTGCTCAGATATGTCCAAGATCTGAAGATTCAGTGAGACATCAAAAGGGGTGCTCGCTATAAGAGCATCGAGACCTTAAACAGTGCAGCTGGATATCTGACCCTTCTCCCAATGCCTGACATGCAGCGTGAGAAACAATTAGTTTCTGGCGATGGTAAAGTTTCGTTTTACAGAGAAACTAGAAGGAGGAATAGGCCATTTGTCCCTTCGAGCCTGCTCCACCATTCATTATGATCATGGCTGATCATCAAATTCAATATCCTGACCCCTCCTTCCCCCCCCCCCCCCCATATCCCTTGATCCATTTATCCCCAAGAGTGAGATCCAATTCCTTCTTGAAATCACACAATATTTTGGCCTCAACTACATTTTATGGTAGCGTATTCCATACATTCACCACTCTCTGGGTGAAGGAATTTCTCCTCACCTCAATCCGAAAAGATTTACCCCTTATCCTCAAAATATGACCCCTAGTTCTGGATTTCCCCGCCATCGGGAACATTTTTTCTGAATCTATCCTGTTAGAATTTTATAAGTTTCTATGAGATCCCCTCTCAATCTTCTAAACTCCAATTAATACATTCCTAACCGACTTAGTCTCTCTTCATATGACAGACCTGCCATCCCAGGAATCAGCTTGGTAAACCTTCACTGTACTCACTCTATAGTAAGGACATCCTTCCTCAGATAAGGACAGCAAAACTGCTCAATACTCCAGGTGTGGCCTCACCAATGTCCTATACAACTGCAGCAAAACGTCGCTATCCCTATACTCAAATCCTCTCGCTATAAAGGCCAACATACCATTTGCCTTCTTTACTGCCTGCTTTCTTTCAGTGACAGATGCACAAGGACTCCAAGGTCTCGTTGAGTATCCACCTCTCTCAGTTTACACCCATTCAGATAATAATCTGCCTTCCTATTATTGCTATTGAAGTAGATAACCTTGCATATATCCACATAGTACAGCATCTGCCATGCATATGGCCATCCAATTTTCTCTTCGGATGTCAGTACACTTCTTTGCAGTAATCCGTTCTGTTCAGTATGACGATGGCCCCTCCTTTGTCTGCTGGTTTGATGACAATGTTGCGGTTGGTCTTGAGAGCGTGGATGGCGCTCCAATTTTATGCAGTGCTCATCCCAAGTCCTCCTCCCCACCACTACAACTCTTAACGCAGTGGTGCTAAATGTGGAATGGTATTATTAATTTGATTTGATTTGATTTATTATTGTCACATGCATTGGGATGCAGTGAAAAGTATTGTTTCTCGCGCGCTATACAGACAAAGCACACCATTCATAAAGAAGGAAAGGAGAGGGTGCAGAATGTAGTGTTACAGCCATAGCCAGGGTGTAGAGAAAGGTCAACTTAATATATGGTAGGTCCATTCAAAAGTCTGATGACAGCAGGGAAGAAGCTGTTTTTGAGTTGGTTGGTAGGTGCCCTCAGACCTTTGTATCTTTTTCCCGACAGAAGAAGGTGGAAGAGAGTATGTCCGGGGTGCGTGAGAGAATAGACCTTGGTTTGACCTCCCACCTGAAGAACGGTACCCCGGAGAGGGCGCAGCACTCTGTCAGCACCTGTGTTGATTGTCTCTTTTAAGGCAACACAGCAGAGTAAATGGTAAAAAATTGCAGCATGCTGCTATGCAGAGGGACCTGTGTGTCCTTGTGCAGGATTCTCAAGGAGTTGGTTTGCAGGTGCAGCAGGTAATTAAGAAGGCAAATGGAATTTTGTCCTTCGTTGCGAGAGGGATGGAGTTTAAAAACAGCGAGATTATATTGCAGCTGTATAAGGTGCTGGTGAGGCCACACCTGGAATACTGTGTACAGTTTTGGTCTCCTTACTTGAGAAAGGGTAAACTGGCACTGGAGGGGGTGCAGAGGAACATAAGAACATAAGAACATAAGAAATAGGAGCAGGAGTAGGCCATCTAGCCCCTCGAGCCTGCTCCGCCATTCAATAAGATCATGGCTGATCTGACGTGGATCAGTACCACTTACCCGCCTGATCCCCATAACCCTTAATTCCCTTACCGATCAGGAATCCATCCATCCGCGCTTTAAACATATTCAGCGAGGTAGCCTCCACCACCTCAGCGGGCAGAGAATTCCAGAGATTCACCACCCTCTGGGAGAAGAAGTTCCTCCTCAACTCTGTCTTAAACCGACCCCCCTTTATTTTGAGGCTGTGTCCTCTAGTTTTAACTTCCTTACTAAGTGGAAAGAATCTCTCCGCCTCCACCCTATCCAGCCCCCGCATTATCTTATAAGTCTCCATAAGATCCCCCCTCATCCTTCTAAACTCCAACGAGTACAAACCCAATCTCCTCAGCCTCTCCTCATAATCCAAACCCCTCATCTCCGGTATCAACCTGGTGAACCTTCTCTGCACTCCCTCCAATGCCAATATATCCTTCCTCATATAAGGGGACCAATACTGCACACAGTATTCCAGCTGCGGCCTCACCAATGCCCTGTACAGGTGCATCAAGACATCCCTGCTTTTATATTCTATCCCCCTCGCGATATAGGCCAACATCCCATTTGCCTTCTTGATCACCTGTTGTACCTGCAGACTGGGCTTTTGCGTCTCATGCACAAGGACCCCCAGGTCCCTTTGCACGGTAGCATGTTTTAATTTGTTTCCATTGAGATAGTAATCCCATTTGTTATTATTTCCTCCAAAGTGTATAACCTCGCATTTATCAACGTTATACTCCATTTGCCATATCCTCGCCCACTCACTCAGCCTGTCCAAATCTCTCTGCAGATCTTCTCCGTCCTCCACACGATTCACTTTTCCACTTATCTTTGTGTCGTCTGCAGGAGATTCACTCTGTTGATTCCGGAGTTGAGAGGGTTGGCTTATGAGGAGAGACTGAGTAGACTGGGGCTATACTCAATGGAATTTAGAAGAATGAGGGGAGATCTTATAGAAACATATAAGATTATGAAGGGAATAGATAAGATAGAAGCAGGGAAGTTGTTTCCACTGGCGGGTGAAACTAGAACTAGGGGGCATAGCCTCAAAATAAGGGGAAGCAGATTTAGGACTGAGTTGAGGAGGAACTTCTTCACACAAAGGGTTGTGAATCTGTGGAATTCCCTGCCCAGTGAAGCAGTTGAGGCTACCTCATTGAATGTTTTTAAGGCAAGGATAGATAAATTTATGAACAGTAAAGGAATTAAGGGTTACGGTGAGCGGGCGGATAAGTGGAGCTGAGTCCACAAAAAGATCAGCCATGATCTTATTGAATGGCGGAGCAGGCTCGAGGGGTCAGATGGACTACTCCTGCTCCTAGTTCTTATGTTCTTATGTAAGGGTCACCTGGCCTGGGTGGCCGATCGGGACTCAGAGTGGGGAATTACCCCAGAGGGAGGAGTTCTCCAAGGCAGGGGTATTCTAGAATTAGCTGCAAACATTCTGCTGTTAACAAAACCCTTGTTGTTCACTAGTAAAGCCTCTGGAAGTGCAGCATTACAGCACTGGAGCCTAGACTAAAGGAAGGGTGATACAAAAGGAAGTTGAAGGGATCAGGTGACGTAATTATTGAGTTTTGCCAGTTAATAGGTCTAATAAGCCTTTGGATGCAGAAGTCCCTTCATCAAAATTCCTTTATTTACAATTCCAACAGCAGTACACAGAATGCTATCAGTCAGCAGTCTACCTCCGGGAGTGCCAGAGGAACTGACAGTCCCTGTTAAATATAAGGAAAAGACTTCCTGATTGGCCCATCAATTGACTCCTTGATCAGGGCGTTCATATTCCAATAGGCCAACCTCAATGGCCTGATTGAAGTCATTACAATAGGTAGTTGTGAGTATCGCTGTGAATGTTGCAGCAGTACTGAATGTTTCGATGCAGAATGACTTTGGTCACTTTTGAGATTAGACAAAGAACCATGTGACCCTGTGATCGGTACTTTGGGTTCCACTCTCTGCCATTTCTGCAGAGCCGGAAATCAACAATTGGAGATGCAACAACAATGCCAAGCCAATTCTGAACTTCCCAAAGTTCTGGGGTGTGACCAGCTGGCAGCTAAGAGTCCATGGTGTAGATGGTGCGTAGATAGCTCCATTTAATCCTTATGTATGTCGATTTGCAGTCAAGGATCTTACATGCGTTGCTTTTGCCTATAACATTTTAGCTGTACTGCTCCAGTCAGACCAGATAGATTGGGAGGTGTATGGTGATACAGCCAGCTTAATCACCCGATACATCTCCGAGATTTCTCCCAGGTTGATGTTTGGAGGTACAGGGAGGGGTTTGAAGCTGAGTCAAAAATGACTGCTATCCTGCCCGCTACATCTTATGCAATGAAGAACAAGTTGTTGTCATCGACCTACATTGCCCCCTGTCCTGGAAATGCCTCAATCTTCACATTTTCAAATCTCAGTTTAAATCCTCTTCATGATCGTGTCTCTCCCTGTCTCGAGTCCACCTGCAAACCCAACAAGATGTCTGCACTCCTCCATCCAATTCTGGGCTTCTGAATGCACATTCCCAATAATTGCATTTCCCTTGAGGGCTATGCATTCAACTGCCTAAGATCTACACTCTGGAATTGCCTTCCTAAACATCTCCATCCCTCTACTTGACTCACATTTTCTTTTAAGATGGTCCTTAAAACATATCCCTTTGACCCGAAACCTTTGGTCATCGAGTCATAAAATCATAGAATCCCTACAATGCAGAAGGAGGCGTTTTGGTCCATTGAGTTTGCACCAACCACAATCCCACCCAGGCCCTATCACTGTAACCCCACATATTTACCTCACTAATCCTCCTAACCTACACATCTTGAGACACTAAGGGTCAATTTAGCATGGCCAATCCACCTAACCTACACATCTTTGGACTGTGGGAGGAAACTGGAGCACCTGGAGGAAACCCACACAAACACGGGGAGAACATGCAAACTCCACACAGTCACCCAAAGCAGGAATTAAACCCGGATCCCTGGCGCTGAGAGGCAGCAGTGTTAACCATTGTGCCACTGTGCCATCCTGGGTCCCCAGAGCATTAGCCTGGGTTTCTGGATTGCTAGTCCAGTGACAATACCACTAGGCCACTGTCTCCCCTGCTAATCTCCCTGACATGAAGGGCAATTTAATATGGCCAATCCACCTAAGCTGCACATCTTTGGACACTAAGGGGCAATTTAGCATGGCCAATCCACCTAACCTGCACATCTTTGGACTGTGGGGGGAAACTGGAGCACCCGGAAGAAACCCACGTAGACAGGGGGAAAATGAACAAACTCCGCACAGACAGTGATCCAAGCCGGGAATTGAACCCGTGTCCTTGGCGCTGCAAAGCAGCAGTGCTAACCAATGTGCCACCGTGCCACGGTGTTGTTGTTGTTACATGAGGAGAGAGACTCACGATTAAATCTGGAGACCTGGAGGGAATTGGGACTGATTAGATTCCCACTATCCTTCCCAAACTGACCCTCTCTTTTGAATTATTATTCAGTTTTTGACTTCTTTATGTAAGCCTACTTGTGACTAATAAATAAACTTTATTTTACTTTAGTTGGGGACAAAGGAGTCAAGGACATGCTTGCATATATTGAGGCGTAATCAGAAAAGTAAGACCATGTCATATGTCAGGCCATCCACAGACACTTCACACACGAGGGACAGTGCTGTTAGCATGCAGATAAACACAGCAGGGACGCCACAAGCAGCAATGAGAATGATCGATTATTCTGATGTTGTTTGAGGGAAGAATGTTGGCCAGGACTCTTAAGGAAACACCTGGTCATCTTCAGGAAGCGCTGTGCATTTCATAATACCTATCCAAAGATGCATGCAGGATTTAATGTCTCATCCAAGGGATGGTTGCCCCCCTGACAAGGCAGCACTTCCAGCAGCGCTGCATGATGTGTCTGCCTTGACGATATACTTAGCTCCTGGAGTGTGCTTTGAACGTACGTCTCAACAGGGGAAATCACTGACAACTGAATCTAATAGTAATTAATAATATCACAGCCAGAATTCTCCGACCTTGCCCGCAGCTGGGATTCTCCGGTCCCGCTGCAGTGAACAATGATTTGGCTGAGCGCCAAGCGTGAGACTGGAGAATTCAACTCGAATCCCTGCAGTGCAGAAGGAGGCCATTCAGCCCATCGAGTCTGCACCGACAACAATCCCACTCAGGCCCTGTCCCCATAACCCCACATCTTTACCCTGTCATCCACTTGACATTAAGGGGCAATTTAGCCATGGTTGCCTTTGGCCTAGAATGTTACCAAAAAACGGAATTGCTGCACTTTAAATCCAATAAAGTGCATGACAGGGCGGCATGGTGGCACAGTGGTTAGCACTGCTGCCTCACAGCACTAGAGACCCGGGCTCGATTCCAACCTCGGGTGACTGTGTGGAGTTTGCACATTCTCCCCGTGTCTACGTGGGTTTCTTCCTGGTGCTCCGATTTCCTCCTACACTCCAAGATGTGCGGGTTGGGTTGATTGGCCAAGCTAAATTGTCCCTTGATGTGAGGTGGATTAGCAGGATAAATGCGTGGGATTGCAGGGATAGGGTGGGATTGTTGTTGGTGCAGGCATGATGGGCCGAATGGCCTCTTTCTGCCCTGTAGGGATTCTATACTTTTGCGGTTCACATTGTTTATTCAGTAAACAGCGTCCCCAGTGAAACCTTCCCATCAAGGCAATGCTTTCTAAAGTCATAGAATTCCTACAGTGCAGAAGGAGGCCGTTCGGCCCATCGAGCCTGCAGCAACAACAATCCTACCCCAGTCCTATCCCAGTAACCCCACGCATTTACCCTGCTAATCTCCCTGACACTAAGGGGCAATTTAGCATGGCCAATGCACCGAACCTGCACATTTTCGGACTGTGGGAGGAAACCGGAGCACCCGGAGGAAACCCACGCAGACACGGAGAGAACGTGCAAACTCCACATAGACAGTGACCCAAGCTGGGAATCGAACCCGGGTCCCTGGCACTGCGAGGCAGCAGTGCTAACCGTTGTGCCACCGTGCCCTATCTATAAACTTGTCTATAAATCTATAAACCTCAAGCGGTAACCCAATTGCACGCAGCTACTCAAACATTCATTGACTGCATCTTCGCAACTGGCCTCCAGCAAGCAATAATGTGACGGCAATAAGGCAAGCTGCATTCAAATCGGGGGCCTTGTGCCTTTACTGCTGAGTCTTTATTGCCACCTGCATTCATTCCTTCAGACAACTGATGGGGTGTGATAAAGCAGGTGGCTCAGCCAGGGAACAATAGGCAGGGAAAGCAATTAACGAGAGGGTGACAGCTTCATAAAGGAAGGTAAACCTGGACAATGTCAGACCCTGAACACTGATGACAATGAGACAAAGCCTCTCTCTCACACAACATCCACAAAGGGAGATAAAGATACTGTAATAGGAAAGCGATCATCAAAAAAAAATACCATCAATTATTCAAAAGCCGCCACAGTAAGGAATTGATTAAGTATTGGCCCTGTTTAGACTTAAATGTGGCCCTCAACACAGTGGATAATGGCAAGTCCTGTTGTTGGGCTTTGATCCTTTCGAATCTCCCTTACCTCAATTCTTTCATCAGCCTTGGCTCGTGAAATGACATTGAATAATATGCTTATTCAGGTTTTTATATCTGCACCCCTATTTTATTACCTTTTATAATGCATGCAGAGGGGGAATCAGCTTGCAGGCAAACAAAGCTAATTACACCTTTCATTACCTAAATATAGTTAAATGACAGAGGCTCATTCAAGTGTCTCATTAAGCTCAGCAACGTCACGGCAGTTCAGGACAATGGCACAGGTTATTCAGCCCAACCAGCTGGAAAAGAAAGGGTCAGGCAGAGGAACGCAGACTTGCTGGTGGATGCAGTCATGGCTGATGCTGCTGGAATTTAGGCCGGGGTAAACAGAAGAGGATCTGCTTGGCAAAGGAAAAAACTATCAGTTAAACATGTTACATCCATGCAGATTTTACAAAGACAGCACAGTAGCATAGTGTTTAGCACTGCTGTCCCATAGCGCCAGGGACCCGGGTTCAATTCTCAGCCTTGTGTCACCGTCTCTGTGGAGTTTGCACATTCTCCCCCCATGTCTGCGTGGGTTTCCTCCAGGTGCTCTGGTTTCCTCCCACACTCCAAAGATGTGGAGGTTAGGTGGATTGGCCAGGCTAAATTGCCCCTTAGTGTGCAATGATGTGCAGGTTAGGTGGATTGGCCATGCTGAATTACCCCTTAATGTCCAAAGATGTGTAGGTTGGGTGGATTGGCCATGCTAAATTGCCCCTTAATGTCCAAATATGTGTCAGTTAGGTGGACTGGCCATGTTAAATTGACCCTGAGTGCCAAAGAATGCAGGTTGGGTGGATTGGCCATGTTAAATTGACCCTTAGTTCCAAAGATGTGCAGTTTGGGTGGATTGGCCATGCTAAATTGCCCCTTCATGTCCAAAGATGTGTCGGTTAGGTGGATTAGCAGGGTAAATACTTGGAGTTATGGGATAACTACACTGGGTAAGTGTAGTTGCAGATTCAATGGACTGAATGGCCTCCTACTGCACTGTAGGGATTTTATGATTCTATGATTATGAACTTATGGAATGTTGGGGAAATCTTGACGGATCATACAGCCCTTTCCTGTTCTGACTTATGGGATATATTAATAGAATATGATAGAGTGATTGGATTGTGAGGCAGATACACTGGCATAGGCCAATTGGTCACAATGGTCTATTTCTGTGCTAGGTTCCATAACATTCCATGGAAGGAAACCAAATAGCTCTCAATTGAGACTTATTGTCAAATAAAGGACAGCACGGTGGCATAGTGGTTAGCATGCTGATTCCTAGGGTACAAAAGTCAAGTACTAAGGGATATAGGTTTAAGGTGCGTGGGGAAAAGTTTAGAGGAGATGTGTGAGGCAGGTTTTTTACACAGAGGGTGGGTGAATGCCTGGAACGCACTGCCCGGGGAGGTGGTGGGAGCAGGTACGACTGCGGCATTGAAGGGGCAACTAGACGAATACATGAATAGGATGGGAATGTAAGTGCATACGGTTTTAGTTTAGGCAGGCGTCATGGCCGGTGCAGGCTTGGAGGGCCGAAGGCCCTGTTCCTGTGCTGTACTTTTCTTTGTTCTTTGTGCTCAACGGACTTTTGTATGGTCTGCACCCCGCGGGCTACCAATCCCGTGGCGGGTGGGACGGGAAAACCCCACCCCAAGACTTCCTTTTTATGATCAACGTCCCATTGCTTGTTGCCTGATTTGAACCAAACATCCTCCAGAGGTTAAATTACTGTGTGATGAGGTGAGGTAGAAAACAGGAACTAATAATCTAAAATAAATCCTGTATTGATTTGATTTGATTTATTATTATCACATGCATTGGTATTCTTTGAAAAGTATTGTTTCTTGCACACCACACAGACAAAGCAGACCGTTCATAGAGTACATAGGGGAGAAGGAAACGAGAGAGTGCAGAATGTAGTGTTACAATCATAGCTAGGGTGTAGAGAAAGATCAACTTAATGCAAGGTAGGTTCAGTCAAAAGTCTGACAGCAGCAGGGAAGAAGCTGTTCTTGAGTCAGTTGGTACGTGACCTCAGACTTTTGCATCTTTTTCCCGACGGAAGAAGGTGGAAGAGAGTATGTCCGGGGTGCGTGGGGTCCTTGATTATGCCGGCTGCTTTTCCGAGGCAGCAGGAAGTGTAGACAGAGTCAATAGCTGGTCCCCGCGGGTTGCCTCCGGGTGCTCCGGTTTCCTCCCACAGTCTAAAGGTGCACAGGTTAGGCTGATTGGCCGTGCTAACTTACCACTTAGTGTGAGGGGGATTAGCAGGGTGAATGCGTGGGGTTACGGAGATAGGGCCTGGGTGGGATTGTAGCCACTGCAGCCTAGATGGGCTGAATGGCCTCTATGATCCCACAGGATATGAGTGAACTTCTGAGGGCAGGACTATGATACTACATCTTTGAATAGCCTGACTGCCCAAAAAAATGGGTACGATAAAGAAAGATAAAATCAATGCCTGAGCTGTGTGTCAAGGTAAGAGCCTGTCCCACAGAGGGAGGCGAGAAGATTTCAAAAATAAAGCCAACTCGAGACTCGAACAATATTTTTGATTTGATTTATTATTGTCACATGTAGCAGTATACAGTGAAAAATATTGTTTCTTGCGCGCTATGCAGACAAAGCACACCGTTCATAGAGAAGGAAAGGAGAGAGTGCAGAATGTAGTGTTACAGTCATAGCCAGGGTGTAGAAAAAGATCAACTTAATGCGAGGTAGGTCCATTCAAAAGTCTGATGGCAGCAGGGAAGAAGCTGTTCTTGAGTTGGTTGGTACGTGACCTCAGATTTTGTATCTTTTTCCCGATGGAAGAAGGTGGAAGAGAGAATGTCCGGGGTGCGTGGGGTCCTTGATTATGGTGGCTGCTTTTCTGAGGCAGCGGGAAGTGTAGACAGAGTCAATGGATGGGAGGCTGGTTTGAGTGATGGACTGGGCTTCGTTCACGACCCTTTGTAGTTTCTTGTGGTCTTGGGCAGAGCAGGAGCCATACCAAGCTGTGATACAACTGGAAAGAATACTTTCTATCGTGTATTTTTGAAGGTTGGTGAGGGTCACAGCGGACATGCCAAATTTCCTTAGTCTCCTGAGAAAGTAGAGGCATTGGTGGGCTTTCTTAACCAAAGCATCGACTGGAGGGACCAAGGCAGGTTGTTGGCGATCTGGACACCTAAAAACTTGATTTCCTATTTATCATTGTTGTGCAGAAACTTTACAGAATTAAAGTTTCAAAGGAAACACTTGTCAGCCAGAGCAGCACGGTGGCACAGTGGTTAGCACTGCTGTCTCACAGCGCCAGGGACCCAGGTTTGATTCCTGGCTTGGACGACTGCCTGCCCGGAGACTGCACGTTCTCCCCGTGTCTGCGTGGGTTTCCTTTGGGTGCTCTGGTTTCTTCCCACAGTCCGAAAGACGTGCTGGTTAGGGTGCATTGGCCATGCTAAATTCTCCCTCAGTGTACCCGAACAGGCGCTGGAGTGTGGCGACTCGGGGATTTTCACAGTGACTTCATTGCAGTGTTAATGTAAGCCTACTTGTGACACTAATAAATAAACTTTAATTTTTAATTTTCCTTTGATATATCTGGTAATCAAGACCCTGTTGTTCCTCCGTTACAATTTGATAATTTCTTGTGAGCTATTCTGATTTTATTTTTAGTTTAAGCATTTGTGTTCCAAGTATTCTGACATTAACACTGCAATAGAAACATAGAAACATAGAAACTAGAAGCAGGAGTAGGCCATTCGGCCCTTCGAGCCTGCTCCACCATTCATCTTGATCATGGCTGATCATCGAATTCAATATCCTGATTCCCCTCCTTCCCCCCATATCCCTTGATCCCTTTAGCCCCAAGAGCTATATCTAATTTCTTCTTGAAACTAGTCCATGTTTTGTCCTCAACTACATTCTGTGTTAGTCAATTCTACACATTCACCACCCTCTGGGTGAAGAAATTTCTCCTAACCTCAGTTCTAAAATGTTTACCCCTTATCTTCAAACTATGACCCCGAGTTCTGGACTCCCCCAGCATCGGGAACGTTCTTTCTGAATCTACCCTGTCTAACCCTGTTAGAATTTTCTAAGTGTCTGTGAGATCCCCTCTCACTCTTCTCAACTCCAGTGAATACTTAATCAGTTGGACCAGGATTTACACCTTATCCCCAAACTATGACCCCTCGTTAACCCGAGCTGAAACTGAAAGTACCGGTTAAAGGTTAAAACAAATTCTATACATGCTATTTTTGTGATTCCGTGTACATCCGTGGATTGATATGCAGAATATTGATGTGCATTGGGGCGGCACAGTGGTTAGCACTGCTGCCTCACAGTGCCAGGGACCTGGGTTTGATTCCTGGCTTGGGTCACTGTCGGTGTGGAGTTTGCACATTCTCCACATGTCTACGTGGGTTTCCTCAGGGAGCTCCGGTTTCCTCTCACAATCCAAAGATGTGTGGTTTAGGTGGATTGGCCATGCTAAATTGCCCCTTGGCGTCAGGGGGACTAGCTAAGGTAAATGCATGGGGTTATGGGGATAGAGCCTGGGTGGGATTGCAGTTGGTGCAGATTCAATGGGCCGAATGGCCTCCTTCTGCACTGTAGGATTCTACTCTGTGATTGCATATTTATGCATCTTTTTTAAACCGAGATCCAATTTATTACTTACTGCTTTCTCTCCTTGGGAACTATCTCAATGACTGGAATGCGAAATGCCTTTCAGCCGAAGCTATCAGAATAATCTCGGGTGACCACAGGATGTTTAGAACAAAGATTAAAACCTCAGTCCGCACCGGGAGCTAACAGAAGTAGAACTTTGGAATTGAATGTCACCCTCACTTAGCTGCCCAAGAACGTGGCGATTGAGCCAAAGGAGGCAAGCTGGAACATTATAACCCCAGCTCCCAGGGGACAGGAGGCATTGACAAGTCCGCATTGTCAGCAGATTAATATGCTTCAGCTGAAAAATGAACAGCGGAGCCATACGGAGTGTGGGAATACATGGATTTCCTGATTTCAACTTCTCAATGGGAAGCTCACTCATCAGAAGGTGATATTTGTCGGGATGTGAATGGTTACAAAGGCGGGATTGCCTGCCCAATTCCTGATATGCTCTATGGGTGGACAAGACTCCGTGTGAGAAGCGCAAAGTTGGAAAATTAACCCTAATCTACCCTTTGTTCCATAAAAGACACAGAAAAAAAGAAGAGACTTGTAACATTTTTTTGTCTTGCCCTCACAATGGTTCGCGCTGCTGCCTCACAGCACTAGAGATCAGGGTTCGATTCCCGGCTTGGGTCGTTGTCTCTCCGTGTCTGTGTGGGTTTCCTCCGGGTGCTCCGGTTTCCTCCCACAATCCGAAAGCCGTGCTGGTTAGGTGCATTGGCCAAGCTAAATTCCCCCTCAGTGTACCCAAACAGGCGCTGGAGTGTGGCGACTGGGGGATTTTCACAGTAACTTCAACAGGCACGGCAGGTGGTAACAGAGGCAAATGGTATGTTGACCTTCATAGTGAGAGAATTTGAGCACAGGGATAGGGATGTTTTGCTGCAATTGTATAAGGCGTTGGTGAGGCCACACCTGGAGTATTGTGTGCAGTTTTGGTGTCCTGATCTGAGGAAGGACGTCCTTGCTATAGAGGGAGTGCAGCGAAGGTTTACCAGTTTTATTCCTGGGATGGCAGATCTGTCATATGAGGAGAGAATAAGTTGGTTCGAATCCTGCCACAGCAGTTGGGATATTTGAATTCAATAAAAAATATCTAATGACCATGAAACCATTGTCAGAAAAACCCATCTGGTTCACTTATGTCCTTTAGGGAAGGAAATCTGTTGTCCTTACCTGGTCTGGCCTACATGTGACTCCAGAGCCACAGCAATGTGGTTGCCTCTCAACTGCCCACTGAACAAGGGCAGCTAGGAATGGGCAATAAATGCTGACCAGCCAGCAACACCATGTCCAATGAATAAATTTGAAAAAGAAATGTTCTGATAGGTCCCAGGAGAGTCATGTGACCCACAAACAATCACTCCTTAAAGGGGCCACGCTATCACAAATGCCACAAGCTGCCATGATGGGACATGAAGCCCCAATACATTATCTTGCGCCTTGGATTAAGGGGTCAGTGAAGCTGCCATCTCTCTACCTAATCGGCCATTCAATTATATCACGGTTGATCCACACCTTAGCTCTTTGTGTGCTGTTGATTCGTATCTCCGACACCTTTACTGAAGAAAAATCTTTAGATCTGCGTTGAAATATTCATTTGACACTCAGAAACCATATCTCTCGGGAGGGAAAATTCCAGAAGATTGTCCATCCGTGGAGCAAAGAATAGAGAATTCGATTTGATTTGATTTGATTTGATTTATTATTGTCACATGTATTGGGATACAGTGAAATGTATTGTTTCTTGCGCAGTATACAGACCATTCATAGAGTACATAGGGGAGAAGGAACGGAGGGGGTGCAGAATGTAGTGTTACAGTCATAGCTAAGGTGTAGAGAAAGATTAACTTAATGCAAGGTAGGTCCATTCAAAAGTCTGATGGCAGCAGGGAAGAAGCTGTTCTTGAGTCGGTTGGTATGTGACCTCAGACCTCTGTATCTTTTTCCCGACGGCAGAAGGTGGAAGAGAGTATGTCCGGGGTGCGTGGGGTCCTTAATTATGCTGGCTGCTTTTCCAAGACAGCAGGGAGTGTAGATGGAGTCAATGAGTAGGAGGCTGGTTTGCGTGACGGACTGGGCTATGTTCACAACCCTTTTAGTTGCTTGCAGTCTTGGTCAAAACAGGAGCTATACCAAGCTGTGATACATCCGGAAAGAACGCTAGCTATGTTACATCTGCAAAAATTGGTGAGAGTTGCAATGGACAATCCGAATTTCCTTAGCCTTCTGAGATAGTAGAAGTGTTGGTGGGCTTTCTTAACTATAGTGTCGGCGTGGAGGGACCAAGACAGGTTGTTGGTGATCTGGACACCTAAAAACATGAAGCTTTTGACCATTTCCACTTTGTCTCCATTGACGTCGACAGGGGCATGTCCTCCACGACGCTCCCTGAAGTTGATGACTATTCCACTGAAGTCTGCTGAAGTCCAAGCTAGTGGAATGTCCCAGAAGGGAATTTCCCCGCCTGGGGAGCAAATTTATAAGGTCAACTCTTTAACCTAATCCCTGAAAGAAAGCATGTACAACCGTTAGGATGTTTCCTTTTTACACACCGCGCAGGAGGGTAGGGTGTTATTCTTCAGATCACCAGATACTTCAGCATGCAACGAGTAGATAATGATCTTTTTATCGCAAGTCTACATCACCACAAAATAAGAATTTTGGAACAGGTTCTCGGCAGGAACAATAAATATTCACGCAGCGGAAATGCTTGTTGAGGAATACAGATGTTAGTTGTTGACACAATCGTTCAAACTAGACCAAACATTCTGCAGTTGGCAAAATGCACCCCGGCTGAATCTGCACATATAACCAGCCTATTAAACGGAATGCAATTTAAAAAATGGTGTTGTGCTTGTAAGTACCCTGCAACGATTATGTTCTGACATCAAGTAATTGCAAGATGCTTGCTTTCATTGACATCTGCAATGGGAGAACAGCTCAAGGGAGAATCCAGCCTTTTTCAGGAATTTCAAAACATTTGTCAAGATAACAGTCAGCGATGGAATGTTTTTTTCCCCTTCAAGGGGCGTGTGCTTCACTGGCTAGAATCATAGAATCCCTACAATGCAGAAGGAGGCCATTTGGCCCATCAAGCCTGCACTGACAACAATTCCACTCAGGCCCTAACCCCGTAACCCCACATATTTACCCTACTAATCCCCCTGACACTAAGGGGTAATTTATCATGGCCAATCCACCTAACCTGCATATTGGGACACTAAGGGGCAATTTAGCATGGCCAATCCACACATCTTTGGACACTAAGGGGCAATTTAGCATGGCCAATCCGCCTAACCTGCACATCTTTGGACACTAAGGGGCAATTTAGCACGGCCAATCCACCTAACCTGCACATCTTTGTACACTAAGGGACAATTTAACATGGCCAATCTACCTAACCTGCACATCTTTGGACACTAAGGGGCAATTTAGCATGGCCAATCCACCCAACCTGCACATCTTTGGACACCAAGGGACAATTTAGCATTGCCAATCCGCCTAACCTGCACACCTTTGGACTGTGGGAGGAAACCGGAGCACCCGGAGGAAACCCACGCAGACACAGGGAGAACATACAAACTCCATACGGACAGTGACCCAAGCTGGGAATCGAACCCGGGTCCCTGGCACTGTGAGGCAGCAGTGCTAACCACTGTGCCACCGTGCTTAGCTGAAAGCAGTCTGCAACCAGACAGCTTGAACTGGCTGGTTTCTGCTGGACACTCCCTTATTTGTGATTTCCGATCTCAGCTTACACAGACATTTCCTTTCCTGCTGTCTGTGACTGATCCTTTATCGGACTGGGTGAGTGTCAAATGGGAAAAGATCAGTCTGCACTGTACACTGTCCATTTTCCAACACGCACAGCTCCCTGAGTCTGATAACTCTGCTACCATTAAGCTAAGCTGACCCGTCAAACGACAGTGGGATTCAAGCCAAGGACGACCAGAGATGAACCATTTGACCTTTCCCCTCAAGTCGAGTGTGAAAGCTGCCAACAGTAAACCCCAAGAAATTACCTTTAAGAAAGGATTAGAAGGTCAAAAATGAAGACTTAGTGAATGATAATCGAAGAGCAAAGTTACAACAGAACAAGTGATGAAGTTGGGAGAATTTCCTTTACATGGTGAATGGAGAATAAAAAAGACCTGCATTTATATAGCACCTTTCAAGGCCACTGGACATCTCAAAGCATTTCATAACCAATCAAGTGCTTTTGAAGTGTAGTTACTGTTGTGGATGTAGGAAAAGAAGCAGCCAATGTGTGCACAGCAAGCTCCCACTACAGCAATGTGATAAAATCTGATTCACTGTTCATAGAATCAAAGGATCCCTACAGTGCAGAAGGAGGCCATTCGGTCCATCGGGTCTGCACCGACCACAATCCCACCCAGATCCTATCCCCATTATCCCATGCATTTACCCTAGCTAGTGCCCCTGACACTAAGGGGCAATTTAGCATGGCCAATCCACCTAACCCGCACACCTTTAGAGTGTGGGAGGAAACCGGAGCACCCGGAGGAAACCCATGCAGACACAGGGAGAACGTGCAAACTCCGCACAGACGGTGACCCAAGCTGGGAATCAAACCTAAATCCCTGGAACTATGAGGCAGCAGTGCTAACCACTGTGCCACCATGCCGCCCCATTGGCGGGGTATAACGGGGCAAGAGAAGGGGAGTGACACTCTTTCAAAGAGCCAACCCTGACATGATGGGCCAAATGGCCTCCTTTCGTCCTATATCATTTGATAAGTGGGGTCTCATTGTCCATTCAGCCTGAGGATAAAGCAGACAAATGCCGTTCCCATTCCCACCCTTGGGATGGGAGTTGACCCAATGAAGATTCCAGCCCATTTTCCTGGGTCAGACACCATTAAGCTAAGCTGCTTTTTCTTGTGTGTGTGTGTGTGTCTGTGGGGTGTGGGGGGGGTGCTGTGCTTCTCAGGTGGCTCCCACCACTCAGCCCTGAACGAATGTTGTCGAGGTTGCGATGGGAGCTGGTTTCTCACATCGTCCCATTAATGTTCATTGTGTTCGGCAGGTCAGGGAGAATTGATGTAAAGGGGAGAAGGAATCACGTTTGAGAATTCAGTTTCTAAAATGTTAGAAAGGCGACAGCCCCAATCAGGAGGTCAGTTATTACCTCGCAGAACCCAGCGTAAAATAAAAGTCAACATTTTTTTCTCGCAGGAGTCATGGGAGGTATTTTTGACATAAGTGCTGCAGGCCATTGTAGAGCCTTATCCTGGAGATATAGCCTTCTTATCAGTGAAATGACTAGCAAAAAAACAGCAAAGGGTTCTTTGTTTTCATGTTTCAGGGGATGATGGGTGGCCCCTGAAACTGAAAGTACTCAGGGGGTAATTTAGCACATTGGCAAATACCATGATGAGGACAGGTTTCTGCTGAGCACCTCAACACATTCCTGGAATATTCTCTAACTGTGCCTGTCACCGCTGTTCTAGCTCAAGTTTCAACACTTGCAAAAAGTTTAAAGTTTATTTTATTATTTATTTATGAGTCACAAGTAAGGCTTACATTAACACTGCAATGAAGTGACTGTGAAATGCCCCTAGTCGCCACATTCCGGTGCCTGTTTGGGTCAATGCACCCTAACCAGCAAGCCTTTCAGACTGTGGGAGGAAACGGGAGCACCCGGAGGAAACCCCCGCAGACACGGGGAGAATGTTCAAACTCCGCACAGAGAGTGATCCAAGCCGGGAATCGAACCTGGGTCCCTGGCGCTGTGAGGCAGCAGTGCTAACCACTGTGCCACCGTGCTGCCCCCAAAACCAAGCGTTTCAGATGAATAAAAATGACAAAAGGGAGGTAGCATTTTTTTTATTCAAACATGGGACATGGGCATCGCTGGCTGGCCAGCATTTATTGTCCATCCCTAGTTGCCCCTTGAGAAGGTGGTGGTGAGCTGCCTTCTTGAATCGCTGCAGTCCACGTGCTGTGGGTTGACCCACAATGCCGTTAGGGGTGGAATTCCAGGATCTTGACCAGCAACTGCGAAGGAACAGGGCTATATTTCCAAGTCAGGATGGTGAGTGGCTTGGTGGGGAATTTTGGAAGCAAAAATGAGAAGGCAGATTACTACCTGAATGGCTGTAAATTGGGAGAGGGGGGTGTGCAGCGGGACCTAGGCGTCCTTGTGCACCAGTCGCTGAAGGTAAGCATGCAGTTGCAGCAGGCGATAAAGAAGGCAAATGGTATTTTGGCCTTCATTGCGAGCAGGGATGTGTTGTTGCAATTATATGGGGCATTGGTGAGGCCACACCTGGAGTATTGTGTGCAGTTTTGGTCTCCTTTTCTGAAGGAGGATGTTCTTGCTTTCAAGGGAGTGCAGCGAAGGTTTACCAGGCTGATTCCGGGGATGGCGGGACTGATGCATGAGGAGAGATTGAGTAGGTTAGGATTGTTTTCTCTGGAGTTCAGATGAATGAGGGGGGAATCTCATAGAGATTTATAAAATTCCAGCAGGACTAGACAGGATAGATGCAGGGAGGATGTTCCCGATGGGGGGGGAGTCCAGAACTAGGGATCACAGTCTGAGGATTCGGGATAGACCATTTAGGACGGAGGTGAGGAGACATTTCTTCACCCAGAGAGTGGTGAGCCTGTGGAATTCATTATCACAGGAAGTAGTTGATGCCAAAACATTGAATGTATTCAAGAGGCGGCTGGATATAGCACTTGGGGCAACTGGAATCAAAGGTTATGGGGAGAAAGCAGGATTAGGCTATTGAGTTGGATGATCAGCCATGATCGTGATGAATGGTGGAGCAGGCTCGAAGGGCTGAATGGCCTCCTCCTGCTCCTATCTTCTATGTTTCTATGAACTTGCAGATGGTGGTGTTCCCATGTACCTGCTGCCCTTGTCCTTCTAGATGGAAATGGTCGTGGGTTTGGAAGGTGCTGTCTAAGGATCTTTGGTGAATTGCTGCAGTGCATCTTGGAGACGGTACAGACTGCTGCTACTGAGTGTTGGTGGTGGAGTGAGTGGATGTTTGTGGATGTGGTGCCCCTTGGCTGCTAAAGCCAGTGAGAGGCCTCTGAGGAAAGGTCAAAGGGAACATGATGAAGCGCATGCCTCCAATTCCGATGGGGCATACAGTCTGTATGCTGAAGAAACTCTTCTCTTTGGTCCGATTAACAGGTAGGGTGTTAGTCCACAGACATTAAAAAATGGCTGAGGTCAGCGTACTCTGCACAGTTTTAGAATTCAGAGATGGGGAACCAACTTTAGCCAGAGGACCAGTTCTCGCAACAATGGAGGTGTAAGGGCTGGAGGCCGAAATTCCAGCTCGTCCCCAAAGGCCCGTGTCACTGAGTGACGGAACTTTGATTTCAACTCTCGGTGTGGCCTGACATAACATAAATTCCACCTCTTAACTCCATCTCTCTCTCCATGGATGCTGCCATGCCTGTTTTTCCCCACCATGTTCTCTTTTTGTTTTTGGCAGTTTGGATACATCTATCGGATGGAGTGGATGCCTTCTATATAGATTTTTAGAAGCCATATCTCACGAGAATCTGGTTGGAAAATTCATCTATACGGACCGAGGCTCAAATCTAGCCTTGGATCACTGTCTGTGTGGAGTTTAAATGTTCTTCTCGTGTCTGCGTGGGTTTCCTTCGGGTGATCCAGTTTCCTCCCACAATATGGAGATGTGCGAGTTAGGTGGATGGGCCATGCTAAGTTACTCCTTAATGTCAGGGGAATTAGCAGGGTAAATACATGGGGTTATGAGGATGGAGCCTGAGTGGGTTGTTGGGTGTGGGTGTTGTTGGTGCAGGCCTGATGGGCCGAATGGCCTCCTTCTGCACTGTAGGGATTCCATGATCTCTTTCCAGCATGATTCAGTTAAAATTCTGGGTGCTGGCCACAAGAGCTTAAAACCTTTGTGGACTCAAAGACTCCTAACGGTGAGCTTGACATCTGGGATAGTGTAATATGTCTTCAGAGGCAGAGGTTCCTTCACCAAAGTCCCTTTATTTACAAGTCTGACAACAGCATACAGAGTGCTTTCAGTCAGCAGTCTACACTAGGTGTCCCAGAGGAACTGACACGCCTGGTTAAGTACAAAGCAAGAGGCTCCCTGATTGGCGCATCAATTTGGCCATTAATCAGGGATTTCATAGTCTAACAGGCCCACCTCAATTGCCTGATTAAAGTCATTACAGATAGCCGCCTGAAAAGAGAGATAGAGGGCAGGAATTTCCAGCCATGTTAATCCCAAAACCAGAAAATTCTATCCCCCCCCCCCCCCCACCACCTCCCTCCCCCCACCCTCACCCTCACCCTCTACAATTCCCGAGAATTCCACCCAGAGAATTTGGAATGCAGACATCCAGAGTTTAAGAATATTGGGACCAGGTAAGTTCTGACCTGAGGTGGCTACACTCAGGACATTAGTGATGTTTGTGTCGAACTAAGAGTCTACAAGCACGGGATATGATTGGAGGAGATTTGAAGAGAAAACCTTGTTGGAAGTAGGTGGAAGGCCCAAGAAATCTCAACCCTGATACAAACCTTTGAAATAGCACTCATAGTATCCCGACAGTGCAGGAGGAGGCCATTTTGACCATTGAGTCTGAACAGGTGCCCCTGACACTAAGGGGCAATTTGGCATGGCTAATCCACCTAACCCACACATCTTTTGGAATGTGGGAGGAAACCAGAGCACCTGGAGGAAACCCACGCAGAGGGCCTGATTTTATCATTCTCATTCTAAGTGCTGAATCTGGGCGTAATGCAGATCCGACTTAGAAATCTGCTTTCAGGCGCCCCCCATACGCACTTAGCCTGAAAAAAAATTGCCAGACCCATTCACGCTGTGGGCGGGGCTCTGAACTGCGCAGTTAGAAAAAAAAATTGAAAAGGCGCGCCCGTGTCAGATCGCTCCCGGGCCGCAGAAAGCAGAGAAAGCGGCCCGGGAGCAAAAAGCGGGAGCGATGGCCCCCACACACATCACTGTCCCCCTTATCCACCCTCCCATTACCCACACACATCACTGTCCCCCTTATCCACCCCCCCCCACTATCACACACATCACTGTCCCCCTTATCCACCCTCTCATTACCCACACACATCACTGTCCCCCTTATCCACCCCCCCCCCACTATCACACACATCACTGTCCCCCTTATCCAGCCCCCCCAACTACCCACACACATCACTGTCCCCCTTATCCACCCCCCCCATCACACACATCACTGTCCCCCTTATCCACCCTCCCATTACCCACACACATCACTGTCCCCCTTAGCCACCCCCCCACTATCCACACACATCACTGTCCCCCTTATCCACCCCCCCACTATCCACACACATCTCTGTCCCCCTTATCCACTCCTCCCACTACCCACACACATCACTGTCCCCCTTATCCACCCCCCCACTATCCACACACATCACTGTCCCCCTTATCCACCCCCCCACTATCCACACACATCACTGTTCCCCTTATCCATCCCCCCACTATCCACACACATCACTGTCCCCCTCATCCACCTCCCCACTAAACACACACATCACTGTCCCCCTTATCCACCCCCCCACTATCCACACACATCTCTGTCCCCCTTATCCATCCCCCAACTACCCACACACATCACTGTCCCCCTCATCCACCTCCCCACTAAACACACACATCACTGTCCCCCTTATCCACCCCCCCACTATCCACACACATCTCTGTCCCCCTTATCCACCTCCCCACTACCCACACACATCACTGTCCCCCTTATCCACCTCCCCACTACCCACACACATCGCCGACCCCCTTATCCACCCCCCCCACTACCCACACACATCACTGTCTCCCTTATCCACCTCCCCCACTACCCACACACATCACTGTCCCCCTTATCCACCCCCCCACTACCCACACACATCATTGTCCCCCTTATCCACCCCCCTAATACCCTCACACATCACCATCCCCCTTATCCACCCCCCCCACTACCCACAGACATCGCTGTCCCCCTTATCAACCCCCCCCCCGCTACCCAGACTGATTGCCACACCTGCCCCCCTCAGCCCCCACCAATCACCCACAGAGTGGCAGCGGACCCCCCTGTCCCACCCCTGCACTCCCACCAAAGATCCATCTGCCCTCCCCCCCCCCCCCAGTGAATGATCGGGCCTCCCTCCTCCCCCACCCAGAGATACATCTGACCCACCTCCTCCTCCTTCTCCCCCCAACCAGATAACGATCTGGCCTCACTCCTCTCCCCCCGCCAGCCAGAGAATGATCTGACCCGACTCCCTCCTCCCCCCCACCACTGATCTGAGTCAGAGAGCCGTTGGAAACACTGAGATTTTCCAGCATTTTCTCTTTTGGTTTCAGATTCCAGCATCCACAGTAATTTGCTTTTATCCAGTGCTAACCATCGTGCCACTCAGACCAAATGGCTAATCTTCCAATTCACATAAATATCTAGCGTAAGTCAAACAGGTGAAGAAGGAAATTTGAGGTAAGAAGTCTGGTTTGGAGAATAAGCCACTTTGCGTACTTTTAATGTCTTTAATGTACTGACTATTTAAGATAGAGTGTAATTATTGGGATTCATGTCCTTTGATGTTTGTGCAGCAGAATCATTTTGATTTAAAGTCTGAACTTCAGGCTTAATTCTTTTAGTAAATTCCTGCGATTTCAGATTCTCAAATAATAAATAAACACATTAATGGTTTCAACCAACATCAAAACATAATTAATATATCAAAAGATGATGGTCTTAATGTCGACCCCTAGAGAACACCGCTTCCCTCCAGTCTCAATATCCATTCATCACTGTTGTCTACTTCATGACCCTTTATCCCTTTAATCCCATTGGCTTTAACTTTTCTAATAAGTCCATTATGAGGTACTTTATCAAACAATCTTTGGAAGTCCGTACACACAACACAAAACAAATAATCTTCATTAACCCTCTTTGTTACTTCGCGTAATGACTTGATCAAGTTTACAGGATTGATTCCAGGGAGGAGTAATATCAACCGGAATTCTCCTATCCCACCTGCCATTGGAATTTTAGCGGGCGGGTTGCGGACGATGTGAAACCCCATTGGCGGTCGGGCATGAATTTCCGGCTTTCAGACCAGTGCAGCCGGGGAATTCGCCCTTCCTTTGTGAGGGTAAATCGGAGAGGTCGGGATTGTTCTCCTCGGAGAGAAGAAGAGCTGAGAGGAGATCTAATGGAGATGTGCAAAACCATGAGGGAGATGGATAGAGTAGATAGGAAAAAACTGTGCCCGCTCGTAAAAAGGATCGAGAATGGGAGGGCACAGGTTTAAAGTGATTTGCAAAAGAAGCAAACGTGATTTGAGAAAATAGCTTTTTCACACAGCAAGTGGTTGGGGTCTGGAATGCACTGCCTGGAAGTGTGGTGGAGGTAGGTTCAATTGAGGCATTCCGTGAGGGTATTAGCCGATTACTTGAATAAAAACAATGCAGGGTTACGGGGAAAAGGTAGGGGAATGGCACTAAATCATGATGCTCGTTTGGAGAGCCGGTGGGGATATAATAGGCCAAATGGCCTCCTTCGGCACTGTTACAATTCTGTGATCTAAGAAATTTCCCTTTAACATAGGTGTGTTACGACTCTCACCAATTTTACAGAGATGCACCATAGAAAGCATCCTGTCCTGATATATCACAGCTTGGTATGGCTCCTGCTCTGACCAAGACCACAAGAAACTGCAAAGGGTTGTGAACGAAACCCAGTCCATCACGCAAACCAGCCTCTCATCCATTGCCTCCCTCTACACTTCCCGCTGCCTCGGAAAAGCAGCCAGCATAATCAAGGACCCCACTCACCACGGACATTTTCTCTTCCTCCTTCTTCCGTCGGGAAAAAGATACAAAAATCTGAAAGCAAGTACCAACTGACTCAAGAACAACTTCTTCCCTGCTACCATCAGACTTTTGAATGGATCGACTGTAACACTATATTCTGCACCCTCTTCTTTCCTTCTCCCCTGTGTACTCTATGAACGGTATGCTTTGCCTGTATAGTGCACAAGAAACAATACTTTTCACTGTATCCCAATACATGTGACAACAATAAAGCAAGTCAAAATGTTGACTTTAATTTATTCATTTTCATCAATATTCAAGTGCTGTATTTCTAAATGATCAATTTTTATCCTATCCAATATCTGTATTGCCTCATCCTTCACTACCACAATGGAAGCACTTGGGCGCACTTCAGATGCAATTTATGACACACTTACACTGGCACTCAAGTCAAAGGACTGGAATTGAGTTGATTCTTTCAAAGCACAGCTGCCATCAGGGACTGTTATTGACAGATCTAGGGGCGTTAGATTAAAATCAGACCTTCATATTCTAAATCAACAGATATCGATAGATAAAAAGTAAAGTTTATTTATTAATCACAAGTAAGGCCTACATTAACACTGCAATGAAGTTACTGTGAAATTCTCCTAGTCGCCACACTCTGGCACCTGTTCGGGTACACTGAGGAAGAATTTAACATGGCCAATGCAGCTAACCAGCACGTCTTTGGACTGTGGGAGGAAACCGGAGCACTCAGAGGAAACCCACGCAGACACGGGGAGAATGTGCAAACCCCACACAGGCAATGACCTGAGGCCGGAATCGAACCCGGGTCCCTGGCGCTGTGAGGTAGCAGCGCTAACCACTGTGCCACCGTGCCCTTCGATCTAAGGGTTAAGAAAGAAAATGGCTGTAGAAATCATTGTCGCGCAAACGCTAATGTAAAAATCACACACACTCACCCCAGAAATATCTGTTCACATTTGTATCTTGGCTCTCTGCTTGTACTTACAGTGGCAGAGTATGGAGTTATTCCAAACCATACCTCACTAAAATAAAACTCTCTGTCTTTCCTCAAGTCCCATGTGTTTAAGACTAATTAGTTCAGGATGATCAACTTCTGCCACGTTCCTGACTCATGCAATTACAACTCACATTTGTCTCATAACTCGTTCATTAATCATCTTGGGAGAGGTAGCAAGGGCAGTGTTCTCTGGGATGGCTTTTGATTCTAGTTTTCAAAGTCAAAGTTCAAGGCCCATATAAATGTAATAAACACTCGAGCTGTGTAAGTGGTAACCAGAGCTCGGAGTCAGAATGTTGCGGGCTCAAGTGCCACCTTGGGACTGGGGCACGGAAATCTAGGCTGTCTTTTGGATGAGATGTTAGTCATCATCTGACTTCTCAGAATTTTCTGCTATTGACTCATGGGATGTATTAGGTATTATTTAAATAGAAATGTTGTGTTGGGGTATGGGGAAATGGCAGGAAAATTGCACTCAGCCGTGGTGCTCACTTGAAGAGTTGGTGCAGACACGATGGCCATGATTTTACTGGTGGGCGAGGATCGTAGAATGGCATTCTCCATTGGCCTTGGGCATGAGCTTATGAGCCTCGGGCGGGCGTGCCAGTAAAATTACGGCCAATGGGCCAAATAGCCTCCTTCTGCATTGCACCAATTCTGTGATCTAAGAAGTTTCCCTTTAACAAGTTGATTTCCATTTATCAATCACGATGTAGTCAAGGGTTATCGTGTCTGACAGGAAAGTGGAATTTAGACAATAACCAGATTAGCCGTGATCTTATTGAATGGCGGAGCAGCCTTGAATGTTGAATGGCTTTTTCTTGCTCCTAAGTCCTCCTATGTTCCCATCACAAAAGCAGATTTTCTGGTCATTAGCAACATGTGGGAGTTTCCTGTGTGAAAATTGGCTGCCGTGTTTGCTACATTATGGCAGTGACAATTGTTGTGGGAATCTAATTCATAGTTCACAGGTGCAATTTCCCCATCCTGCCCGTCTTGGGAATCGTAGTGGGCGGGACACGGACCATGTGAAGGTCCATTGACCTCGGGTGGGATTTTTCAGCCTTGGGTGAGCGTGGTTAGCAAATCCCACCCCATATGTTTCAGAATACAGCTTTTTTTTTTAGTAACGATAGTTCAAACTATAGAAAAATGGGGGCATCTGATTGAGAAACTGACAAACAACCCTAAAACAAATGCAATTCAAACAAGCTTGGAGTTAATTACAGTTAAACCCTAACCTGTGTGTATCTGACAAGGTCACAGTTAATAGAAACAAACTTAAATGGTGAAACATTTGACTTGTACCTCCCTTCAATTTGATCTACTGTTTTCGCTGGTCCCACTGTGGTCTCCTGTACATTGGGGAGAGTAAGCGTAGACTGGGTGACTGCTTTGCGGAACACCTTTGCTCCATCCTCAAACATGACCCTAACCTGATTTGATTTGATTTGATTTATTATTGTCACATATATTAGCATACAGTGAAAAGTATTGTTTCCTGTGTGCTACACAGACAAAGCATACCATTCATAGAGAAGGAAAGGAGAGAGTGCAGAATGTAGTGTTACAGGCATAGCTAGGGTGTAGAGAAAGATCAACTTAGTGCAAGGTAGGTCCATTCAAAAGTCTGACAGCAGCAGGGAAGAAGCTGTTCTTGAGTCGGTTGGTAAGTGACCTCAGACTTTTGTATCTTTTTCCCGACGGAAGAAAATGGAAGAGAGAATGTCCGGGGTGCGTGGGGTTCTTAATTGTACTGGCTGCTTTGCTGAGGCAGTGGGAAGTGTAGACAGAGTCAATGGATGGGAGGCTGGTTTGTGTGATGGATTGAGCTACATTCACAACCTTTTATAGTTCCTTGCGGTCTTGGGCAGAGCAGGAACCATACCAAGCTGTGATACAAGCAGAAAGAATGCTTTCTATGGTGCATCAGTTCCGCATCCTGCTCTCATGCCCGCATGTATGTCCTGGGCCTGCTGCAACACCTCCAGTGATTCCCAGTGCAAACTGGAAGTACAAATCCTCATCTCCTAATAAAGCACCTCACAGCCTTCTGACTCAACATTGAGTTCAATAACTTTAGACTGTAAACGATCCCCTCCATCTTGACTCCCCCCTTTAGTTTTCTGTTATTCGGTTCCCCTGGCTTGTCCCAACACAACCCCCCACCACCCACCCCCCCTCCACCCCCCCTCATCTGTCCCTTGTTGTTCAGTTTTGCTGAACAAAACTGAGCACTGGCTTCTGTTCTTCCTGTTAACATGGTGGCACAGTGGTTAGCTCAGTGCTGCCTCACAACGCCAGGGACCCGAGTTCAATTCCTGGCTTGGGTCACTGTCTGTGCGAAGTTCGCACGTTCTCCCCGTGTCTGCGTGGGTTTCCTCCGGGTGCTCCGGTTTCCTCCCACAGTCCAAAGATGTGCAGGCTAGGTTGATTGGCCATTCTAAATTGTCCCTTAGTGTCCTGGGATGCATAGGTTAGAGGGGTTAGTGGGTAAATATGTAGGGATATGTGGACAGGGCCTGGGTGGGATTGTGGTTGGTGCAGACTCGATGGGCCAAATGGCCTCTTTCTGCACTGTAGGATTCTATGATTCTATGATTCCAAAGATGTCTGGGTTAGACGGATTGGCCACACTAAATTGCCTCTTAGTGTCAGGGAGACTAGCTAGGGTAAATACGTGGGGTTATGGGATAGGACCTGGGTGGGATTGTGGTCAGTGCAGACACGATGGTCCCAATGACCTCCATCTGCACTGTAGATTCTGTGATTCTATGATAACACACTCTGCCAGCCTATCTCTGCCGCTATTAACAACCTTCAGTCCCCATTGGCACCATTAACATGATTTATCTCATGTCCATGTCATTAGCTCCGACCTAACACTGACTTTCCATTCTGCCCCACCCCTCTTTCTGAGTATATAAATCATCACATTTCTACCCCTCTTTAGTTCTGCCGAATGGCCTTCTTCTGCACTGTAGATTCTATGGTTCTATGAAATTACAGTAAGAAGTCTCACAACACCAGGTTAAAGTCCAACAGGTTTATTTGGTAGCGCGAGCTTTTGGAGCACTGCTCCTTCATCAGGCTCCTTCATCCCACCTCAGTCCAACGCCGGCATCTCCACATCATATCCATGAAATTATAGCGAGCTAGATCTGTACATCAAGCAGAGAAAATAGTAACTACATTGTTCACTGCATGGAAGGTGGGCAAGTCTCCATCTCAGTTTCAATTCTGTCAGGGAAAAGCAGCTAGAACTTTTGCTGAGAGGATTTGCTGGAAGACTCGCACAGCTCACAACTCGTGGAAGAAAATAGGGTGGCCCTTACAGGGCATTGCGGCATGAAGCTGTCAGCTTGATTAAATAGTTAGCTGGGAAACAGCTGCATGGAGGCTGTGGGAGCAGAATGGAAGAAAGCTGGACAGGCTGGAGCTGAAGAATCTACTGACATGAAACGTTTGAAGGAAATTGGAGACACGCTTAACTAAAAGCTAACTGAAGGATGCCCGTGAAATCTGTACCGCGGCGAAAAGCTGGAATACAACAAAGTAGATTTAAAGTAAATTCCAGAGGGCTGTGGCATACCTTTGGATTGGTCCAAGGAAAAGTGAACAAAACTTCAAGATTTCAAAAGGTGAGGTAACTCTCTGAAGGAGACTTAAAAATGAAAACAGAGTTAATAATATATGCAGTTGTAAACTAGTGTCAAGTCAATTTTGTTTAATGTTTTATGGACATTCAAGTTTGGTTTTAGTTAAAAATGTGAAATCTTGTGGCATAATTCCATCAGTTTATTGCTTGGCGTTCCAATTTCTTCTTTAAATCCAGTCTCTAACTGGGTCATAATATTACATTTCAGAAAGAGTGTCATTGGTTGTGAAGTGTTCTGGCGCATCCGAGATAATGAAAGGCTCTGTGTCAATACAGGTCTTCTTAAAATAAATTATTTGTGTACTTGTACACATTGGCCGGAATTTTACCGCTCCGCCCGCCATGGGAATTGGAGCGGGTGAAGGGAGGGCAACAGAAAGGTCTGTTGACCTCGGGTGGGATTTTATGGTTTCGGGAGGAGCGAGGCCATATAATCCTGCCTAATAGGTTAGACATTTCTTGTGGTGGATGTAGAAACCATTAGTCCAGAAAGTTTGACGAAAGTACTCTGAAAGAAAATCTTCTCAAAGGTGGACATCATTAACAGATCAAATTGTGAGCAGGTAATCATATTTTCATGGAATCCCTACAGTACAGAAAGAGGCTATTCGGACCATCGAGTCTGCACTGACTCTGCAACAGAGCATCTTAGCCAGTCCCTATCCCCATAACCCCACATATTTACCCCGCTAATCTCCCTAACCTACGTATCTTGGGGCGCAAAGGGTCAATTTAGCATGGCCAATCCACCTAACCCCACATATTTACTGTACATCATGGGACACTAACGGACAACCCACCTAATTTGCACATCTTTTGGACTGTGGGAGGAAACCAGAGCACCCGGAGGAAACCCATGCAGACACGGGGAGAATGTGCAAACTCCACACAGACAGTGACACAAGGCCGGAATTAAACCCAGGTTCCTGACGCTGGAGGCAGCTGTGCTAACCACTGTGCCACCATGCCACCCATATAGTCATAGAGTCAAAAACGTATACAGCATGGAAACAGGCCCTTCGGCCCAACTTGTCCATGCTGCCTTTTTCTTACCACTAAGCTAGTCCCAGCTGCCCTCATTTTCCCCATATTCCTCTATACCCATCTTACCTGTGTAACTGTCTAAATAAAGAACCAAGCACAAAGAACAAAGGAAATTACAACACAGGAACAGGCTCTTCTGCCCTCCAAGCCTGCACCGACCATGCTGCCCGAGTGAACTAAAACCCCCTACCCTTCTGGGGACCATATCCCTCTATTCCCGCCCCTTTCATGTATTTGTCCAGACACCCCTTAAACACCACTATTGTATCTGCCTCCATTACCTCTGCTAGCAGCGAGTTCCAGGCACCCACCACCTTCTGTGTAAAAAACTTGTCGCGTGCAACTTCTTTTTAAAAGACAAAATTGTACCCGCCTCTACTACTACCTCTGGCAGCTCGTTCCAGACACTCACCACCTAAACATTGCCCCTCTGAACCCTTTTGTATCTCTCCCCTCTCACCTTATATGTTAAATAAAATTAAAAAAACTGCGTTTGCTCCTTTTAGGATTGCAATGCAGCAGTGTAAAATCTTGAACGCTTTCGTGGAAAGCTCATTCTTTCCTGCTGCAACTCAAACTGGCCTGGCTCAGTGGAGTTTTTCATATTACATAATGAATATAAAAGATTTATTTGAGATTTGGTCACACGGGGATTCTGGTGTTCATAGTTTCCCTGCAGAGGCGGCAGACATTGACAAGCGCAATGTCATTCGATGGATCTTATAAATGTACCAAGAGTTAACATTGGAAAACGAGGCTGAAAACACACACACACACAAACGTCAGTTTGTACTTATAAAAATGTCATGGCGTGCTGGATACACAGAAAATCATTCTTGGAGCACCGTGACTTTTGTTATTGAAGCAAATGCTGGAGACCATTCTATGTCAATAACATTTTCCCAGAAAGCAACCAGGTGACGCCCAGCCAATCATATTTTTGTTGGTTCCAAAGCAAAATGCTGTGGCTGCTGGAAATCCGCAATCAAAACAGAAACTGCTGGGAATACTCCAGCGGTCAGGCAGAATGTATAGAAAAACGGAGTGAGTATTTCATGTGGGGAATGGATGGATGGATGATCTTCCATAGCAACATACAATCATAGAATCCCTACAGTGTAGAAGAGGCCATTCAGCCCTTTAAGTCTGCACCAACTCTCTGACAGAGTATCTCACCCAGGCCTTCTTCCCCGCCCTATCCCAGTAACCTCATACATTTCCCATGGCCAATCCATCTAACCGACACATCTTTGGACACTAAGGTGCAATTTAGCATGGCCAATCCACCGAACCTACACTTCTTGGGACACTAAGGGGCAATTTATCATGGCCATCCACCAAACCTTCACATCTTTGGACACTAAGGGGCAATTTAGCACGGCCAATCCACCTAACCAACAGATAGAATCATAGGATCCCTACAGTGCAGAAGGCCCAGCGAGTCTGCACTGACCCCAATCCCACCCAGGCCCTATTCCCGTAATTCCTCATATTTACCCTGACATTAGGGTTAATTTAGCTTGGCCAATCCACCTAACAACGCATATCTTTGGAGTGTGGGAGGAAACCGGAGCACCCGAAGGAAACCCACGCAGACACAGGGAGAATGTGCAAACTTCACACAGACAGTGACCCAAGGCTGGAATTGAACCTGGGTCCCTGTCTCCATGAGGCAGCAGCACTAACCACTGTGCCACTCCTTAAAGATTATTATTAAATTCAAATCTCACCATCTGCCATGCTGGGATCTGAACCTATTATCCTGGGCCTCTGGATTACTAGTCCAGTGACACTACCATGACACTACTGCCTCCCCTCAATCTTTGAACACGTCGGGGCAATTTAGCATGACCAATCCATCTAATCTGCACATCTTTGGACTGTGGGAGGAAACCGGAGCGCCCGGAGGAAACCCACGCAGACACGGGGAGAACTCCATAGTCACCCAAGCTGGAAATCGAACCCGGATGCCAGGCTCTGTGTGGCAGCACCGCTAACCACCGGGCCACCGTGCTGGCCTCATGAGATTTGATCTTTCCACCTTTTCATCAAGACTTTCATCTGAGTTTTTGGTGGCATTGGTCAGGGGAGCCATACAGACCGCTGTTTTACCATCAACGCATAAGATCATTAATTTTCCATGATCATCTTATATCACTGTTTAGAAGTAATTTAATTATATACACGCTGTCTCTCGTCTTCAGAATTCCTTTCGATGGCCAAAATAAGCAAAACAAAGAACTTCATTTAGCATCTCCCTTCCGAGAGACAATGTGCGGGATTTTCCGGCCACACTCGCCCCGAGACCGGAAAATCCCGCCCGAGGTCAACGGACGTTTGCATGGTCCTGTCCCGCCTGCTGGGATTCCTGTGGCGGGCAGGATAGGAAAATTCTGCCCAACATCTCTGACAATGAAGGCACATGGGCGGCACGGTGGCAGAATGGTTAACACTGCTGCCTCACAGTGCCAAGGACCCGGGATCGATTCCCGGCTTAGGCCACTGTCTGTGTGGAGTTCGCACATTCTTCCCGTGTCTGCCTGGGTTTCCTCTGGTGCTCCGATTTCCTCCCACTGTCTGTAAGATGTGATAGTTAGGTGCATTGGCCGTGCTAAATTCTCCCTCAGTGTACCCGAACAGGCGCCGGAGCGTGGTGACTAGGGGATTTTCACAGTAACTTCATTGCAGTGCTAATGTAAGCTTACTTGTGACAGCCCTGCATTAGTGTATCATCGGCAAAACTTTAATCCTGGTATGGGACCCAGTTACGCAATCTTCTGACCCAGAGCTGTAGTAGTTAATGAACTGGTCAGTGATTGAATGAACAGAAGAAACTGCCTAATCTAAGAGAAGGCTGAAAATGTAGAGGAAACTTAGCCTCATTAATCCATGAGGGTTTTTGTGAAGTATTTGGTCTGAAATGTTCTGTAAAAGCTCACTGCTGCAATATTTCTTAATGGGAGGTTTGCATCGCTGGCTAGGCCGACATTTATTGCCCATCCCTAGTTCATAGAAACCCTACAGTGCAGAAGGAGGCCATTTGGCCCATCAGGTCTGCACCAACAACAATCCCACCCAGGTCCTACCCCCATAACCCCACATATTTACCCTGCTAATCCCTCTGACCTGTGCATCCCGGGACACTAAGGGGCAATTTTAGCATGGCCAATCAACCTAACCCGCACATCTTTGGAGTGTGGGAGGAAACCGCAGCACCCGGAGGAAACCCACGCAGACACGGGGAGAATGTGTAAACTCCACGCAGACGGTGACACAAGCCAAGCATCGAACCCGGGTCTCTAGTGCTGTGAGGCAGCAGTGCTAACCACTGTGCCACCGTGCTGCCCCTAATTGCCCTTGGGAAGGTGGTGGTGAGCTGTCGTTTTGAACTACTGCTGTCCATGTGGTGTAGGTACACCCACTGTGCTGTTAGGGAGGGAGTTCCAGTGTTTTAAACCAACGACTGTGAAGGAGTGGCGATATATTTCCAAATCAGGATAACGGGCGACTTAGAGGGAACTTCCAGGTGGCAGCGTACTGATGACTGGAATTTTCCACCCTACCCATTGTGTGTGCTTCCAGGTCAGAGGTATTGGTGGGTGATGGGATTTTCCAGACCCGCTGCTGTCAATGGGATTTCCCATCGTTCGCACCCACCGCTGGCGGGAAACCTGCCGGGACCGGAGGATCCCACTGGCTGGAGAGGCCGGAAAATCCTGCCCCGTGTGTCTGCTGCGATTGTGTCTTGAAAGATCCTTAAAGATGATATCATGATACCAGTGTGGCAATCACGAAAGACATTCAGATGGATTCTCTTTCTCAACTGCCGTAGACGGCCGTATTTAAAAGACCATCATTGTATAAGTTACTTGAGAAAGAGTGCAGCACCACAATGTGGCTTCTGCAGCCTCCTCCAGCGTGTTGACCTTTCCCCTCAAGCTGACTCAGTTCCCATCAGACAAATCTCCTTCCACCCGCGGTGTTCTGTCTCAGTTTCACAGAGAATGGTTTCCAGGGATGTTTAACTGCTGAGCCTCGCTGTCTGTTCAAGTGTGCAATTAGCAATAATTGTTTCAATCCTTGGATGTCATTGCGAGCTGGGATTTCCTCAGGAACTGCATTGTATCAAAAACAAAATCCTTAGTTCCACAATTATATTAAAACTCAAAATCAATTGAGTTGAGCAACTAGGGGGGGATAGATAACATTAATGGTGGTCATTGTTACCTTTGCTAGCAGAACAGATTCCCTGTCTGTTATAAATATCCATGCTTTTCAACATAATATCAGAGGAGTGGAATCATAGAATCCCTACAGTGCAGAAGGAGGCCATTTGGCCCATCGAGACTGCATGGACCACAATCCCACCCCGGCCCTATTCCTGTAACCCTACATATTTACCCTGCCAATCACCTGACACTAGGGTCAATTTAACATGGCCAATCAACCTAACCCGCACACCTTTGGACTGTGGGAGGAAACCGGAGCACCTGGAGGAAACCCACGCAGACACGGGGAGAATGTGCAAACTCCGCACAGACAGTGACCCAAGCTGGGAATCGTACCCAGGTCCCTGGAACTGGGAGGCAGCAGTGCTAACCACTGTGCCACCGTGCTGCCCCAAGTTCTACAAAAGTTCTACAAAGGGCACCCAGTACACCAGCCAACCCCAAGCACAGAAGGTGAAATTTACCCCAGTATATCTTTTTCTTTTATTCCGTATACACTTCCTTCTGCCTCGGGAAAGCAGCCAGCATCTTCAAGGAGGAATGGCACTAAGTCAAGATGCTCGTTTGGAGAGCCGGTGGGGACACAATGGGCCAAATGGCCTCCTCTGCACCGTAACAATCCTGTGATCTAAGAAATTTCCCTTGAACATAGGCATGTTATGACCCTCACCAACATCACTACAACTCTCACCAATTCTGCTACAACTCTCATCAATTTTTACAGATGCACCATAGAAAGCATCCTTTCCAGATGTATCACAGCTTGGTATGGCTCCTACTCTGCCCAAGACCACAAGAAACTACATAGGGTGGTGAATGAAGCCCAGTCCATCAAGCAAACCAGTCTCCCATCCATTGACTCCATCTACACTTCCCACTGCCTCGGAAAAGCAACCAGCATAATCAAGGACCCCACGCACTCCGGACATTCTCTCTTCCGCCTTCTTCCTTCGGGAAATAGAAACAAAAGTCTGAGAGCATGTACCAACTGACTCAAGAACAGCTTCTCCCCTGATGCCATCAGACTTTGGAATGGACCTACCTTGCACTAAGTTGATCTTTCTCTACACCCTAGCTCTGACTGTAACACTACATTCTATACCGTCTCCTTTCCTTCTCTATGAATGGTATGCTTTGACTGTATAATGTGTGAGAAACAATACTTTTCACTGTATACTAATACATGTGACAATAATAAATCAAATCAAATCTGATGCTTTCTTCAGGCCTCCAGAGCCACGAGGAAGCATCATAGAATCATAGAATCCCTACAGTGCAGAAGGAGGCCATTCGGCCCATCGGGTCTGCACCGACCACAATCCCACCCCAGGCCCTATGCCCACAACCCCCTGCATTTACCCTGCTAATCTCCCTGACATTAGGGTCAATTTAGCATGGTCAATCAATGGACTGTCGCTTTTATGTTCCATTTATTGAATCTCCATCAGGATTATGGATGAAGAGAAGGATTTCTACATGTCAATGGTCATTACAGATTTGTGGGTTTTGTGATTGACATTCTCTCGGGTTTAACCTCACCAGTTATTCCTGTAAATGGACCTTAACGTTCCACACAGATCTGGAAAGTGCCTTTCTCCTTCTAAGTTTCAGTCAGGCAATAGTATGACTCAGGGACCAGCAATGGAGCCCTTGTTATGTGTAATAGCTCTTGGAAGCTCACATGTGCCTCTTCATACCTTTTCCCTCTTTATGGACGCAGTTGAAGACTGCGGGAAAATGATGTGAGCTTGAGAAAGAATTACATAGAGATGGGGTTTGTTTTTATTCATTCGTGGGACATGGGCGTCGCTGGCTGGCCAGCATTTATTGCCCATCCCCAGTTGCCCTTTAGCAGGTGGTGGTGAGCTGTCATCTTGAAACGTTGATACAGCTGAGTGGCTCGCTGGGCCATTTCAGAGGGCAGCTGAGAGTCAACCACATTGCTGTGGATCTGGAGTCACATGCAGGCCAGACCTGGGAAGGACGGCAGGTTTCCTTTCTTAAAGGACCAGATGGGTTTTCTCGACAATTGGCAATATTTTTATGGATTCTCAATTCCAGATTCCTTTTTATTGAATTCAAATTCCACCATCTGCCATGGAGGGATTTGAACCCAGATCCCCAGAACATTAGTGGAGTTTCTGGATTAATAGTCCAGCGTTAATACCACGAGGCCATCGCCTCCCCAACACCTACCTCTACCCAACACCCAACAAAGGGCCAATTTAGCATGGCCAATAAACCTAATCTGCACATCTTTGGACTGTGGGAGGAGCACCCAGGGGAAACCCACACAGACACGAAGAGAATGTGCAAACTCCACACAGACAGTGACCCGAGGCTGGAGTTGAACCCGGGTCCTGTGAGGCAGCAGTGCCAACCACTGTGCCACCATGCCGCCCAAACTTGGTTGCTGGAGGTCAATCATCTCATTCTCAGGACGTTATTGTTGGGGTTCCTCTGAGAAGTGTGTGAAACACATCTATCTTCAGCTAGTTCATTAATGCTCTTCCTTCTATCATAAGGTCACAACTGGGGATGTTTGTTGATGATTGCACAATGTTCAGCACCATTCGTGACTCATCAGACACTGAAGTGGTCCTTATCCATATGCAGCAAGACCTGGACAATATCCAGACTTGGGCTGATAAGTTGTAAGTCGCATTCACTCCACACAAGTGTCAGGCAATGACTATATCTAACAAAAGGGAATCTAACCTTGATATCCAATTCATTGCAATCATTGAATGCCCTCCATCAACATCTTAGTGGTTACCATCGATGAGAAACTGAAGTGCACCAGACATATAAATATTGTGGCTACAAGAGTAGGTCAGAGGTGAGGAATCCAAGAAGGCAGCTCACCACCACCTTCCCACAGTGCCTTAGTAACTCAACTCCTGAGTCCCCAAAGCCTGTCCAGCATCTACAAGACACAAGTCTTGTGCAGGTTCAGTCGGCAGTGAGGAAGGCAAATGCAATGTTAGCATTCATATTGAGAGGTCTAGAGTACAAGAGCAGGGATGTACTTCTGAGACTGTATAAGACACTGGTCAGACCTCATTTGGAGTATTGTGAGCAGTTTTGGGCCCCCTATCTAAGGCAGGATGCGCTGGCCTTGGAAAGTGTCCAGAGGAGGTTCACAAGAATGATCCCTGGAATGAAGGGCTTGTCATGTGAGGAACAGTTGAGGACTCTGGGTCTGTACTCGTTGGAGTTTAGAAGGATGAGGGGGGATCTTATTGAAACTTACAGGATACTGCGAGGCCTGGATAGAGTGGACGTGGAGGGGATGTTTCCACTAGTTGGAAAAACTAGAACCAGAGGGCACAACCTCAGTTTAAAGGAACAATCCTTTAAAACAGAGATGAGGAGGAATTTCTTCAGCCAGAGTGTGGTGAATCTGTGGAACTCTTTGCCACAGAAGGTTGTGGAGGCCAGGTCATTGAATATCTTTAAGACAGAGATAGATAGGTTCTTGATTAATAAGGGGATCAGGGGTTATGGGGAAAAGGCAGGAGAATGGGGATGAGAAAAATATCTGCCATGATTGAATGACAGAGCAGACTCGATGGGCCGAGTGGCCGAATTCTGCTTCTATGTCTTATGGTCTTATGGTCTAAGTCAGAAGTGTGACGGAATACTCTCCACTTGCCTGGATGAGTACAGCTTCAACAACACTCAAGAAACTCAATACCATCCTGGACAAAGCAGCCCTGCTTAATTGGCACCCCATCCATCACCTTCAACATTCACTCTCTCTACCACCGACGCGGCATGGTGGCACAGTGGTTAGTACTGCTGCCTCACAGCGCCAGGGACCTGTGTTTGACAGCTTTAGGTCACTGTCTGTGTGGAGTTTGCACGTTCTCCCTGTGTCTGCATGGGCTTCCTCTGGGTGCTCCGGTTTCCTCCCACAGTCCGAAAGACGTGCGAGTCAGGTTGATTGACGATGCTAAATTGCCCCTTAGTGTCAGGGGGACTAACAGGATAAATACGTGGGGCTATGGGGATAGGGGCTGTTTGGGATTATGGTCGGTGCAGACTCGATGGGCTGAATGGCCTTCTTCTGCACTGTGTGGATTCTATGATTCTATGACGCATAATGGCAGCAGCATGTGCCTTCTGTAAGATGCACTGCAGCAAATCACCAAGGCTCCTTCAACAAGATCTTCTAAATCTATAATCTCTACCACCTAGAAGGACAAGGGCAAGAGATGAATGGGAACAACACTGCTTGCAAATTCCTCTCTAAGCCACACACCATCCTGATTTGGAAATATATCGCTGTTCCTTCGCAGTCGCTGGGTCAAAGTCCTTTCAGCGTTGTGGGTGCGGCCACAGAACGTGGGCTGCAGCAGTTCAAGAAGGCAGCTCACCACGACCTTCTTACAGGCAATTAGCGATGGGCAGTAAATGCTGGACTGATGTCCACATCCCGTGAACAAACAAATAAAATAAATAAATAACCGATTCCTCATTTGGCCCACTCCAAAATCATCTGTTGAGGAAGAAACCCGTAAGAACTGATCCTGAGATAATCATAGAATCCCTACACGACAGAAGAAGGCCATTCAGGCTGTCGAATCTGTACTGACCACAATTCCACCCAGGCCCTATTCCCATAACCCCACATATTTACCCTGCTAATCCCTCTGACACTAAGGACAATTTAGCATGGCCAATCAGCCTAATCTGCACATCTTTGGAGTGTGGGAAGAAATCAGAGCACCCGGAGGAAACCCACGCAGACACGGGGAGAACACGCAAACTCTGCACAAACAGTGACCCGAGGCTGGAATTGAACCCGGGTCCCGGCACTGTGAGGCAACAGTGCTAACCATTGTGCCACTGTGACGTGACGTTCCCCCCCCCCCCCCCCCCCCTGTTCAGGGGAGGCAGTCGGTACATTGAACTTCCACATTCTTGTCTCCAATCAACCACGAATACCCCCCAACCATTTCCACTCCCCCCCACCCCTCACACCCTCCTCCACCCCTCACACCCTCCTCCACCCCCCAAAACATCCTCCACCTTCTGTGAAGCTTTTGATCTTCAGCATCTGTGTTTTGTCTTGGGCTTCTTGCCGTAAGTGACTGGCAATCTCATGACTGTTCCTCCGTGAGTGCATGCTGAATTCCAGATTGGAGATTTTTAATGCGTTCGCACGCTTGCCCATTCAAATGTTGTAATGTCATGGCACCAAATCATTCAGCATGTGCATTGCCAGCGTATATTGGCAAATCGATGCAGCGTAAGTTGCAGATCAGAAAGGAGTTGGTTGATATGGCAACTAGCAATGGGTCCGGGCACTTGTCCAACCCGAGAACATCCCAATAACTCCTCAGTTTTAATTTTGCATTCAGTGAGAGGTTTCTCCCACTGCCTGTTTGACTCTGAGCCAACTTTACCTTTAGACATCAATATAGTAGAGGATAAATCATGATAATTTGGCCCGTGGAAAATACTTCCCGCAGTGCAATAATATCCTTTGCCATAAGGCATGTGGAAAGTGACCAACATTAATCGTTTACTTTCACTTGCAGTGTCTCCCTCTTTCAGCCTTCCCGACACGTCTCTTTTGCCAATGTCCAAGCTGACCACTGATACTTTAGCCGCACTGCAAAGCTCCTTCCTTACCTTGCTGCTCCTCCTTGGAATTGTGAGACGTCTCCCAATCTCCTTTCAACAGCTCACAGCAATGCACCCTGAGTTCACATCATCTGTAATGTATTGCCTCTGGAATATGCTTGTGGGCTGCGCTCCCAGACCACAAACATCTTCCACTTTCTCCATTACGCAGTCTGATAGGTCTGGTCATGAAACAAGCTTGAAGAATGTGCCACTGAGCTTTTCTGTAAAGTCCTGTGTACTGCCCAGCTAGATCCATCAACCTTCCATTATTTATATTGGTTAAGCAGCTCATTAGCTGCCTGAGGAGTGTTAAAGGACTATTGTTAAGTGTTAGCCTTGGCTCAGTGGGGAGTGCCTTTGCCACTCAGGCAGAAGGTCATGGGTTTAAGTTCCACGTCACTGGAACACAGAATCTAGTCCAACACCACTGAGGGAGTGCAACACTGTCAGAGGTGCTGTCTATTAGATGAGATTTTAAACTGAGGTCTTGCCTTTCTTTGCAGATGGAGACCACATGAAAGGAATGATGTGGAGATGCCGGTGTTGGACTAGGGTGGGCACATTAAGAAGTCTCACAACACCAAGTTAATTTAGAACAGGTTTATTTGGAATCACTAGTGACAGACTAGCAACCTGTTCCGGGAATCACAAGCCAAGGAAACAGATGAAAGTCTGCCACCAGGTGTGGGAAGAGGGTTGGAAATAGAATAGCTGTGGGGGCAGCACGGTGGCACAGTGGTTAGCACTGCTGCTTCACAGCACCAGATACCCAGGTTCGAATCCTGACTTGGGTCACTGCCTGTGTGGAGTTTGCACATTCTCCCCGTGTCTGCATGGGTTTCCTCCGGGTGCTTCAGTTTCCTCCCACAGTCTGAAAGACATGCTGGTTAGGTGCATTGACCTGAACAGGCGCCGGAGTGTGACGACTGGAGGAATTTCACAGTAAATTCATTGCAGCGTTAATGTAAGCGTTACTTGTGACTAATAAAAAAACTTTAACTTTTTAACTTTAGCCAACATGAATTCCTCAGCCAATAACATTTAAAGTTTAAAACACATTATCGGGTGATTTACCTCATTGCTGCTTGTGGGATCTTGCTGTTTGTAACTTGCATGCTGTTTAACAAGCTCAATTTATTCCAAAACATTTTGGAGCGCAAGTCATTTTATAAATACAAATATTTCTTTCCTTGGCTGGGATACAGACAACCCACTGACTGGATCACATTGGATCAAATCCCCATTGTTAAAATGACAATATCCATGATTTTGACTGCGGGTCATTAATATCTGTGGGATAAGGGGAATTTTATTTCAGTGGCCTGGTCAGGAAAGGCTGGAACTTGTAATGTCTTCCCACAATTCAATCGTCAACCAACATTTAAACCGTCACACTCAAAACTCCCCCTTGGCATGGTGGCACAGTGGTTAGCACTCACAGCGCCAGGGGCCCAGCTTCAATTCTGACCTCGGGTGAATGTCTGAGTGAAGTCTGCACATTCTTCCCGTGTCTTGGTGGTTTTCCTCCGTGTGCTCCGTTTTTCGCCCACAGTTTAAAGATGTACAGGTTAGGTGGATTAGCCATGCTAAATTACCCCTTAGTGTCCCAGGATGTGCGGGTTAGGTGGATTGGCCATGCTCAATTGTCCCTTAGTGTTCAAAGATGTGCAGGTTAGGTGGATTGGCAATGCTAAATTGCCCCTTAGTGTCCCAAGATGTGTAGGTTAGGAGCATTGGCCGTGCTATATTGCCCCTTAATGTCCAGTGATGTGTAGGCTGAGTGGATTGGCCATGCTAAATTGCCCCTTAGTGTCGAATGATGTGTAGGCTGAGTGGATTGGCCATGCTAAATTGCCCCTTAGTGTCGAATGATGTGTAGGCTGAGTGGATTGGTGATGGTAAATGCCCAAGGTTACAGAGATAGGGATGGGTGCTCCTGGTTAACATGTTCTTTCAAAGAGTCGACGCAGACTCGATGGGCCAAATGGCTTCCTTCTGCACTGTCGGGATTCTATGAGTAATGGCTGCCAAAGTATCCTGGCCCTCAGCAAGGAGTCAAGAGCTACAGAACCACCATAAGGATTTGATTGCCCAAATACCGTCACCAGAAGATTAGGGGAAAAACCTGGAGCAAAGGAGAATGGAGAGAATAATCTCATCAGGGCCAGTCTTCCAGTCTCACACTGCTGTATTTAATGTAAAGAGAAGGTCATGCTTACGACTTGCAGAAACTCAAGGTGAGGCGATGGTCTAGTGGTATCATCGCTAGACTATTAATCCAGAAACTCAGCTCATGTTCTGGGGCCTGGGTTCAGATCCCACCACGGCAGTTAGTGGAATCTGAATTCAATAAAAGGTATCTGGAATTAAGAATCTACTGATGACAATGAAACCATTGTCAACTGTTGGAAAAACCCATCTCGTTCATTAATGTCCTGCAGGGAAGGAAATCTGCCGTCCTTACCTGGCCTGGCCTACTTGTAACTCCAGAGACACAACAATGTGGTTGACTCTCAAATGTCAACTAGGGCAACTAGAGATGGGCAATAAATGGTGGCCAACCAGGGACCTGCTCTTGCAAACACAGTATTGAATGGCTAGTCCAGTTCAGTTTCTGGTCGATGCTCACCTCTAGGATGCTCCAGTATAAAGTGGCCATGGACACAACAAAATCCAGGATCTTTACTGATATTTTATTTGATTCTGCCCAAATTATTGATGATATCTTTACATAAAGATGTGGAGGGCGTAGAAGGTCTGCAGAGAGATTTGGACAGGCTGAGTGAGTGGACGAGGATCTGGCAGATGAAGTATAACATTAACAAATGCGAGGTTATTCACTTTGGAAGAAATAATAGCAAATTGGATTATGATCTAAATGGAAAGAAATTACAACATGCTGCTGTGCAGAGTGTCCTGGGGGTCCTTGTGCATGACGCAAAACCCCAGTCTGCAGGTGCAACAGGTGATCAAGAAGGCAAATGGGATGTTGGCCTATATCGCAAGGGGGATAGAATATAAAAGCAGAGATGTCTTGCTGCATCTGTACAGGGCATTGGTGAGGCCGCAGCTGGAATACTGTGTGCAGTATTTGTTCCCTTATTTGTGGAAGGATATATTGGCCTTGGAGGGAGTGCAGAGAAGGTTCACCAGGTTGATACCAGAGATGAGGGGTGTTGATTATGAGGAGAGACTGAGCAGATTGGGTTTGTATTTGTTGGAATTTAGAAGGCTGAGGGGGGATCTTATAGAGACCTATAAGATAATGAAGGGGCTGGATAGGGTAGAGATGGAGAGATTCTTTCCACTTAGAAAGGAAACTAGAACTAGAGGGCACAGCCTCAAAATAAAGGGGGGTCAGTTTAGGACAGAGTTGAGGAGGAACCTCTTCTCTCAGAGGGTGGTGAATCTCTGGAATTCTCTGCCCACTGAAGTGGTGGAGGCTACCTCGTTGAATATGTTTAAATCACGGATAGATGGATTCCTGAACGGTAAGAGAATTAGGGGTTACGGGGATCAGGCGGGTAAATGGAACTGATCCACTTCAGATCAGCCATGATCTTATTGAATGGCGGGGCAGCTCGAGGGGCTAGATGGCCTACTCCTGCTCCTATTTCTTATGTTCTTATAAAACATGCCAAAAACACCATGATTCACCCCATGCATTCGGAACAGCCCATATCGAACCTCACATTAAACATTGTCCACCCTCACTGGAATTAGGAATCTACTGGTGACCATGGAACCATTGTTAGAACATACAACATAGAAAACTACAGCACAAACAGGCCCTTCGGCCCACAAGTTGTGCCGAACACATCCCTACTTTCTAGACCTACCTATAACCCTCCATCCTATTAAGCTCCATGTACTCATCCAGGAGTCTCTTAAAAGACCCTTTTGAGTTCGCCTCCACCACCACTGACGGCAGCCGATTCCACTCGCCCACCACCCTCTGTGTGAAAAACTTACCCCATACATCTCCCCTGTACCTACCCCCCAGCACCTTAAACCTGTGTCCTCTCATAGCAGACATTTCCACCCTGGGAAAAAGCCTCTGAGAGTCCACCCGATCTATGCCTCTCAACATCTTATACACCTCTATTAGGTCTCCTCTCATCCTTCGTCTCTCCAAGGAGAAAAGACCGAGCTCCCTCAGCCTATCCTCATAAGGCATGCCACTCAATCCAGGCAACATCCTTGTAAATCTCCTCTGCACCCTTTCAATCTTTTCCACATCCTTCCTGTAATGAGGCGACCAGAACTGAGCACAGTACTCCAAGTGGGGTCTGACGAGGGTCTTATATAGCTGCATCATTATCCCCGGACTCCTAAACTCAATCCCTCGATTGATAAAGGCCAGCACACCATACGCCTTCTTAACCACCTCCTCCACCTGCGGGGCCGATTTGTTGATTGTTGATTGTTGTAAAAACCTATCTGGTTCACTAATGTCCTTTAGGGAAGGAAATCTGCCATCCTTACCTGGTCTGGCCTATATGTGGCTCCAGAGCCACAGCAATGTGGTTGACTCTCAACTGCCCTCCAAGGGCAACTAGAGATGGGCAATAAATGCTGGCCAGCCAGCGACACCCATGTTCCACTAATGAATAGAACAAAGCACAAATCCTGAGTGCTGGACATACAATATCAAGCCCAGGCTGTGAGTACGGGTTTATTCCCCTGCTACTCAGTTCTTATTGGGTGACCTCCCACTCGCTCAATCCGGTAACTGATACTCCCCGAAGCCCACGGCAAGATCTATTGATGATCCCCTGTCCTTCGTGACAGTTGTACACCCCCGTACACCCCCCACAACACCGCACCACCTCCTCTCCCCCATAACAACATAAATTACTGGCAAACTCCTTCATTAGCTGCTGTGCCTATCTACGTTAAGGAGTCTCACAACACCAGGTTAAAGTCCAACAAGTTTATTTGGGATCACAACCTTTCGGAGCGCTGCTCTTTCGTCAAGCGAGTGATGAAGGAGCAGCGCTCCGAAAGCTCGTGATTCCAAATAAACCTGTCGGACTTTAACCTGGTGTTGTGAGACTTCTTACTGTGCTCACCCCAGTCCAACACCGGCATCTCCACATCATATCTACATTAAAATGGTGACTACCTCGCAGAGGTAATTCTTCAGCTGTGGAATGTTCTGGAAGGGCTTGAGAACATTGGAAGGTCTTTCTAGAAATGGAAGTTCATTTTTCCTTAACTTATTTCCTATCCCCATTGCGGAAGTGTGTGAGTGATGATGCGACATTTAAGTGGTCTTGCTTCCAGCTGCCGAGGTCCTCAGCTCTTCAATTCCCTCCCTCGAACCTCTCTCAAAAACCTACATCCTTGACTCAGCTTCTTGCCAGCTGTCCAAAGAGTTCCTTTTGTGGCTCTTGCTCTTTAATGCTCCAGACAAGTGCCTTTCAGTCGCTTTATTACTTTAAAGGTGTTCTATAAATGCAAGTTCTTACGTCCCTCTTTCCTGTTGACAGAGCATGTTTATGCAGGATACAGAACAATGCGATGTGTCAAATGCTGTACCTGTAAAGAAGTAGAAGGGAACAGCAAAGGGGCAAAAACATTCTGACACACCTAGTGTATGTACTGTTTACATTTACAAAGAGTGAAAAAAAACACTCTCTGGTAATCAGTCATTTGGCCATGCAGAACTTTGAGCATCGCTGAAAAAAAAGAGACATTTTTTGTCAAAGTTTTTTGTCTTGTACTCATCAGGACATTCCACAAGAACACAAATCCAAAGGAGATAACAGCTGGAACTTTACCACCTTACCCGCCCCAGAATCGGGGCGGGCGAGGCGCACAGAACAGCATTCTCCATGGGATCTTACAAGCCTTGGATGGGCGAGGCGATTAAAATTCTGGCGAACAAATCTAGACTGTATGAGAAGAGAATGCTGATTGGTTGGCAGATGGACTCTGATTGGTGGAGGCATTGCCATGGAGAATGCACCAGTTGATGGTGACTAACAGTTAACTGCCAAGCATTGTTTGAAACTTAAACCAACAAAGAACAAAGAACAAAGAACAATACAGCACAGGAACAGGCCCTTCGGCCCTCCAAGCCCGCGCCGCTCCCCGGTCCAGGATTGAATCCTGAATCCAGGATCCCCGCCCAATTTTCCAGCCTATCTACATACCAATATCCTATCCACCGAGCTGTCCCTCACAGCTACGGTGCTTTGTTAACCAGTTTGACTATTGCCTTTTGCTTTTCAATAATAATCTCTGTTAAATTAAGAAACGATTTGGTGCAAACCATCATTCCTCTTGAGCCAGTTACTTATATTCTGTGAATCCTGTTACTTGAAGATACAGTTAACCGATAACTTCCACTGTCGGGTATCTATGAGGCATTTGAAGATAGGATAAAAACAGCAACCACTGGAGAAACGGTTAATATTGCATATCGAGAACAGCTTCTTCCCTGCTGCCATCCAACTTTTGAATGGACCTGCCTCGCACTAAGTTGATCTTTCTCTACACCCTAGCTATGAGTGTAACACTACATTCTGCACTCTCTCCTTTCCTTCTCTATGAATGGTATGCTTTGTCTGTATAGCGCGCAAGAAACAATACCTTTCACAGTAGGCTAATACATGTGACAATAATAAATCAAATCAAATCAAATCAAATTGATGATTTTTCAGTAATGCTTTCAAATGAGTGCACAATTTATTGCAGTTGAGACTCTTGGCGGAGACAAAGTCATTTTTACAGTTTAGCCATTTCCGATTTAACCATTATAATGTTCAGGGACTCTGTTTAAAGACAAAAGTTGGGTTCAGATAGTGATTTGGATGTGGTCAAATTTCCAGCTCCAGTCAATAAAGTGATGACTATGCAGCATTGTTCCCACAGAAACTAGCCTAAGAACTTACATTTAATAATTTTATCTCATGGGTGCCGATTATTCCCCAAACATACCTCCATCTGGAGATACATCACCCGTGGTTGACTGTGATTTGAATGGCATTGCCCATCATTCAAACCCACTGTGGCCAAGTGAAGCTCTCCCTTCATTCACAACTTTGGGGTGGCACGGTGGCGCAGCGGTTAGCGCTGCTGCCTCACAGTGCCAGGGACCCGGGTTCGATTCCCGGCTTGCGTCACTGTCTGTGCGGAGTCTGCACGTTCTCCCCGTGTCTGTGTGGGTTTCCTTCGGGTGCTCTGGTTTCCTCCCACGGTCCGAAAGACGTGCTGGTTAGGTGCATTGGTCGTGTTAAATTCTCCCTCAGTGTACCCGAACAGGCACCGGAGTGTGGCGACTAAGGGATTTTCACAATAAATTCATTGCAGTGTTAAGCCTACTTGTGACTAATAAATAAACTTTAAACTTTACCTTAACTTTAGAAACAACAAGGAGAAGGCAAGTTTGAGTAGAATCATAGAATCCCTACAGCACAGAAGTAGGTCATTCGGCCCATCAAGTCTACATGGACAACAATCCCACCCAGGCCCTGTCCCGTAACCCCATGTATTTACCCTGCTAGTCCTCCTGACACTAAGTGATAATTTATTATGGCCAATCCACCTAACCTGCACATCTTCGGAATGTGGGAGGAAACTGGAGCACCCGGAGGAAACCCCCGCAGACATGGGTAGAATGCGCAAACTCCACACAGACAGTGACCCGAGGCCAGAATTGAACCCAGGTCCCTGGAGCTTTGAGGCAGCAGTGTTAACCACTGTGCCACTGAGCTGCCTAGATTAGTTGATCAGTATGTGGCCATGATGGGTTCCATGTGTGAAGAGTCGAGAGCAGGGCCTCTCTATCTTTAGCTCCAGGACTGAATGAAGGATTTTTGCTTTATTATTTATTCGTGGGACATGGGCATCGCTGGCTGGCCAGCATTTATTGCCCATCCCTTGTTGCCCGAGGGCAGTTGAGAATCAACCACATTGCTGTGGCTCTGGAGTCACATGTAGACCAGATTAGGTAAGGACGGCAGATTTCCTTCCCTAAAGGACATTAGCCAACCTCATATATCACACAAATCTGTACAACTGATAAGTTTAAGGTCATACAAGTTATAGAATCCCTACAGTGCAGAAGGAGGCCATTCAGCCCATCGAGTCTGCACTGACCTCAATCCCACCCAGGCCCTATCCCCACAATGCCACATATCTACCCTGCTAGCCCCCTTGACACTAAGGGGCAATTTAGCATGGCCAATCAACTTAACCTACACATCTTTGGACTGTGGGAGGAAACCGGAGCACCCGGAGGAAACCCACGCAGACATGGGGAGAACGTGCAAACTCCACACAGACAGTGACCCGAGGCTGGAATTGAACCAAGTCCCTGGCGCTGTGAGGCAGCAGTGCTAACCACTGTGCCACCTGCTAACATGGAAGTGAGACCTAGCACAGGGCAGTGGGTCTGAGCTGCACTGAGTGTGGTTCCATGAGGAGTTTGATGCAGGACAATGGCTTATACTTTAAGGTGGAAATAGATAGGGCTGAACTTTCCAACCTTGCCCACAGCTGCGGTTCTCTGAACCCACAGTAGTGCACGGAGATTTGGCTGAGTGCCAAATCGCTGGCAATGACTGCGGGGCATGAACGGATAGAGGGAGCCCATTGTCTTAAATCTTTAATGCAAAAGGCGGGTGCTTTGACTGATTTAGGAAATTTGACCACCTATTTATTGACTGGCCATTGTTCCACTTCACAAATGTTGCACATGTGTCATAATCTAAAAATGCCTGTACAATTCTAGTGAGGTGATCGTGCAGTTTTCTAAAGTTTATTGATTAGTGTCATAAGTAGGCTTACATTAACACTACAATGAAGTTACTGTGAAATTCCCTTCGTCGCCACACTCCGGCGCCTGTTCAGGTCAATGTACCCAACCAGCACGTCTTTCAGAATGTGGGAGGGAACCGGAGCACCCGGAGGAAACCCACACAGACACGGGGAGAACGTGCAGACTCCGCACAGACAGTGACCCAAGCCGGGATTTGAATGCAGGCCTCTGTGCTGAGAGGCGGAAGTGCCAACCACAATGCTGCCACCGTGGTTTTAGCATATTTTAGGAAATCATAGAATCTGTGGTACGGAGACAGGCCCTTTGGCCCAAACTGGTCCATGCTGACCAAAATGCCCATCTAAGCTAAACCCCATTTGCCTGCATTTGGCCCGTATCCCTCTAAACCTTTCCTATCCATGTATCTGTCCAAATGCCTTTTAAATGTTGTCAATGTCCCTGCCTCAACCACTTCCTCCAGCAGCTCATTCCACACACGCACCACCCTCTGTGTAAAAAGGTTGCTCCTCAGGTTCCCATTAACTTTTCCCCCTCTTAACTGGTTAAGTTTATTTTATTGGTGTCACAAGTAGGCTTACATTAACACTGCAATGAAATTACTGTGAAAATCCCCTAGTTGCCACACTCTGGCGCCTGTTCGGGTACACTGAGGGAGAATTTAGCATGGCCGATGCAGCAGGGAGCATGGTTTCCTGGAACCGCTGGTTGTACAAGCGCTGGGAGGTGGAGGGAGAGCGGGAAGAGAATCTGGATAATTGACCAATGGCCCTGGGGGCTGATGATCTTGAGTTGGATCATGACTTTGTGAGGTTTTGGCACAGAAAAACATGAAAAATGAACTTTAACAATAAAAGCAGAATCTTGAAAAAGAAGTTTGAGTTCGAGATGCCGCCACAATAACAATACGACTTAAAATCTTTTCACGATGTGGAGGTGGCGGCGTTGGACTAGGGTGGGTGCTGTAAGAAGTCTCACTACATCAGATTAAAGTTCAACAGGTTTATTTGGTAGCGCAAGCTTTCGGAGCACTGCTCCTTCTTCAGGTGAGTTACCAGAATAAGGAGCAGCGCTCCGAAAGCTTGTGATTCCAAATAAACCTATTGGACTTCAACCTGGTGTTGCAAGACTTCTTACTTAACAGGACTGCAGTCCTGTTAAGATCTCCTTTCAGTGAAGTGGCTGCTTATTTTTATGGTGTTAATAGTGTCTCAGATACAATGCGATATAGTTTTCTCCATTACAATCAAGTTATTAAAGTATTCTGTGAAAATATATACATATAAAGTCTACACATGTGTATCGTTTTTCTGTTTTATTATTTGGAAATTCTCCGTCTCAAAGACTGAGATGTTTTCAATAGTTCTGAACTCTGACTGCCAGTTATATGCTTGAGATCAGTGTGCGGGAGTTTGGTTTGCAGAAGAATAATTCAATCCTCTAATTGATACAATCCAACCTAACAAGGCTAAACACAGGAGCTGCCAATGAGGCTAGGGAATCTGCGGCGAGTCACTCATCCTTCCTAGACCCCAGAGATGGTTCACCATCTTCAAGGCACAAGTCAGGAATGTGACTCATGTGACTCGGCCAATGTTGCCTACCTCAAACGTCTCAGGAAAGGATGTCCCGAGGCATGGTACATCGGCGAGACCATGCAGACACTACAACAACGGATGAACGGACACCGCTCGACAATCGCCAGGCAGGAGTGTTCCCCTCCAGTCGGGGAGCACTTCAGCAGTCAAGGGTGCTTAGCTTCTGATCTTAGGGTTAGCATCCTCCAAGGCGGCCTTCAAGATACATGACAACGCAGAATCGCTGAGCAGAAACTGATAGCCAAGTTCCGCACTCACGAGGACGGCCTCAACCGGGATCTTGGGTTCATGTCACACTATCTGTCACCCCCACCATTTGGCCTTAGTTTGCAAAATCCTGCTAACTATCCTGGCTTGAGTCAATTCACACCTCTTTAACCTGTGACTATCCCTCCCGCCACGCACACTGTTCGTACCTGTAAAGACTTGATTACCTGTAAAAACTCGCATTCCAACCATTCTTCACATTCCAATCTGTAATTATCTTGTAATTGTGTCTTTGCCTATACATATATGCCGTGTTTGTGAACCTACCTCTCAACTCACCTGATGAAGGAGCAGCGCTCCGAAAACTCGTGATTCCAAATAAACCTGTTGGACTTTAAACTGGTGTTGTGAGACTTCTTACTGTGCCCACCCCAATCCAATGCCGGCATCTCCACCTCAAGCTAGGAGTGTGATGGAACACTCTCCCCTTGCCTGGATGAGGGCAGCTTCAACAACACTCCAGAAGTTCAACACTACCCAGGACAACGTACTTCATTTGATCAACACCCCCATCCCACCACCTTAGACATTCACTTCCTCCATCACTGGTGCAGCAAAGGCAGCAGTGTGCACCATCTCTACAAGTTGCAAGGCAGCAACTTGCCAAAGATGCCTTGGACAGCACTGGGGTGATTGTCCCTTTAATTTGCAGATCATATGACCTGAGGAACCAATTGGGGAGCAGGGTGGGGGAGCTCGGGTTTATGTTCCAGAACCCTCTTGGAAGCGGACTGGCAGCCATGAGGCTGCAAGCCTCTGTATTATAGTTATGCGTAACTAAACATTGCAGTTGTTATTTACCCTACTGATGAGCAGGAGTTATTACAAGCATCTCCCAGATCCGTGATCTCTACTAGATTGGAACAAGGTGGCAGATGAATGGGAACGCCACCATCTGCAAGTTTCCTTCCAAGACACAACACACCATCCTGACTTGGAACTATATCGCAATTCCCCCTTGCCACTGGGTCCAAACGCTGGGACACCAGACATCCAAAGATGTGCGGGTTAGGTTGATTGGCCATGCTAAATTGGCCCGAGTGTCAGGGGGATTAGCAGGGTAAATATGTGGGGTTACAGGAATAGGGCCTGGGTGGGATTGTGCAGACATGATGAGCTGAATGGCCTCCTTCTGCACTGTAGAGATTCTATGAACTCCCTTCCAAACAGCACTGTTGGCGTATGAACACCACCATATGGACTGCATGGTTCGAGAAGGTGGCTTACCGTCATCTTTCCAAGAACAATTGGGGAACGCCAGAGAATGCTGATGAGATCCCGTGGATGAATAAAAACTATGGTTCACTCTTGTGAAAATGACGGATAGTCTATTCTGAAAGAATAAAATTTTAAGCTTCCCGAGGAGATGTTTGACAGATGTGACTTTGGCATTTTGATATGAAATCGCCTCTGTGTTTTTATTGTGTACCTGTGTGTGCGTTTGGTGTATGTGTGTGTGCATACACGTGTGTGAGTGTGGGTTTGTGTGTATGTATGCTTTGGGGATGCGATGGTCTCGTGGTATTATCACAAGATTATTAATCCAGAAACTCAGCTAATGTTCTGGGGGCTCGGGTTTGAATCCAATAACGGCAGAGGGTGGAATTTGAATTCAATTTTTAAAAATCTGGAATTAAGAATCTACTGATGACCATGAAACCATTGTCAGAAAAACCCATCACTAATATCCTTTTGGGAAGGAAATCTGCCGTCCTTACCCGGTCTGGCCTACATGTGACTCCAGAGCCACAGCAATGTGCTTTACTTTCAACTGCCCTCTGAAATGGCCGAGCAAGCCACTTAGTTAGGGCAACTAGCGCAACTATGGGCAATAAATGCTGGCCCAGCCAGCGATGCCCATGTCCCACGGATGAATAAAAAAAATGCGTGCATGTGTGTGTCTTTGTGTTTTTCGGTGCATTGTACAGCTACACTTGGAGCTGATTGACTAGGTCACCTCCTTTGGCCCTTCCTACACGGTGTGCTTGGCCAGTTCCCCTGGCAACAGCAGGCCCACAGCGGTCTGGATCTCCTGGGAACTGACAGTGCTATGCTTGCTGTAATGGGCCAGGCGGGAAGCCTCACCCACGATGCCCTCAAAAATATGATTGACAAAGGGGCTCACGATGCTTGTGGCCTGGGAGGAGGTGCCAGTGTCCGGGCGAATCTGCTTCATCACTTTGTAGAGTCGATGGACATGGGCGGCACGGTGGCACAGTGGTTAGCACTGCTGTCTCACAGCACCAGGGACCTGGGTTTGATTCCTGACTTGGATCACTGTCTGTGTGGAGTTTGCACATTCTCCCGGTGTCGGGATGCGTTTCCTCTGGCAGCCCCGGTTTCCCCCCCAGTCCAAAGACGTGTGGATTAGGTTGATTGGACATGCTAAATTAACTCTTAGTGTCCCAGGATGTGACAGGTTTGAGGGAGTAACAGGGTAATTCATTGGGGATAGGGCTTGGGTGGGATTGTGGTTGGTGCAGACCTGATGGGCTAAATGGCCTCCTTCTGCACTGTTGAGTTTCTATGTTTCTATGATTCCACCTCTCTGTCCTGGACTTCCTCCTCTTCTTGCCGCCCTTCACTGACGGTTTCTTGAGGACTTTCTTGCCACCCTTCTTGGAAATTCGCTGCTTCTAATTGTCATCTTCAATTTCAGAAAGGCGATAACATATGTGTGTGAACATGTGTATGTGTGTGCATATGTGTGCGAATATGTTTGTATATATGTGCATATGTGTGAACATGTTTGTGTGTGTGTATGTGTATATGCACACATGTGTGAATGTGTGTGTGTGTGTGAATACATGTGTAAACATGTGTGAACATGTGTCTGTGTGTGTGTATGTGTGGGTGTATGTGTGGGTGTGTGAGTGTGTGTGTGTATGTGATTGTGTGTGTGTGTATGTGTGTGTGTATGTGTGGGTGTGTGAGTGTGTGTGTGTATGTGATTGTGTGTGTGTGCATGTGTGTGAGTGTGTGTGTGTGATTGTGTGTGTGTGGGTGTGTGTGTGGGTGTGTGTGTGATTGTGTGTGTGTGTGGGTGTGTGTGTGGGTGCATGTGTGGGTGTGTGGGTGTGTGGGTGGGTGTGTGTGTGTGGGTGTGTGTGTGGGTGGGTGTGTGTGTGAGTGTGTGGGTGGGTGTGTATGCCTGTGTGTGTGTGTGTGGGTGGGTGTGTGTGTGTGTGTGTGATTGTGTGTGTATGTGTATGTGTGGGTGTGTGTGGGTGCGTGCGTATGTATGTGTGGGTGTGTGTGCCTGTGTGTGTGTGTGTGTGTGTGTGGGTGGGTGTGTATGTGTGTGTGGGTGTGTGTGTGTGTGGGTGTGTGTGTGTGTATGGGTGTGTGTGTTTGTGGGGGTGTGTGTGTGTGTGTGGGTGTGGGGTTGTGTGTGTGTGTGTGGGTGTGTGTGTGTGTGTGTGGGGGGGTGTGGGTGTGTGTGTGGGTGTGTGTGGGTGTGTGTGTGTGTGGGTGTGTATGTGTGTGTGTGTGTGTGTGTGTGGGTGTGTGTGGGTGTGAGTGTGTGTGCATGAGTTGCAATATTTCAGCATTCAGTTCCCAATACCTGCATGGTGCCTGATGAGAGTGTCTGTCCACTCTTGAGAAAATCAAGCTCATCCAAGGTCACTCAGACAGTCTTCCTGAGTTGAGAAAAAACACAAACAGACTTTCAGCCAGAGGAAATGGCAGGCTTGTTCAAATAACTTCTGATCCCTTTACACAAAGACCCAGAGATTCCCAGACACCAGCGTACACAGGTCACACATGACAAGTTTATTTGAAACTTTCGCCGTTCCAAATGGGCCATCTCAGCTCTCATTTATGAGTTCCAGTGTGTTCCTTCAGTGTTTCCACATGGGATTATGAGGCCTTTAATGACTTCAGTCACATTCGGATCGTGTACATAGTTTTGGCAGATGCTTTGTTTTCTCAGCGACATGTCTGGCTTTCACACAGACCCAGCCTTCACCTGCAATCTTCTTCAGTTCGAGACCCCTTCCAATCAGAATTCCTGTTAAAAGTGACAAGAGGAGTTGGGAGCGGGGGAGGGGGGTGGGGGGGTGGTGGTGGAGTTGGGGGAAGAAGTTGGGTGAGGACATTAAGGGGGTGTAAGGGGGTGGGAGAGAAATGCAGTCAATGGGCTGCTCACATTGCGCTTGTGAAAATGACAGATACAAAAGTTTGTGAACGTAGCCCAATCCATCACGCAAACCAGCCTCCCATCTATTGACTCTGTCTACACTTCCCGCTGCCTCGACAAAGCAGCCAGTGTAATCAAGGACCCCTCACACCCTGGACATTCTCCCACCATCTTCCGTTGGGAAAAAGATACAAAAGTGTGAGGTCACGTTCCAACCGACTCAAGAACAGCTTCTTCCCTGCTGCCATCAGACTTTTGAATGGACCTACCTCGCATTAACTTGATCTTTCTCTACATCCTAGCTATGACTGTAACACTACATTCTGCACTCTCTTGTTTCCTTCTCTATGAACTGTATGCTTTGTCTGTAGAGCGTGCAGGAAACAATACTTTTCACTTTTGTTAATACATGTGACAAGAATAAATCAAATCAAATCAAATCAGAGACTCTATCCTGGAAGAATATAATTCTCAGCTTCCCGAGGAGATGTTGTACAGATGTGACTTTGACATTTTGATATGAAATCGCCTCGGTGTTTTAATTGTATACCTGTGTGTGCGTTTGGGTGCAGGTGTGTGTGCATGCATGCGTAAGAGTGTATGTTTGTGTGTGTGCCCATTCTGTGAGGAGACAATGGCCTCATGGTATTATCATGAGATTATGAGTCCAGGAACTCAGGTTCAAATCCCGCCATGGCAAATGATGGAATTTAAATTCAATTTTTTTAAAATCTGGAATTAAGAATCTACTGATGACCATGAAACCATTGTCGATTGTTTTGAAGAACCCATCAAGGTCACTAATGTCTTCTGAGGAAGGAAATCTCCCTTCCTACCTAGTCTGGCCTACATGTGACTCCAGAGCCACAGCAATGTGGTTGACTCTCAACTGCCCTCCAAGGGCAACTAGGGATGGGCAATAAATGCTGGCCAGCCAGCGACACCCATGTCCCATAAATGAATGTAAAAAATGTTACAAGCACCTCGTGGTATTATCAATAGACGATGAGTCCAAAAACTCAGCTAATGCTCTGGGGACCTGAGTTCGAATCCCGCAAGGGCAGATGGAATTTGAATGCAATTAAAAAAATTAAGAATCTGCTGATGGCCATGAAACCATGACTTTTTTTTAGAATGTGGTCACAAAAAATAAATGCCAATTTCAGGGGAAAATTCTGCATACAGTTAGCTACCTTGCTGATGGAAAATTATCCGTCTTTTATCTGCATTATATTGTATCAGACAGCTGACTGAGGGAAGTGGATGCCAGTTGAAGGCTTTGAAGGATAACAGTTCATTCGCCTGTATCTGTTAACTCTTCTAGCTGTGGGCCACTCTTTGAACTGTACCGCACAAAACCGAGGCCCAATACTTCAGCTGTCATAGTATTCCATAAGGCAATTGCAACTTGAACTTCGTGTGCACGTAAATAAGGAAACATCAATTTGCATAGCGCTTTTTCGTGACCACATTCTACAACGAGAAACGACTTTAGTGTTGTCACTGTTGGAATGCAAGAAAGGAACATAAGAACATAAGAACTAGGAGCAGGAGTAGGCCATCTGGCCCCTCGAGCCTGCTCCGCCATTCAATAAGATCATGGCTGATCTTTTCATGGACTCAGCTCCACTTACCTGCTCGCTCACCATAGCCCTTAGGAGGCAGACAATGTGTGCACAGCAAGATCCCACGGTGATATGATAATGGCCAGGTTGCCTGATGATGGTAAAAGAATAAGTTTTGGCCATTCTCTTTGAAATGTTGCCGGAGGATCTTTTACATCTAATGAAGCCTCACTTGGAGTATTGTGTCCAGTATTAGTTATGGGAAAGGCATTGATAAACTGGAACAAGTGCAAAGAAGATTTACGAGGATGTTGCCGGGACTAGTGGGCGTGAGTTATAGAGAGAGGTTGGCCAGCCTAGGGCTTTAGCCCTTGGAACGTAGGAGAATGAGGGGTGACCTTATTGAGGTGTACAAAATCATGAGGGGCATAAATAAGGTGAACGCACATAGTCTATTCACCAGGGAAGGGGAATTGAAAATAAGAGGGGCATGGGTTTAAGGTGAGAGGGGAAAGATTTAAAAGGGCCCTGAGGGGCAGCGTCTTCACGCAGAGGGTGGTGCGTGTATGGAATGAGCTGCCAGAGAAAGGGGTTGAGGCAGGTACAATAGCAACATTTAAAAAGCATTTGGATCAGTACATGGATGGGAAAGGATTAGAGAGATATGGGCCAAACGCGGGCAACTGGGACTGGCTGGGAGGGCATCATGGTCGGCATGGACTGGATGGGCCGAAAGGCCTGTTTCTGTGCTCCATGACTCTATGGGCGAATTTTTCTGTTCCACCTGCCACAGGAATCATAGCGGGTGAACGGGGGACCATGGAAAGGTCCATTGACTTTGGACAGGATTTTCCAGTTTCGGGGCAAGCGTGAGTGGAAAATTCCACCCGATGACTCAATTTGACTCAAAGGCCCTAATTTTACTGGCACGCCCGCCCACCCCGATTTCGAGGGCGGGTGAGGCTCGGAGAACGGGGGCATTCTCTGTTGGTCTCGGGCGGGATCATACGAACCTTGGGCGGATGTGCCGGTAAAATTCCACCCAAAGTGTTAAAACCTATGGGATGTTGTTTTGGGGAAGGTGTAATGTTGGAGTTTAGGAAAGTAGATAGATTTGAATTGGGGATTAATTTAAGTTTACTGCTTGGTAACAACTATCACAGTTAATTGTAAATGTTTTTACTGCTGCCTTTTCTTGTTGTGTGTTTCAAAATTTAATAAACGTTTTATCACCTGAATAACTTACAACAAGGCTGACACCTTTCCTCACCAGGTTTTATCTCTTTACTCACATTTTTTCAAATGGTTAAGAACTGGCGTTCCAAGTTTCGCTTCCGGGATTTGGGCCACCCTTGCATTGAACATCAGCGGGGTCTGTAATGCTGTGAAGAAAAGTCTCCAGAAATGGGGCTTAAACCAACTGTCTGTTGTCTATAAGAGGCAAGCGTGTTACCAACTGAGCCATCACCAACACAATAAAGAAATAACTACTGACAGCACGTCGAGAATTCTTTTCTTAGCTGTCCTCCCATAATAAAGTTAGATCTCAATTTCTTAGGAATTCCTTAAGTAACTGTGCCTACAGCTCATGTTTCTTGAAAGGAGGGGTTGCTCGTTGACACCAGAGGTGAATGTTAAGTAACTGTGAGTCCTGACTGAGCTCTCGTTAGAGATCCACGCAGGGCATTCTGGCAGTCAGAACAGATACATTCACAGGATTACAATTGCTTCAATCCACAACACAATTTTCGTTTCAGTTTATGGGTAAAGTGAGTGGCTGCTTCCCCTCTCTCCCTCTCAAGATAAAACGCGATGTTCTGAAACACGCTGCACTTGATTTGATCCAAAGCTACGGTGGCACAGTGGTTAGCACTGCTGCCTCACAGCTCCAGGGATCCAGGTACGATTCCCGGCTTGGGTCACTGTCTGTGTGGAGTTTGCACATTCTCCCCGTGTCTGCGTGGGTTTCCTCCGTGTGCTCCAGTTTCCTCCCACTGTCCAAAGATATGCGGGTTAGGTGGATTGGCCATGATAAATTGTCCCTTAGTATCAGGGGGATTAGCAGAGTAAATGCATGGGGTTATGGGGATAGGGCCTAGGTGAGATTGTGGTCGGTGCAGACTCAGTGGGCCGAATGGCCTCCTTTTGCACTGTAGGATTCTATGATTGTATCATTGAATCTTAATGTCTTTACGGCATAGTAGGAGGCCATTCTGCCCATCAAACCTATGCTGAATTGAATTGATGTATCACTGTTACATGTATTGGGATACAATGAAAGTATTGTTTCTTGCAGACAAAACATACCGTTCATAGTGAGGAAGGAAAGGAAAGGATGCAGAAAATAGTGTTGAATAAGGTTACCGGCAGGGTGTCAAGAAAAATCAACTTAATATGTAATAGAACCATTCAAAAGTCTGATGCCAGCAGGGAAGAAGCTGTTCTTGAGTCGGTTGGTACGTGACCTCAGATTTTTGTATCTTTTTTCCGATGGAAGAGAGAATGTTTGGGGTGCGTGGGGTTCTTGATTATGCTGGCTGCTTTCCCGAGGCAGTGGGAAGTGTAGATGGAGTCAATGGATGGGAGGCTGGTTTGCGTGATGAACTGGGCTACATTCACAATCCTTTAGTTTCTTGCGATCTTGGTCAGAGCGGGAGCCATGCCAAGCTGTGATACATCCGGAAAGGATGCTTTTTATGGTGCATTTGTAAAAATTGGTGAGAGGTGTAGTGGACATACTGAATTTCCTTAGCCTCCTGAGCAAGTAGAGGCATTGGTGGGCTCTTTTAACTATAGCATCTTTGTGGCACAGAAGAATGCCATTCCGCCCACAAGCTCATACTGGCTCTCTGTAGTGCAATCCAATCCGCTCTGCAGTGCATTACATCCACTCTGAACTTTCATCTTTTCCTGGGATGTGGGTGGAGAGCTGCCTTCTTGAACCGCTGCAGTCCATATTGTGTAGGTACACCCACAGTGCTGTTAGGGAGCGAGTTCCAGCAACAGCGAAGGAATGGTGAAATCGGGATGGTAGGTGTCTTGAAACTTGCAGGACATGGTGTTCCTATCCATCTGCTGTCCTTGTCCTGGTAAGTGCTGTACCAATCCTAATGCCAGTAAGCAGCCAGGATCCAGAAGGGTCTCTGGTGAATTGTCCTTCCTGCCATTCGGTGCTTAATCCAAAATGGTTGTGTTGCCTGTAGTCCTTCCCAATTGCTGTGGATCCTCTAAGGTTGCAGCCTCTAGGCATTGCTAATGCACAACTGCAAAATAATTAACGAAACCAATTTCTAACTGAATGATTGGGTCAAATAAAAATAAAAGTCTACTGTTCCCAATGCATACAATGGGTCATGATATTTTTGGCATGTTTTATGTACAGATATAGAAACATAGAAGATAGGAGCCTGCTCCACCATTCATCACGATCATGGCTGATTGTTCAACTCAATAGCCTAATCCTGCTTTCTCTCCATAACCTTTGATCCTGGTCACCCCAGGTGCTATATCCAGCTGCCTCTTGAATACATTGAATGTTTTAGCATCAACGACTTCCTGTGGTTATGAATTCCACAGGGTCACCACTCGTTGGGTAAAGAAATGTCTCCTCATCTCCGTCCTAAATGCTAAATGGGGCGCCACGGTAGCACATTGGTTAGCACTGCTGCTTCACAGCTCCAGGGACCTGGGTTCGAATCCCGGCTCGGGCCGCTGTCTGTGTGGAGTTTGCACATTCTCCCCGTGTCTGCGTGGGCTTCCTCCAGGTGCTCCGGTTTCCTCCCACAGTCCAAAGATGTGCGGGCTAGGTTGATTGGCCATTCTAAATTGCCCCTTAGTGTCCCAGGATGCGTAGGTTAGAGGGGTTAGTGGGTAAATATGTAGGGACATGTGGATAGGGCCTGGGTGGGATTGTGGTTGGTGCAGACTCGATGGGCCAAATGGCCTCTTTCTGCACTGTAGGATTCTATGATTCTAAATGGTCTTCCCCGAATCCTTAGACTATGACCCCTGGTTCTGGACTCCCCCACCATCGGGAACATCCTTCCTGCATCTACCCTGTCTAGACTTGTTAGAATAATTTGGACAGAATCAAATAAAACATCAATAAATATCATGGAATTTCATTGTGTCCATGGCCACTTTACACTGGAGCGTCCTAGGGGTGAGCATTGAGCAGAAACTGAACTGGACTAGCCATTTAACACTGTGGTTATAAGAGCAGGTTCCTGGCTGGCCAGCATTTATTGCCCATTCCTAGTTGCCTTTGCTCAGAGGGCAGTTGAGAGTCAACCATATTGCTGTGGCTCTGGAGTCACATGTAGGTCAGACCAGGTAAGGACGGCAGATTTCCTTCCCTAAAGGACACTAATGAACCAGATGGGTTTTTCCAGCAATGGTTTCATGGTCATCAGTAGATTCGTAATTCCAGATATTTTTTATTGAATTCAAATTCCACTACCTACCGTGGCGGGATTCGAACCCGGGTTCCCAGAACATTAGCTGAGTTTCTGGATTAATTGTCCAGCGATAATACCACCCAAGGAGATGTTCCTTTAGGGAATGAAACCTGCTGTCCTGACCTGGTCTGGCCTACGTGTGACTCCAGACCCAACTGCAATGTGGTTGACTCTCAACTGCCCTCAGGGGCAGCACATGCCAGCGACGCCCGTGTCCCACGAATGAATAAAAAAGAAATGCATACCACTTCCTGGTGGGTGACCTGTGACCTGGAACTGCTCAGCACAGTGCCACCAACTCACCCCACATGATATGTTCTCTGTCCCAATAGCAAGCCCTTGGGCTGAATGGATGCAGGGTTCAAATCTGCATTACATTGAGAAGCAGAGAGGTCTCATTCCATCGAGGGACTTCCCTCATTTCCACACAAGGGGAATTGGAGAGGACGGAAGCCACTTCAGCTTTGCACCGCAGCTGACTGCAATTTAGGCTTCCTCAAAGTGACAATTAAGCCCTCCCCAGCACTGCTGGGAGTGCTATTTACTAGGATAAATGTCGGGTATACACAGTTCACAGGAGTTCCATGTTTTTGCATGTTCCTTTGAAGTTCTCCTTATTTTACAGAATGGTGAGTGACCAACAAGCCAATATTCGCAACCTCAAACTTCTGCCCGGAATAGCTAGGAGCATGCTTGGTTTCATTGGTCAGAACATTAAATACAGGAGTTGGGACGTCTTGTTGAAGTTGTACAAGACATTGGTAAGGCCACACTTGGAATACTGTGTACAGTTCTGGGTCACCCTATTATAGAAAGGATATTATTAAACTAGAAAGAATGCAGGAAAGGTTTACTAGGATGCTACCCGGACTTGATGGTTTGAGTTATGAGGAGAAGCTGGATAGACCGGGACTTTCTTCCTCTGGAATGTAGGAGACTTAGGGATGATCTTATAGAGGTCTATAAAATAATGAGGGGCGTAGATCAGTTAGACTGTCAACATCTTTTCCCAAAGGTAAGGGAGTCTAAAACTAGAGGGCATAGGTTTAAGGTGAGAGGGGAGAGATGCAAAAGGGTCCAGAGGGGCAATTGTTTCACACAGAGGGTGGCGAGAGTCTGGAACAAGCTGCCAGAGGTAGTAGTAGAGGTGGGTACAATTTTGTTTTTTAAAAAGCATTTAGACAGTTACATGGGTAAGATGGGTATAGAGGGATATGGGCCAAATGTGGGCAATTGGGACGAGCTTAGTGGTTAAAAGAAGGGGCGGCATGGACAAGTTGGGCCAAAGGGCCTGTTTCTATGCTGTAAACCTCTATGACTCTATAAGCAAATTCCTAGTCATAGAATACCTACAGTGCAAAAGGAGACCATTTGGTCCATCGAGACTGCACTGACAACAATCCCACCCAGGACCTATCCCCATAATGCCACTCATTTACCCTGCCAGTTCCCCAGACACTAAGAGGCAATTTAGCATGGCCAATGCACAAAATCTAGTCCTGCAACAGAGGCCCATTGGATCGGAAAGCTGGCAGGGATACTTCACACGTAGTGGCAGAATGGGTAGAAGTGGAAAATGCTGTTGGAGAGAATATCTTAGAAAGTACAGGAGGGCTCCTTCAATCAGTCCTTGGGCCTTCCTTGCTTCTGCTTCCCCTCTCCCCTCCCCACGTCAGCATACATGATTGAACCTCTCCCCTCCAACACCGAATGTATGCTGAGACTATTTCCTTGGGGACTTGACGAGGTCTGGTTCACACTTCGATTTTCAGTCCTGCCTCCCAGGGTATCTTTCCTGCTGGATTCAGGCAAGATTTGGAATATTAGAAACCAGGCCCGATAGTTGAAATGGTTGCAGCACAGGAGAAGGCCATTTGGCCCACCTTGGGGCGGCACGGTGACACAGTGGTTAGCACTGGTGACTCACAGCACCAGGGACCAGGGTACCATTCCAGGCTTGGGTCTCTGTCTGTGCCGAGTCTGCACGTTCTCCCCGTGTCTGCGTGGGTTTCCTCCGGGTGCTCCGGTTTCCTCCCACAGTCCGAAAGATGTGTTGGTTAGATGCATTGGCCATGCTAAATTCTCAATGTACCCGGACAGGCGCCGGAGTGTGATGACTAGGGGATTTTCATTGTAACTTCATTGCAGTGTTAATGCAAGCCTATTTGTTACTAATAAATAAAGCTTAATCTGTGCTGGCTCTTTGAAGGAAGGATTCATCCACAGCCACTCACCTGCCTTCTCTCCCTTAAAGCATGGTGGACAATAACTCCCTGGTGCATTCTCCATGGCAACACCTCAATCAATCAGAGCCAACTTACCAGCCAATCAGCACCCTTTTCTCATGCAGGTACTCCCTGTGAAAATTGGCATTCTTGCATTTGCCTGAAAGGCGGCGAGGCAAAAATATTAAACAGCGTGATTGGGATTTTCCCATTGGGTACAGTGTGAGACTTCAAAAAGCTACCCAGCCTCCCCGCACTGAAGACCACTTTGAATTCTTTTGACAGATTGCATGAAAACGGCAATTGGTGTGTTGGCCTTCATACCGAAAGGATTCAAGGGTAGGAGCAGGGATGTTCTTGCTGCAATTATACAGGGCCTTGGTGAGGCCACACCTGAAATATTGTGTGCAGTTTTGGTCTCCTTATCTGAGGAAGGATGTTCTTGCTCTCGAGGGAGTGCAGAGAAGGTTTACCAGGCTGATTTCTGGGATGGCAGGACTGACGTATGAGGCGAAATTGAGTCAGTTAGGATTATATTCACTGGACTTCAGAAAAGTGAAGGGGGATCTCATAGAATCTTATAAAATTATAAACCGGAGCACCCGGAGGAAATCACGGTGGCACAGTGGTTAGCACTGCTGCCTCACAGCGCCAGGGACCTGGGTTCAATTCCCGGCTTGGGTTACTGTCTATACACAGTCTGCACGTCCTCCCCGTGTCTGTGTGGGTTTCCTCCGGGTGCTCTGGTTTCCTCTCATAGTCCAAAAGACGTGCTGGTTAGGTGCATTGGCCGTGCTAAATTCTCCCTCAGTGTACCCGAACAGGCGCCGGAGTGGTGACTGGAGGATTTTCACAGTAATTTCATTGGGTGGGGATGCGAGCCATCCACACCTCCCACTCCACCCCCCACCCCTGGCCCCTGTAATAGTCTCACTGTAGGGCACATCTTTGAATTGAATTGATTTGATTTATTATTATCACTTGTATTGGGATACAGTATTGTTTTTCGTGCGCTATACAGACAAAGCATACCGTTCATAGAGTTGTTTTTTATTCATTTGTGGGGCATGGTTGTCACTGGCTGGCCAGCATTTATTGCCCATCCTAGTTACCTGAGGGCAGTTAAGAGCCAATCACATTGTTGTGGCTCTGGAGTCACATGTAGGCCAGACCGGGTAAGGACGGCAGATTTCCTTCCCTCAAGGGCATTAGTGAACCAGATGGGTTTTTCCAACAATCGACAACGGCTTCATGGTCATCAGTGGATTCTCAATTCCAGATATTTGTTTTTATTGAATTCAAATTCCACCATCTGCCGTGATGGGATTTGAACCTGGTTCGCCAGAACATTAGCTGAGTTTCTGGATTAGTAGTCTAGTGATAATACCACGAAGCCATCACCGCCTGAATACATAGGGGAGAAGCAAAGGAGAGGGTGCAGAATGTAGTGTTGCATTTAGAAAGTTTGAAAGAGTTATAGTAGAGCTTTAAGGCCATAGACCAAGAGTAAAAGATGGAATTAGAGGATATTCTGGGGACAGCTTGCAAGGAGTCACCTCACTGCGGCGCCATCTTAGATTCTATCTTCTTCCCTATCCTCCTAAAAAGTTTGAAAAGCTATCCCGACTGCACCAGTGGATATTTCCAAAGGTCAAAACATAGCTAACACAGTAACCATGATAAATGGATAATTGTAAGTGAAAGCCTGTCCTTGTTAGCACTGATGTGGAGATGCCGGCGTTGGACTGGGGTGAACACAGTAAGAAGTTTAACAACACCAGGTTAAAGTCCAACAGGTTTATTTGGTAGCAAAAGCCACACAAGCTTTCGGAGCTCTAAGCCCCTTCTTCAGGTGAGTGGGAATTCTGTTCACAAACAGAGCTTATAAAGACACAGACTCAATTTACATGAATACATCACAATTTATTGACTCCACTGATGGTTCCAATGAACCATTATTCATGTAAATTGAGTCTGTGTCTTTATAAGCTTTGTTTGTGAACAGAATTCCCACTCACCTGAAGAAGGGGCTTAGAGCTCCGAAAGCTTGTGTGGCTTTTGCTACCAAATAAACCTGTTGGACTTTAACCTGGTGTTGTTAAACTTCTTACTTGTTAGCACTAACATTCTTCAGATGGATAACATTGTCTCTTGAGTTGTCCCCTTCCACTGCACTTCAAACCCACTCCCCACCAATCCTCTCAACTGGAGATGCGTTCAAAAGACTCAGTAGGTGCTTTTCCAAATGCCAGCCAGATTTCATCTGTGAAGGCGCATGTTCTCCCCCACTTTGTTGTTTGATGTCAATGCCTGTGGGTTGCCATGGTTTTAATTGTGATGCGAGATGACCTAATCTCTCAGTTGTGATGTAATCTCAGCTCGTGTGCCTATGTAAATTCTGCCAGCGGCTTGCTTTAAATTTGGGTGTGTTCTTAATACCGAGTCCACAGCCCAGAGGTACAGAATATAATGGCGAGGGGAGAGGGAACAACTACAATCCAAAGATGCGTGGGTTAGGTTGATTAGCCATGCTAAGTTGACCCTAGTGTCAGGGGGATTAGCTGGGTAAATATGTGGGGTTGCGGTAAAATGGCCTGGGTGGGAATGTGGTCAGTGCAGACACGATGGGCCGAATGGTCTCTTTCTGCACAGTAAGGATTTGATGATTCTATGATTCTAATCCTGTGCAGCCATCTTGGATTGGGTAGCTAACCTAGGCCCCAACAAATCCACGCTTTCAACTACCCAAGCTAAAATATGTCTCGTTGCTCAGATACTTTGAGTAAAATGTAAGAGAGATATTCATAGAAACATAGAAAGTAGAAGCAGGAGTAGGCCATTCGGCCCTTCGAGTCTCCTCCGACATTCATTTTGATCATGGCTGATCGTCGAATTCAATATCCTGACCCATCCCTTCCCCCCCATATCCCTTGATCCCTTTAACCCCAAGAGCTATATCTAGAACATAGAACATAGAACATTACAGCGCAGTACAAGCCCTTCGGCCCTCGATATTGCACTGACCAGTGAAACCAATCTAAAGCCCATCTAACCAACACTATTCCAATATCATCCATATGTTTATCCAATAACCATTTGAATGCTCTTAATGTTGACGCGTCCCCTACTGTTGCAGGCAGGGCATTCCACGCCCTTACTACTCTCTGAATAAAGAACCTACCTCTAACATCTGTCCTATATCTATCACCCCTCAATTTAAAGCTATGTCCCCTCGTGTTAGCCATCACCATCCGAGGAAAAAGGTTCTCACTATCCACCCTGTCTAATCCTCTGATCATCTTGTATGCCTCTATTAAGTCACCTCTTAACCTTCTTCTCTCTAACGAAAACAACCTCAAGTCCCTCAGCCTTTCCTCATACGATGTTCCCACCATACCAGGCAACATCCTGGTAAATCTCCTCTGCACCCTTTCCAACGCTTCCACATCTTTCCTATAATGCGGTGACCAGAACTGTACGCAATACTCCAAGTGCGGCCGCACCAGAGTTTTGTACAGTTGCAGCATGACCTCATGGCTCCGAAACTCAATCCCTCTACCAACAAAAGCTAACACACCGTATGCCTTCTTAACAACCCTATCAACCTGGGTGCCAACTTTCAGGGACCTATGCACATGGACACCCAGATCCCTCTGTTCATCCACACTACCAAGTATCTTACCATAGCGCCGTACTCTGTATTCCTGTTACTCCTTCCAAAGTGAATCACCTCACACTTTTCTGCATTAAACTCCATTTGCCACCTCTTAGCCCAGCTCTGCAGCTTATCTATGTCCCTCTGTAACCTGCCATTCCCTCCTCACTGTGTACAACTCCACCAACTTTCGTGTCATCCGCAAATTTACTAATCCATCCTTCTACGCCCTCATCCAGGTCATTTATAAAAATGACAAACAGCAGTAGCCCCAAAACAGATCCTTGCGGTACACCACTCGTATCTGAACTCCAGGATGAACATTTCCCATCAACCACCACCCTCTGTTTTCTTACAGCTAGCCAATTCCTGATCCAAACCACTAAATCACCCTCAATCCCATGTGTCCGTATTTTCTGCAATAGCTTACCATGGGGAACCTTATCAAATGCTTTGCTGAAATCCATATACACCACATCAACCGCTTTACCCTCATCCACCTCTTTGGTCATCTTCTCAAAGTACTCAATGAGGTTTGTGAGGCACGACCTACCCTTCGCAAAACCGTGCTGACTATCCCTAATCAAGCTATTCCTTTCTAGATGATTATAAATCCTATCTCTTATAATCCTTTCCAAAACCTTGCCCACAACAGAAGTAAGGCTCACCGGTCTATAATTACCAGGGTTGTCCCTACTTCCCTTCTTGAACAAGGGGACAACATTTGCTATCCTCCGGTCTTCTGGCACTGTTCCAGTAGACAATGACGACACAAATTTCCTCTTGCAATCATACAATGTTTTGGCCTCAATTACTTCCTGTGGGAGTGAATTCCAAACATTCACCATCCTCTGGGTGAATAAATTTCTTCTCACCTCAGTTCTAAAAGGTTTACCTCCTATCCTCAAACTATGACCCCTAGTTCTGGACTCCCTGACCATCGGGAACATTCTTTCTGAACCTACCCTGCCCAACCCTGTTAGAACTCATTGGACAATTTCCATTTTAAATCATTTTAAAATTAAAGCACCTGGCAACTCGTGATCTTTTGTTGTTTAGAATATTAAAAATAGGCTCCGTCAAAATATGGTAATAATTAGGCTTTCCCTATTACTCCAGTAGAATAATCTCAAATTATTGGGATGTCATTGGTCTGTTTGCGGAAGGAAGAGTTTAATAATGCTCAGAAAAGTTTTATCATGTAGATAGTTCTGAAACCTCACTGTTATTTGGGGAGAGTGGATCGCTCAACGTTCAATTCCATTGAAAAGCAGAGTAAAAAGTCTTACAACACCAGGTTAAAGTCCAAAGGTTTCTTGAGCTTTCGGAGCACTGCCCCTTCATCAGGTGACTCAACTGATGAAGGAGCAGCGCTCCGAAAGCTCAATAAATCTGTTGGGCTTTAGCCTGGTGTTGTGAGACTTCTTACTGTGCCCACCCCAATCCAATGCTGGTGTCTTCACATCACTGAAAAGCAGGATTAGGATTTGCTCTTTGGAGGTTACTTTTTGATTTGATTTATTATTGTCACATGTATTAGTATACAGTAAAAAGTATTGTATCTTTCACGCTATACAGACAAAGCATACCATCACAGAGAAGGAAAGGAGGGTGTGCAGAATGTAGTGTTACAGTCATAGCTAGGATGGAGAGAAAGATCAACTTAATATATGGTAGATCCACTCAAAAGTCTGACAGCAGCAGGGAAGAAGCTGTTCTTGAGATTGATACGTGACTTCAGACTTTTGTATCTTTTTCCCGATGGAAGAAGGTGGAAGAGAGAATGTCCGGGGTGCTTGGGGTCCTTATTTATGCTGGCTGCTTTTCCGAGGTAGCGGGAAGCGTAGACAGAGTCAATGGATGGGAGGCTGGTTTGCGTGATGGATTGGGCTACATTCATGCCCCCCTGTAGTTTCTTGCGGTCTTGGGCAGAGCAGGAGCCATACCAAGCTGTGATAGAACCAGAAAGAATGCTTTCTCTGGTGCATCTGTAAACGTTGGTGAGTGTTGTAGCGGACATGCCAAATTTTCTTAGTTTTCTGAGAAAGTAGAGGCTTTCTTAACTATAGCATTGGCATGGGGGGACCAGGGCAGGTTGTTGGTGATCTGGACACCTAAAAACTTGAAGCTATCGACCATTTCTACTTCGTTCCCATTGATGTAGACTAAACGGGTGTTGTGCTAGTGTGACACATCTTTCTGAAAGTCTGGTTTTAACATGCAACTCTAGAACCATTGAAACATATCAAATCGGAGTAGGAGTAAGTCATTAGCCCCTCAAGTCTGCTCCACCATTCAATATGATCACGGCTGATCCTCCCCGGATTCCAGCTCACTCCCCATAACCCTTGACACTTTAAAGGGAAGTTTTCCTGTCCCGCTTGTCACAGGAATCATAGCGGGCAGGACACAGAGCATGCAACGGTCTGTTGACCTCGGGCGAGATTTTCCAGTTTTGGAGCGAGTGCAGCTGGAAAATCCCGCCATTAGTGTCTGGAAATCTGACTCACCTGATGAAGGAGCAACGCTCTGAAAGCTTGTGATTCCAAATAAACCTGTTGGACTTGAACCTGGTGTTGTGAGACTTCTTACTGTGCCCACCCCAATCCAACACCGGCATCTCCACATCATGTTTATCAATCGAGATGTAGATTACAAAAGCAGGGAAGCCATGTTGGAGTTGTATAGAACTTTGGTGAGGCCACAGCTGGAATACTGTGTGCAGTTCTGGTCACCACATTATAGGAAGGATGTGATTGCACTGGAGGGGGTGCGGAGGAGATTCACCAGGATGTTGCTTGGGACAGAACATTTAAGTTATGAAGTGAGGTTGCGTAGGCTTGGATTATTTTCGTTGGAGCAGAGAAGACTGAGGGGCGACCTGATCGAGGTGGACAAGATTATGAGGGATATGGACAGAGTGGATAAGGAGCAGCTGTTCCCCTTAGTTGAAGGGTCAGTCATGAGGGGACATAGGTTCAAGGTGAGGGGCAGGAGGTTTAGGGGGGATGTGAGGAAAAACCTTTTTACCCAGAGGGTGGTGACGGTCTGGAATGTGCTGCCTGGGAGGGTGGTAGAGGCGGGATGCCTCACATCCTTTAAAAAAAGACCGGGATGAGCACTTGGCACATCATAACATTCAGGGCTATGGGCCAAGTGCTGGTAAAGGGGATTAGATGGGAGTTCAGGTGTTTCTTGTCTGTCAGTGTGGACTTGATAGGCCAAAGAACCTCTTCTGTGCTGTATGATTCCATGATTCTGTGAAACCAGCACAGCGATCTGTGAAATCAGCACAGTGATCTGTGAAATCAGCACAGCAATCTGCGAAATCAGCACAGTGGCTCTGTAAAATTAGCACAGTGATCTGTGAAATCAGCACAATGGCTCTGTGAAATCAGCACAGTGGTCCTGTGGAATCAGCACAGTGTTTTGTGAAATCAGCACAGCGATCTGTGAAATCAGCACAGCAATCTGTGAAATCAGCACCGCAATCTGTGAAATCAGCACAGCGATCGGTGAAATCATCACAGTGGCTCTGTAAAATCAGCACAGTGATCTGCAAAATCAGCATAGTGGCTCTGTGAAATCAGCACAGCGATCTGTGAAATCAGCACAGTGGCTCTGTAAAATCAGCGCAGCAATCTGCGAAATCAGCACAGTGGCTCTGTAAAATTAGCACAGTGATCTGTGAAATCAGCACAGTGGCTCTGTGAAATCAGCACAGTGGTCCTGTGGAATCAGCACAGTGTTTTGTGATATCAGCACAGCGATCTGTGAAATCAGCACAGCAATCTGTGAAATCAGCACCGCAATCTGTGAAATCAGCACAGCGATCGGTGAAATCATCACAGTGGCTCTGTAAAATCAGCACAGTGATCTGCAAAATCAGCATAGTGGCTCTGTGAAATCAGCACAGCGATCTGTGAAATCAGCACAGTGGCTCTGTAAAATCAGCGCAGCAATCTGTGAAATCAGCACAGCCATCGGTGAAATCAGCATAGTGGCTCTGTAAAATCAGCACATTGATCTGTGAAATCAGCACAGTGATCTGTGAAATCAGCACAGTGGTTCTGTGAAATCAGCACAGCAATCTGTGAAATCAGCACAGCAATCGGTGAAATCAGCACAGTGGCTCTGTAAAATCAGCACAATGATCTGTGAAATCAGCACGGTGGCTTTGTGAAATCAGCACAGTGGTTCTGCGAAATCAGCACAGTGGCTCTGTGAAATCAGTGCAGTGATCTGTGAAATCAGCACAGTGGTTCAGTGAAATCAGCACAGTGGTTCTATGAAATCAGCACAGTGATCTGTGAAATCAGCACAGTGGTCCTATGAAATCAGCACAGTGATCTGTGAAATCAGCACAATGGTTCTGTGAAATCAGCCCAGTGGTTGTGTGAAATCAGCACAGTGTTTTGCGAAATCAGCACAGTGATCTGTTAAGTCAGTCCAAGGCTTTCTGAGATTAGTTTCCAGAAGGGATCTGACACAGTGCCGCACAGCAGGCTTGTGAGCAGTGTACAATGTACAGCTCATGGAATAAGAAAGTAAGTAGCAACGTGGACACAAACTTGATCAAGTGACAGGAAATGGAGAATAGTGGTTAAGGGCTGTTTTTCAGGCTGGAGGATGGTTTGTAGTAGAGTTCCCCTCGGGTTAGTGTCGGGGCCCTTGATTTTCCTGGTATATATTAATGACCTGAACCTTGGCGTACAGGGTACAATTTCAAAATTTGCAGACCATATGATACTTGAACGTATTGTGAACTGTGTGATGGAACTTCAAAAGCCCATAGACCAGTTGGTGGAATGGGAGGACAAGTGGCAGATTAAGTTCTCTGCAGAGGAATGTGAAATGATTAATTTTGATAGGAAGAACTTGGGGAGACAATAGAAAATAGATTATACAACTCTGATGGGGGTGTAGGAGCCGAGGGACTTGCGTGCGTATATGCATGAGTCATTACATATATAATCAGCCAGGACTTAGAAAACCTTTGACTGTATACAGAACCATAGAATCCCTACACTGCAGGAGAACATTTGACCCATCGAGCCTGCACTAACAACAATCCCACCCAAGTCCTATCACAGTAACCCCACGTATTGCCACGCTAATCCCCCTAAGCTACATATCTTGGGACACTAAGGGTCAATTTAGAATGGCCAATCCACCTAACCTGCAAATCTCCAGACTGTGGAAGGAAACGGGAGCACCCAGAGGAAAGCCATGCAGACACGCAGGAAGAGCTATATGTGGAAATTCGATATAGCTATTGGGGCTAAATGGATCAAGGGGGTGGGGGGGGGGGGGGAGGGAGGGGTTATCAGGATATTGAATTTGATGATCAGCCATGATCAAAATGAATTGTAATGAATGGTGGAGTAGGCTCGAAGGGCCGAATGGCCTACTACTGCTTCTAGTTTCTATGTTTCTCATTCATGATGATTGAGTGGGATGTGCAGGGAGATTTTCTCGATAATCCACAGCAGATCATAAAGCATTCGACTCTATTCATTAAGGTTAAAAAACAAAGAGGGCTACTTTTTATTTTCTTGGATGCTCGTTGCTCTCTAATCTCTTCGTAGGCTGCTACCATAGAATCATAGAAATCATAGAAACCCTACCGTGCAGAAGGAGGCCATTCGGCCCATCGAGTCTGCACCGACCACAATCCCACCCAGGCCCTACCCCCACATATTTTACCCACTAATCCCTCTAACCTACGCATCCCAGGGCTCTAAGGGGCAATTTTTTTAACCTAGCCAATCAACCTAACCCACACATCTTTGGACTGTGGGAGGAAACCGGAGCACCCGGAGGAAACCCACGCATACACGAGGAGAATGTGCAAACTCCACACAGACAGTGACCCGAGCCGGGAATCGAACCCGGGACCCTGGAGCTGTGAAGCAGCAGTGCTAACCACTGTGCTACCGTGCCGCCCAAACACCACCCCATGATAGATGGGCCTGCCTGTCCAGTTACAGGGCAGATCCAGAACGCGTTAGTGTATGCTCAGAATAATTGTGCAAAATGGAAAATTGCAGACTTAGTCAAGGATTGATGAATTGCCTTAGGTCTGCAGAAATATATCTGCTCTGCGCCAAGAAAAATCCAGAACAATTGCCAGGAACCTCATGAATTATAAATAAATAAATGTACTTAAAAAAAAAAAATCCATTCTCCTTTCTCACAACAGACAATGATTTTGTAAAAGTGATATGGGAGATTATGAATGATCCAGTTGCTTTCTGGATTGTCCATCCAGTGCAGGTTAGTCAAACTGACTGCACATCTTTCTTTTACAAAGAAAGAAAATCACCATAAAACAAGTTATTTCAATAAATCAAGCTGATAGGGTAACAGTATCGACGCAGAAATAAATGGGCAGGTTTATTTATGGACCATTAAAAGGGTGATCATTTTGTAGGAAGCAGAAGGAACAGAGCCACGTTTCCTGGATGCTGTGAAGACTGGGTGATTTGTGACGCTAGATTTTAGCGCAAGTTGATCTTGTGGACAATTTTTTGACAGCACTGTCTTTCACCCCGCAACTCCCCCGCCACCCCCCCCCAACCACCACCCCGGCCCCCGCCCCCGCCAACCACCATATTTTCTCTACTTTCTCAGAAGCCCAAGGAAATTTGGCATGTCTGCTATGACCCTCATCAACCTTTACCGATGCATCATAGAAAGCATTCTTTCTGGTTGTATCACAGCTTGGCATGGTTCCTGCTCTGCCCAAGACCACGAGAAACTACAAAAGTTCGTGAATGTAGCCCAATCCATCACGCAAACCAACCTCCCATCCATTGACTCTGTCTACACTTCCCATTGCCTCGGCAAAGCAGCCAGCATAATCAAGGACCCCACATACCCCAGACATTCTCTCTTCCACCTTCTTCCGTCGGGAAAAAGATACAAAAGTCTGAGGTCACGTACCAACCGACTCAAGAACAGCTTCTTCCCTGTTGCCATCAGACTTTTGAATGGACTTACCTTGCATTAAGTTGATCTTTCTCGACACCCTAGCTATGACTGTAACACTACATTCTGCACTCTCTCCTTTCCTTCTCTATGAACGGTATGTTTTGTCTGTATAGCGCGCAAGAAACAATACTTTTCACCGAATACTAATACATGTGACAATAATAAATCAAATCAAATCAAATCAAATCAAATGCTTTCGAGACCACAGTGGGGGGGAGGGTGGAGGGGGGGAGGGGCGGGTTTGGGAGAATTTCAAACCCAGGCACTGACTGGGAAAATAAAGTCTAATTTTTTAAGGTGTTTGTCGACCTGACGTCCAAGTCTCTTTGACATCTATCCTGAGAGACATTTCATGTAGGGGTGTCAAGTGTTGACTCAGGGTGGGATTTTCCGGCTAAGCTCGCCCTGAGACTGGAAAATCCCACCTGAGGTCCGACGGACCTTTACATGGTCCTGTGTCCAGCCCGCTACGATTCCTGTGGCAGGCAGGACGGGAAAGTACAGCCCTCGGGCCCTGATTTTACCGGCACGCCAGCTCGAGGTTCGTAAGATGGCGCCCAAGGCCAATGGGGAATGCCGTTCTGCCAGTCTTGCCAACCCCAATTTCAGGGCGGCTGTGCCAGGAAAATCAGGGCCTGAGACTTTAGTTATTGAAGGCCCAAATGTTGGAGTGTTGTGATGAGATAGGATCGTAGGAATTCCCAGCATAGAAGGAGGCTATTCGGCCCATCAGCACCCGGCAGATAAGTCAGTAATGAGTTATAAGTAGACTGGGAGTGAGAGCATGACAGACACAGATACAGAACTTCACTCACATCCAGTCAAGTGCCTTGTGCATTATAGATGGTGAATAAGAACAAAGAACAAAGAACAGTACAGTACAGCACGGGAAGAGGCCCTTCAGCCCACCAAACCTAAACCAATACATGGGCGGCACAATGGCACAATGATTAGCACTGCTGCCTCACAGTGCTAGGGACCCAGGTTCAATTCCCAGCCTCGGGTCACTGTCTGTGTGGAGTCTGCACGTTCTCCCCGTGTCTGCGTGAGTTTCTTCCGGGCGCTCCGGTTTCCTCCCACAATCCAAAGATGTGCAGGTTAGGTGGATTGGCCATGCTAAATTGCCCCTCAGTGTCAGGGGGACTAGCTAGGGTAAATACATGGGTTATGTTGATTGGGCCTGGGTGCGATTAAGGTTGATGCAGACTCGATGGGCCGAATGGCCTCCTTCTGCATCGAAGGCTTATGTGTGTATCTGCTTCGACCACCTCCTCCAGCTGTGCACTTACCACCCTCTGTGTAACAAAACTTGCCTCTCACATCTCCTTTAAACTTTGCCCCTTTTACCTTAAACCTATGGCCCCTTGGAAATGACATTGCAACCCTAAGGAATCAGAGATGAGTTGCTCACCACTGAACTCTGAGCCTCTGAGATGCTTATTTTATTCACAGCGTTTCCACCGTCCAGTTTTAGATTGAGTTCAGTAAGTCTTGCTTCTCAGAATGCAAAGCTTCATTCTGCCTCTTGGGCAGCGCAGTTTGTAAGCCCCCTCTGGGAATGCCTAAATTCTACACCAGCAGAAGATTTGAATCATAATGGACAATCTGACTGATTGCTGATTCCCACTCTAAACAAAGCAGCATGAGTAAATCGGTGACATTTGGAACTGAGGTAAATAGGTAAATAGCGGATGACTCAGGGCGGTGGATGACTCAGACTGGTGGTCATCTAACCAAAACCCAGATTCCACTCCGCTCCCTGGTGGGAGATTGGATGTCATTGTGTGGGGAGTTGGAAGATTCCCCAAACCTCTGCAGTGTTGGAAGGTATTCTTCCACCTCGATTCACCATTCTCTCAGCTTTACGGATTAATATAACGCACACCCGAATCGTACAGTGCAGAAGGAGGCCTTTCGGCCCATTGAGTCTGCAAACAACATGCAAAAAACACCTGAATTCACATCGAATCCCATTTACCAGCACTTGGCTTGTAGCCATGAATATTATGACGTGCCAAGTTCTCACCCAGGTAATGACTCAGTTTGAGATAGAATAATTGAATAGAATCATAGGGTGGAATTCTCCAGCCATGCTGGTCTAAAAGCCAGAAATTTCCATCCGACTGTCAATGGCGTTTCGCATTGTCTGCAAACCACCCGCTAAAATTCCAGTGGCGGGTGGGATGGGACAATTCCAGCCATAGAATCCCTACAGCGCAGAAGGAGGCCATTTGACCCCCTTGAGCCTGCACTAACAACAATCCCACCCAGGCCTTATCCCCGTAACCCCATGCATTTATCCTGCTCATCCCCCTGACACTAAGGGGCAATTTGCCATCCACCTCACCCGCTGGACTGTGGGAGGAAAGCGGAGCACCCGTAGGAAACCCACGCAGGCACCGGGAGAACATGCAAACTCCACACAGACAGTGACCTGAGGCTAGAATTAATCCCGGGTCCCTGGCGCTGTGGGGCAGCAGTGCTAACCACTGTGCCACCGTGCCACCCTAATCAAATAAAATCTCAGAGGATTCACATGAATCACATTACTGACAAAACCTTTGCTGCATCCAGCTGAAATCTTCTCCCCTTTATTGTCACGAGGGTGTTAATATAAGTAACGTCTCAGTCAAAATACAGAGAGGAATTTATGTTCCATTTTTGGCAATGCCTAGGTTACATTTGGAAATTAAGCCAGACGTCTGGAGCTAATTTGGCCTCTGGAATTTCCAAAGCGCCTGCCCCTTTAAGAAAACAGTAGCACGTGTCAATGGCATAGTTTTCTTATCGACATCCTTTTTCTGTTTGCACAATGCTATTTTATATGTGACACTAATGCTTTCGCAAACCAAGGTTCCTTGTCTTTCATATATTACCCTGGCTAAACTCATGACTTTGTGAAAGGTTATGCGTCTTATCAGAGTAGAAGGCTGACTATATCAGGGCCATAAGTTATTTCTCCCACTTCGCCGGGTGAATTTAACATATATCAATAATTTTTTATCTTGCGCATTCCTGAGCTCATTGTTCTGAAGAATGTTGACCATGCACACAAGTTGCATAAATTCCCTCCTGTGGGGAACAGTGGAGAGAGGGAAGGAGTCTCCCAAAGTAGTTTAGATGAAAGAATGGCGCAAGCCCCACTTAGACACCTGTGGGCCAACTGGCGATGCCCGGGGTGGGAGGAATATTTTCCTCTTTCCATTCTCTGCCCCTATTATTGGAAATCACCAGGTGGTAAGATACATTTATAGCTCGGACATCAAAAAAGGAAGGTTACCGTGAAGAAACATTAGCCATAAGGTTTGTTAAGAACCCTATTGCTGTTCGACGTGACAGTATCCCAAGAGCTAGAAGGATGATTTGCAATGTCAATTGTTAAGTGTGTATTTTTTCAATTTGATATAATATGAGGAAAGATATACAAACCGGTGAGGAAAGGAACAGTCTTGTCATAACCATTCAAATAAAAAAAAATGTTCATTGGCACATAACACACAACAAGAAAGGCCACAATACACATCAAAGGTACACTTAACTACAATAACGGTTACACACACATGATTACTCTAGAATTAACCTCATTCCCATCTATCTGTGTTTCATTTCTCAGAGAAATGTCCCTCGTTCAAAAGCAACATCCCACACAGTATAACTCCGTGAGCTAAATCCAGCAAATTGTTACCACCCATGAGTTATCTTTATGCTTAGGAAGCCTTTCCTCAGTCCAGCATCGCTTTTCTCTGAGGTTTCCAGAACAGTAGCTTCTAGTCTAAAATCCTGCTTTCTGGGGTGGTTCCTCTTTACAGCTGGGCTTGGCTATGGTCATAACTGTTTTCCAACTCCCTCTCTTCTTTCTCCTCTCCACCTCTCCTCCTGCCAGTATGGAGCTACCTACGACCATATTCCCCTTTTGATCTCCTCCTGCCTAAATGACTCACCTTAGAAGCCAAGCTCTGAGCAAAGAGTGTGAACTGTATTCTCATGTCTATACTTTGAACTCATCTCTTCTGCAGTTTTAACACCTAAAATTCTATACTCTATTATTCTCCACTTCACTTAAGTAAATATCTGTTTACCCTGCTTCTAAGCTAAAACCTATCCAGACAGCAACACTGGGGCGGCACAGTGGTTAGCACTGCTGCTTCACAACACCAGGGACCTGGGTTCGATTCCCGGCCTCAGGTCACTGTCTGTGTGGAGTTTGCCCATTCTCCCCATGTCTGCGTGGGTTTCCTCCGGGTGCTCCGGTTTCCTCCCACAGTCCAAGGATGTGTGGGTTAGGTGGATTGGCCATGCTAAATTGCTCCTTGGTGTCAGGGGGACTAGCTAGGGTAAATACATGGGGTTATGGGGATAGGGCCTGGGTGGGATTGTGGTCGGTGCAGACTTGATGGGCCAAATGGCCTCCTTTTGCACTGTAGGGATTCTATGACTCTTATAAATTCCTCTTTCACCCCATTCTTCAAACTTTATTTTATCCAAGCTTCTTAATTCTTTATTCTATCCAATTCTTTATTATTTACTTCATTCAAGTTATAGAGGCATTACAGGACATTGAGTCCATTACATGAATGCAGAAGAACAGGAGGACTACACCATCACCTCAAGTCTTCTCCACTGTTTTGTTTTATTCAAATGTGGGACATGGGCGTGGCTGGCTGGTCAGCAGTTATTGCCCATGCCTAGTTTCCCTTGCAAAGGTGGCAGTGAGCTGCCTTCTTGTAGTCTACGTGCTGTGGGTTGATCCACAATGGTGAACAGGCTTTGGGGAGTCAGGAGGTGAGTTACTTACCACAGTATTCCTAGCCTCTGACTTACTCTTGTAGCCACTGTGTTTATGTGGTGAGTCCAGTTAAGTTTCCGGTCAATAGCAATCCCAAGGATGTTGAGAGTGGGGGGGCGGTTCTGTGATGGTAACACCATTGAATGTCAAGGGGCGGTGGTTGGAGTGTCTCTTATTGGTGTTGGTCAGTGCCTGGCATTTGTGTGGCACCAATGTTCCTTGCCCCTTGTCAGCCCAAGCCTGGACATTGTCTAGATCTTGTTACATTTGAACATAGACTGCTTCAGTGCCTGAGGAGTCGTGAACGGTGCTGAGCATTGTGCAGTCATCGGCGGACATCCCCACTTCTGACCTTATGATGGAGGGAAGGTCATTGATGAAGCAGCTGAAGATGATTAGGCCCAGGACACTACCCTGAGGGACTTCTGTGGAAATGTCGTGGAGCTGAGATGACTAATACCCCCACAACCACAACCACCTTCCTATGGTTGTTCTGTCTTTTAACTCCTTTGTCCCTGACATCTAAGAACAATCTGTCAGTGTTAGCCTTGGAAGTTTAAATTGTCCCAGCATCCACAGCCTTTTGAGGAGAGAATGCTAACTTTCTATTATGCTGTGAGGTAAAGAAACGCCCTCTGATTTCCCTCCTAGTTATTGTAATTCAATGCTGCCATTATGACAAAAGTAAAACTGATACACCAGTGCAGTACTGAGGGAGTGCCGCCCTGTCAGATGTGCCGTCTGTTTAACTGACCACCTGCTTGGGTTCGATTCCCGGCTTGGGTCACTGTCTGTGCGGAGTCTGCACATTCTCCCCGTGTCTGCGTGGGTTTCCTTCGGATGCTCCGGTTTCCTCCCACAGTCCAAATATTACCTTGCTAATCCCCCTGGCACTAGGGCAACTTGGCATGGCCAATCCAGCTAACCCTCTTTAGAATGCCCGTCGAGGATGGGGGAAGTTTTAAAGTTTATTTATTAATGTCACGAGTGGGCTTACATTAACACTGCAATGAAGTTGCTGTGAAAATCCCCGCGTTGCCACATTCCGGCACCTGTTCGGGTACACTGAGGGAGAATTTAGCATGGCCAACGCACCTAACCAGCACGTCTTCTGGGCTGTGGGATGAAACCGGAGCACCCGGAGGAAACCCACGCAGACAGCGTGCAGACTCCACACAGACAGTGACCTGAGACCGGAATTGAACCCGGTTCACTGGCGCTGTGAGGCAGCAGTGCTCACCACTCTGCCACCGTGCCGCCCTAGCGTGACGAGAAAGCTGCTTTTCTCCCTTTCCACGATGAATGACATCATTTGGGCCTGGAGTTTTCAGGCTGTGTGTGCATTCAGGCCTATGATGTCACCCTGAAGGTAATTTCCAACAAAGGAAAGTTGGAGGTTAAAACATCTGAGCCAAGCGTTAAGCTCTAACCCAAATCTTTCATACTGCCAGAGCCTTAATCTGTTGACTGGTGATGCCAAGATCAGGTTCTTTGTGCTATTAATTTACTGTGTGAACAAAAACATGATTTATAATTAAAGTATGTGAAACCTTGAAGGAGGCAGCTGTGTTTAATTTCTTATTATTGACTACCTCATAGGAGAATAAATTCTACCGCCTGACCTCATTCAATATGATTCATGGCATCTGCATTGTAATTTAATAAAATTACTGTAACCCCTTTTCAACACAAGGTGGTTAATGGGAGCTACAGCGCAGATGTATACTTTTATGTGAATAGAAGAATTCATAAAGCATTAACAAAATTATTCCTCTTTTATTGGCATCTGGAAAAATGTCAACCTTCCCCGCAGTTCCACTGTTAAAGAGATTATGTAAGGGAAATATAGACAGAGCGCTCTTATTTATACTATCAAGAACTTCATTCTCCAAGAAAAAAAAGGATTTTATGCAGTTAGTAACTTAGGCAAATAACTTACATGATGTGCATGAATGATATCTGAAGCTGGCAAAGCTTTCTCGTCGATTTTATTCTGTGCTTTTTAATGCTTCCGCTTTGCATTCTGTTCAGGGATAATAATTAGGCCGTGCCCCATGGCCTTGGAAATGATAATCCTGATCAGCTCAGCAGGTAGAAGGAGTATTCCATCCAACCTCTGCTGCTTCAGTTAACTTTTACCGAGGCTCGGCCGATATTTTCATCTGAGGTTGGAACACGTGCGATGAGGATTCCCATTTGCCTGGAGTGCAATTTTTATGGCAATGGGATAAATGCTGGGTGATGCCGGGCATGTTGTTGGGAGCCGGTTCAGATTCAAACCAACATTCGACACGTAGGAGCAATTATGTTGCTGCAGTAACACTGCAGGCTGCTGGATACACACCCAGCTAAAACAAATGGCGAAAACAGATCCTGCAGAAAAAACATGACACAAGCACATTTCTTAAAGGACAGTATCATCACACATGTCTTCACTGCATGATTTTCCCCATACTCCTAAAGTGTTATACTTTAGCTAGGAAAGAAAAAATATCCTATCAGTTCTGCTTGAGTGAACCTTGCACAGTCCCAGTGGCCTAATGGATAAGGTACTAGCCTCCTCAGCCAGGGATTGTGGGTTCAAGTCCCATCTGGGGTGTAGTAAATTCTGTGGGCGGCATGGTGGCACAGTGGTTAGCACTGCTGCTTCACAGCGCCAGGGGCCCGGGTTCGATTCCCGGCTTGGGTCACTGTCTGTGTGGAATTTGCACTTTCTCCCTGTGTCTGTGTGGGTTTCCTCCGGGTGCTCCAGTTTCCTCCTACATTCTGAAAGACGTGCTGGTTAGGTACATTGACCCGAACAGGCGCTGGATTGTGGCGACTAGGGGAATTTCACAGTAACTTCATTGCAGTGTTAATGTAAGCCTTACGTGTGACTAATAAATGAACTTTAACTTTGGATGGGTGCAGCTGGAACACAAAATAGAAACCATCCAGGACCAAAAAATCCATTTGATTAGCCCCTCACCAGCTTCACAGCTTGAGCCGCACGGTGGCACAGTGGGCATCACTGGTTAGCACTGCTGCCTCACAGCTGCATTGCCCTGGATTTGATTCCCAGCTTGGGTGACTATCTGTGCAGTGTCCTCACGGTTTCCCCGTGTCTTTGTGGGTTTCCTCCGGGTGCTCCAGTTTCCTCCCACAGGCCGAAAGGTCAAAATCCTGTAATTCCCTCCCTAACGAGATTGTGGGTCAACCCACAGCCCATGGACTGCAGCGATTCAAGGAGGCAGCTCACCACCACCTTCTCAAGGGTAACTAGGGATGGGCAATAAATGCTGGCCAGCCAGCGACACCCACGTCCCACGAATGAATTTTTTAAAAACGTGCTGGTTAGGGTGCATTGGCCATGCTAAATTCTCCCTCAGTGTACCCGAACAGGCACCAGAGTGTGGCGACTAGGGGATTTTCACAGTAACTTCATTGCAGTGTTGATGTAAGCCTACTAGTGACAATAATAAATAAACTTAAACTCAACAGTCCTCCCTTCACCTCAGTGACACAGTGACCGAAGTGTTTATAGAAGAGAATAGGAAAGAATTCCCACAGTGCAGAAGGAGACCATTCGGCCCATCGAAACTGCGCCAACGACAATCCCACCAGGCCTCATCCATGTAACCCAATGTATTTGCCCTGCTAGTCCCCCTGATACTAAGGGGCAATAGAGCATGACCAATCTATCTAACCAGCGCATCTTTTGAGTGTGGGAGGAAACCCGGAGCACCCGGAGGAAACCCACGAAGACACAGGGAGGACATACAGACTCCGCATTGACAGTGACCCAAGTTGGGAATCGAACCCGGGGCCTTGGTGCTGTGAGGCAGCAGTGCTAACCACTGTGCCACCGTGCCAACCAATCTATCTATGTGATGAAATGCAGTAACAAACCAAGGTTTTTCTTGGAAGTGCCTCCCAAACCCATGACCTCCACCATCTATAAGACAAGGGCATCAGGTGCACGGGAACCCCATTGCCTCCAGGTTACTTATCTGGGCAAACGCCGTAACAGCCTGGGCATCCATCATTTTTCTTTCTTCGCCGCTGGCTCTCCCTACTTAACATCTGGGAGCATTTTCACAACAAAGACTGCAGTGATTGAAGAAGTTCCATTATCCCCTTTGCACAGGTTTGATTTGTTTTGATTTGATTTATTATTGTCACATGTATTAACATACAGTGAAAGGTATTGTTTCTTGCGTGCTATACAGACAAAGCATACTGTACATAGAGAAGGAAAGGAGAGAGTGCAGAATGTAGTGTTACAGTCATAGCTAGGGTGTAGAGAAAGATCAACTTAATGCAAGGTAAGTCCATTCAAAAGTCTGACAGCAGCAGGGAAGAAGCTGTTCTTGAGTCAGTTGGTACGTGACCTCAGACTTTTGTATCTTTTTCCCGACGGAAGAAGGTGGAAAAACGAATGTCCGGGGTGCGTGGCGTCCTTAATTGCCGAGCTTGGATGGGATTGTGGTCAATGCAGACTCAATGGGCCAAATGGTTTTCTTCTGCACTGTAGGGCTTCTATGGAACTGTTCTGTGGTCTCTTATATCTTGTTGCACAGTGGTTCCCACTGCTGCCTCACAGCGCCAGGGACCCGGGTTCAATTCTTGGCTTGGGTCAATGTCTGTGCGGAGTTTGCACGTTCTCCCCGTGTCTGCGTGGGTTTCCTCCAGGTGCTCCAGTTTCCTCCCACAGTCCGAATTGCCCGAGGCAGCGGGCAGTGTAGACAGAGTCAATGGATGGGAGGCTGGTTTGCATGATGGATTGGGCTACATTCACCACCCTTTTGTAGTTCCTTGCGGTCTTGGGCAGAGCAGGAGCCCATACCAAGCTGTGATATAACCAGAAAGAATGCTTTCTATGGTGCATCTGTAAAAGTTGGTGAGAGTCGTAGCTGACATGCCAAATTTTCTTTGTCTTCTGAGAAAGTAGAGGCTTGAGAGGTAACTCAGGATAGACATCTCACAAGTAATATAAAACAAAAGGATAAAATCTCAATATATGCATGTTGTTCCCCACTTTGAGAAAGAAATGGACCAGGATGGCATTACTGTATGACAGCAATGATCCAACCCACACACAGGGAGATAGTCGGAGGAAAAGGAAGGAATTTACTTCATGGATTCTGTAACAGCAAAAATTAACTTTGCAGCTTCTTAATGTGCACGACGGGGAGGTTTGAGGTCAGTGTTATTATCAACCTTTAACAAGTATGATCTATTATAGGAAGCTGAGATGACAAATGAAACGGAGTGTACATATGGGAGGAATCTACAATTTACAATGACAGATATTTTTCTGTATATGTTTTAATGGGTCAATATGTTTCTGTGCAAAAAATGAGCAAAAGAATCTTCTATAATTGATTGTTTTTTCAGATCAAACACAAGCAATCCACAGAAGTGTAACTTTAAACTAGAATGCTCCTCCCAGGAGTAATGGTAAGGAAAGGAAGCACGTGGTTAAATGACCTGAGTATGTAGGACTCTGGATCAGAATTTTGAGTACAATGTGGTTCATTATGAAATGGCTATTTCATTCAGGTTATAAGTTGCTCCACTCCCGATAAGTTGTTTTGCCTTTGGGGTTGATGAACTTGCAAAAGGACCTCGTCAGATCACCATTCCTTTCAGATTCCTTCCTGCTTCTCCCCAGAAGAGAGTCAACTGTGGTCAGAATAATCCAATACCCTTTGCAAAGTCCTTGGTTCCGCTGTGTATCCTCATCCCGCCAACCAAAAGAGGAAATGCTGGAAAATCTCAGCAGGTCTGGCAGCATCTGTAAGGAGAGAGTGGAGCTGATGTTTCGAGTCCAGATGACCCTTTGTCAAAGTTCCACCTCCCTCTCTTAATCCGGAGTTTCCCAAAGTTAACAAGCCTTGAATTTGACAGCCAAAAATGATGGTCTGGGTAGTTTTATTAGGACGCACTGGGGCAGATGGAAAGTTTTCAAAGTATATTTATTAGTGTCACAAGTAGGCTTATATTAACACTGCAATGAAGTTACTGTGAAAATCCTCTAGTCGCCACACTCCGGCGCCTGTTCGGGTACACTGAGGGAGAATTTACCATGGCCAATTCACCTAACCAGCACGTCTTCCGGGCCATGGGAGGAAACCCACGCAGATACGGAGGGAATGTGCAGACTCTGCACAAACAGTGACGCAAGGCCAGAATCGAATCTGGGTCCCTGGCGCTGTGAGGCAGCAGTGCTAACCATTGTGCTGGATATACAGATAATTGGCCATGACACTATTGCAGTATCGCCCACTGAAGTTAGAGATGGCCAGAACTCTCTGGTCTCTGGTCTTGTTCGCCTTGCCACCAGTGGGAATGGAGAATTTGCCGCTCAGCCAAAACTCCATCAACAGCCTTGGGCAAAGTCGGAGAATTGCGGCCGATGGCTTGTAACTAAGAGCTTCAGTATCCTTTGAACAAAATGACCATTGTTCACGTCATGCCAATCCACCTCTCTGACCCAGAAAGGGAGAAAATTTAAAAGGTTGTTCCATAAATTCCTGCATGTAGCAAAAATATTTTCAGTCATTTTAAAAGTTCAAATTTGAAAATGTTTTAATTGCTTTCATGCACTTCCTTTTTCTCTTAGAGCAATCTTTCCCTTTTTGTACCTATTTTTGTTCATTCATGGCATGGGAGCATGGTGGACTGGGCTAGTATTTTATTGCCCATCCCTAATTGCCCTTGAACTGAGTGATTTGCTCAGCCATTTCAGGGAACACTTAAAGAGTCAACCACATTGCTGTGGCTCTGGAGTCACATGTAGGCCAGATCAGGTAAGGATGGGAGATTTCCTTCCCTAAAGGACATTAATGAACCAGATGGGTTTTTCCAACAATCGACAATGATTTCATGGTCATTAGGAAGGATGGTCCCGATGGTGGGGGAGTCCAGAACCAGGGGTCACAGTCTGAGGATTCGGGGTAGACCATTTAGGACGGAGATGAGGAGACATTTCTTTACCCAAAGAGTGGTGAGCCTGTGGAATTCATTACCACAGGAAGTAGTTGATGCCAAAACGTTGAATGTATTCAAGAGGCGGCTAGATATAGCACTTGGGGCGAATGGGATCAAAGGTTATGGGGAGAGAGCAAGATTAGGCTATTGAGTTGGATGATCAGCCACGATCGTGATGAGACTTTTAATTCCAGATTTTTTTTTACTGAAATCATTCGAACCCGGATCCCCAGAGCATTATCCTAGATCTACACTTCCCACTGCCTCGGAAAAGCAGCCAGCATAATCAAGGACCCCACGCACCCCGGGCATTCTCTCTTTCACCTTCTTCCACCGGGAAAAAGATACAAACGTCTGAGGTCACGCACCAACCGACTCAAGAACAGCTTCTTTCCTGCTGCCATCGGATTTTTGAATGGACCTCCAACTCGATTTTCAAGTTTGCTGACGACACCACCGTAGTGGGTCGGATCTCAAACAATGACGAGACAGAGTACAGGAATGAGATAGAGAATCTGGTGAACTGGTGCGGCAACAATAATCTCTCCCTCAATGTCAACAAAACAAAGGAGATTGTCATCGACTTCAGGAAGCGTAAAGGAGAACATGCACCTGTCTACGTCAATGGGGATGAAGTAGAAAGGTTTGAGAGCTTCAAGTTTTTAGGTGTCCAGATCACCAACAGCCTGTCCTGGTTCCCCCATGTCGACACAACAGTTAAGAAACAAATGCCTCTACTTTCTCAGAAGACTAAGGAAATTTGGCATGTCAGCTCCGACTCTCACCAACTTTTACAGATGCACCATAGAAAGCATTCTTTCTGGTTGTATCACAGCTTGGTATGGCTCCTGCTTTGCCCAAGACCGCAAGGAACTACAAAGGTCGTGAATGTAGCCCAATCCATCACACAAACCAGCCTCCCATCCATTGACTCTGTCTACACTTCCCGCTCCCTCGGCAAAGCAACCAGCATAATTAAGGATCCCATGCATCCTGGACATTCTCTCTTCCACCTTCTTCCTTTGGGAAAAAGATACAAAAGTCTGAGGTCACGTACCAGCCGACTCAAGAACAGCTTCTTCCCTGTTGCTGTCAGACTTTTGAATGGACTTACCTTGCATTAAGTTGATCTTTCTCTACACCCTAGCTATGACTGTAACACTACATTCTGCACTGTCTCGTTTCCTTCTCTATGAACGGTATGTTTTGTCTGTATAGCGCGCAAGAAACAATACTTTTCACTGTATGTTAATACATGTGACAATAATAAATCAAATCAAATCAAATCATATATTAAGTTGATCTTTTTCTATATCCTATCTACATTCTGCACCTTCTCCTTTCCTTCTCCCCTATGTACTTATGAACGGTATGTTTTGTCAGTACAGCTTGCAAGAAACAATACTTTTCACTGTGTCCCAATACATGTGACAATAATAAATCAAATCAAATGTGTTTTACAACAATGGTTTCATGGTCATCATCAGACTTTTAATCCCAGATTATTTTTTACTGAATTCAAATTTCACCATCAATCAGGGTGGGATTTGAACCCAGGTCCCCAGAGTGTGATCCTAGATTTCGGGATGGTTAGTGAAAATACCAATGCGTCATTGCCTCCTCCATGTGCACGTCTAACAAGTTCTTAATTCGACACTAATTCACCTTGTTTTTGCATTCTTCCTCTATTCCTTTCTCTAAGTTCTACAGGTTAAGGAGGGAGATGTTGACCTGATCAGTTGGTAAGGTCCCGAATGCCCTGTTGCTCTCACTCCCAACAGTGTCCATTGCCAGCGAATTCCAGGACCACGTTCTGAGCTATAATGATAGAGGGGGAAAACCTTATGGCGGGATATTCCGGCCGCGCTCACTCAAAATTCCTGCCTGAGGTCAACAGACATTTGCAAGGTACCTGTCCTGCCCCCGCTACGATTCCCATGGCCGGGGGGGGGGGGGGGGGTGGGGGGGGGGGAGGATGGGGAAATTCCACCTTAAGAATCAGATGTGAAAAAAGAAGCAAGGCTTCACCTGGCATTAGACTTCACAAAGTATGAAGACCGGACTGCTCTGAATTCACCCGCGGCTGGGATTCTCCAATCCCGTTGCTGTGTAACGAGTTTTGGCTGAGCGCCAAATTCTCTGTACCCATTGGCAGCGGTGGCGGACATGATCAGAGAATTCTGGCTGCAATTTTTGAGAAACTTTAAGGAGTGCTTGGTGTTCTGAATCCTACGTTTTTCTAATCGATACATAGGTGAGGCCAATTTCCCAATGCATCTATTCACCAGAAAGCCTTATGTTACTGACATCAGCCAAACAAACACAAAGTAACAGGAAATGGAACAGGGAAAAGAGAAATCCAGGAGTAACATGGCATCCAAATGGAATGTCCCGTTGCAGTGATAGGATTAATGAGGGCCATTGATTTCTGAAATGTCACCAACATATTATTTCATGATTGAAGGGGATTTTCACAGTAACTTCATTGCAGTGTTAATGTCAGCCTACTTGTGACACAAATAAATAAACCAAAAACTCGACAGTGTACCCGAACAGGCGCCGGAGTGTGGCCACTGGGGGGATTTTCACAGTAACTTCATTGCAGTGTTAATGTAACCTTACTTGTGACGAATAAATGAACTTTAAAACTTGAGATGTTAACCTTTCAAACTTTAAAAGTGTTGCGAGGCAGAAGAAAGTATGGCAGGGAGACATGCAGGCATGAAAAACAAAGTCTCCACACCTACCATCGTACCATTACTGTTAGCAGACCATAGCACATCTACAGGGCACTGACCGGGGTCGTTGGTTGGTGGGTGGGGAGGGAGGGGAGGGGGGGCGCGGGGGAGGGGGGATGGTGACTTGGGTAAAGATGTTCTTTCAGAGAGTCGGTGACAAGGTGGCACAGTGGTTAGCACTGCTGCCCCACAGTGCCAGGGACCTGGGTTCAATTCCGTCCTCGGATCATTGTCTGTGCGGAGTCTGCACGTACTCCCCATGTCTGCGTTTCTTTCCTCCGGGTGCTCCGGTTTCCTCCCACAGTCCAAAGATGTGCGGTTTAGGATGATTGGCCATGTTAAATTGCCCCTTAGTGTCAGGGGGATTAGCACGGTAAATATGTGGGGTTACAGGAATAGGGCCTGGGTGGGATTGTGGTCAATGCAGACTCAATGGGCCAAATGGCCTCCTTCTGCACTGTAGGGCTTCTATGGAACTGTTCTGTGGTCTCTTATATCTTGTTGCACAGTGGTTACCACTGCTGCCTCACAGCGCCAGGGACCCGGGTTCAATTCTTGGCTTGGGTCAATATCTGTGCGGAGTTTGCACGTTCTCCCCGTATCTGCTTGGGTTTCCTCCGGGTGCTCCGGTTTCCTCCCACAGTCCGAAAGACGTGCTGGTTAGGGTGCATTGGCCATGCTAAATTCTCCCTCCGTGTACCTGAACAGGCACCGGAGTGTGGAGACCAGGGGATTTTCACAGTAACTTCATTGCAGTGTTAACGTAAACCTACTTATGACTAATAAATAAACTTTAAAAGATATCCAAGTGACTGTTTCAGCAGTTTCCTAATACCTTGATACAACAGATAAATAATAAACAGGTTTAAACAGCAGGATGATATTGTCAGGGGTGTGGCATGAATATATTTGGGACAGAAATTCTTCATAACCTTTAAGCAGAATGTGTTTCATTAGATATTTCTTTCTCATAGTAATCTTCAGGCTAGAACAATTTCACCTGTGCAGTGATCATTTAATTTCTGCGTTTTTGGGTACTTCAACAGAAGTTTTACGTCAAGTTAGATCTTTGCGTCTCAGAATAACTATGAATCCCAACAGCCCAATAATCACTCCTGGCACATCTTAAGATAGTAAGAGTTTTAACAACACCATTAGCTTTCGGAGCACTGCTCCTTCGTCAGATGGAGTGGAAATCTGCTCTCAAACAGGGCACAGAGACACAAAATCAAGTTACAGAATACTGATTAGGATGCAAGACTGTTCTCTTCCTGTGGGGGAGCACTTCAGCGGTTACGGGCATTCAGCCTCTGATCTTCGGGTAAGCATTCTCCAAGGCAGCCTTCACGACACATGACAGCGCAGAGTCGCTGAGCAGAAACTGATAGCCAAGTTCCGCACACATGAGGACAGCCTAAACCAGGATGTTGGGTTTATGCCACACTATCAGTAACCCTCACAGCTTGCCTCCTGGACTTGCTGGCTGTCCTGTCTGGAGACAATACACATCCCTTTAACCTGTGCTTAATGCTCCCTCCACTCACATTGTCTGTATCTTTAAGACCTGGTTGGCTGTAGAGATTTGCATTCTAATCAGTATTCTGTAACTTGATTTTGTGTCTCTGTGTGCCCAGTTTGAGAGCAGATTTCCACTCCATCTGACGAAGGAGCAGCGCTCCGAAAGCTAATGGTATTTGCTATCAAATAAACCTGTTGGACTTTAACCTAGTGTTGTTAAAACTCTTACTGTGTTTACCCCAGTCCAACGCCGGCATCTCCACATCACATCTTAAGACAGCAGCCATTTATTTCAAAGTCGTACAAGAGACGACAGGATCTATTGTGACTCAGGGCTGTGTTGGCCAAAACAGTACACTCGCCAAGAGCAAATAATCTGGTCGATTTAAGCTAGTTTTTCCCTCCATTTGAATGGTGGTGCACAGCTTTATGCTTTGGTAATTACTAAAGTTTGGCATGTCATTGCAACTGTGTCTTTCCCCCAACCCCACCTTTGAGTTTTGAATTTTCCATGTGTCGAGAGTGGAACTTTGCTGGCTTGTGATTTTAATTGTGTTGTTAAAACTGTCACTGGCTTTGTGAAATGGTGAAATAGCAGCTGGCAAGAACTTAAGATGCCAGTCGGAAAATGAGTATTAGAACCATAGAACCATATAAACCCTACAGTGCCAAAGGAGGCCATTCAGCCCATCAAGACTGCACCGACTCTCTGAAAGAGCATCCCACCCAGGTACTCCCCTCCATTCTATCTCTATAACCCTACACATTTACCATGGTCAATCCAACTAATCTGCACATATTTGGACACTAAGGGGCAATTTACCATGGCCAATCCACCTAACCTGCACATATTTGGACACTAAGGGGCAATTTACCATGGCCAATCCACCTAACCTGCACATATTTGGACACTAAGGGACAATTAACCATGGCCAATTCATCTAACCTGCAAATCTTCAGAACTAATGGGCAATTTAGCATGGTCAATTCACATAACCTGTAAATCTTTGGACATTAATGGGCAATTTACCATGGCCAATCCACCTAACCTGCAAATCTTTGGACACTAAGGGGCTATTTACTATGGCCAATCCCCCTAACCTGTAAATCTTTGGACATTAATGGGCAATTTACCATGGCCAATCCACCTAACCTGCAAATCTTGGGACACTAAGGGGCAATTTAGCATGGCCAATCTCCCTAACCTGCACAACTTTAGACAATGAGGGGCAATTTAGCATGGCCTACACATCTTTGGACTGTGGGAAGAAACCGGAGCACCCGGAGGAAACCCACGTGGATACGAGGAGAACATGCAAACTCCACACAGACAGTCACCCGAGGCCAGAATCGAACCCGAGTCCCTGGCGCTGTGAGGCAGCAGTGATAACAACCGTGCCATCGTGCCACATGTCGCTTATAAAGCAACTGAGCCAAGAACTGCGTAAAGGGCCAAGAGCCTTTCTGATCAGTCTTTATGCCCAGGTGAGGAATTCTGACAACTTGAAGTTCAGTTGAACTTTTCCAATCGCTCAGTAGGTGCACATTCTCGGAGAGTGACTCAAAGTCTTGTCGATAAGGAGAATCAGCTGAGACATACCGTCAGCAGGCATCAGCGTCACTTCCTGGTTCACTGCAACAGTTCAATTGATTTAGTTGAACCTGGCTCAGGAAGGGAAAAACAATCAGGATTCTTCCTTCTAATCGTTGCCCAATGGCCAATGCACATGCGTAAAGGCTGCTGGAGAACGGGGTCAACTGTGATAGGCTCCATTGACAAATAAACTGTCAACCATCACTACACGCAACTTATTACTGAATGATTAATAATGGGTGCAAGGTCTGCATAAAGTGAGTAATGCCAGAACTCTAATAAACTGCGTCATTAACATATACCGCAGAGGTAATTTCCCGATTCCTGATTGGGAATCTACTCACTCAGACAAGCTTGCTTTTCATTATCTCCACTCTTCCCCATGCCCTTACCACAGTTGTATCCAACATGGCGTGCAACAGAAGTGTGCAGATTTGCACATGTACCAGGTGCACGCGCTAACAGAATGTATGCGCATGAGATCTAAAGAGATGCAAGCAAGTGATGGAGGAGTGGATGTACATAAGGGAAGCAACACAATCATTTCAAGATTCAGAAGGTGTTCCAAAGTTATTCCAAGCTATTGTAGGAAGTGAAATGGCTAGCTTTATATTTATTAGCTATATAGTTGTTCTCCCCGGGTTTGCATGGGTTTCCTTTGGGTGCTCCGGTTTCCTCCCACAGTCCAAATATGTGTGGGTTAGGCAGATTGGCCATGCTAAATTGCCCTTTAGTGTCGGGGGATTCGTTGGGTAAATATGTGGGGTTAGGGGATAGGGCCTGGGTGGGATTGTTGTGGGTGCAGGCTCGATGGGCTGAATGGTCTCCTTCTGCACTGTCAGAATTCTATGAATTCCATAGCCTCTAGTGTTTGTCACCCATCCCCCATACCAACAAGCCCGCCCTCCCCACACCCTCACTCTCACCACCACCACAAGTGGAATCGCCATCTCTATGTCTGCTCTAACAACATCTTTCATAATGTTAAAGGCATCAGCTAGATCGTCCCTTTCTCTTTTCTATCCTTCCAGAGAGATATACACTCTCAGGTCTGGTATTGTTCCCTATTATTCCCTCTAGAACTCTGTTAAGTCATGGAAAATGTTTATTAGCAAACAAGGCCTTCAGTGAGGCCAATGCTTACATGTGCAGGATAAGCGACTAATCTAAACCTTGTGTTAGTTCCATAAACAGTGCTTCCAGCCTTGGCCACAGGATGAAAATAAGACCTTTTCAAATAACAAAATTCCAAAAAGGAAGATATGGTGAACTATAACTGTTACATTTTCTGTATGAATCAACAGGAAACCTTGCAATGCTTTGTGCTGTATTGTGCTCACACTTGTGCACAAGTAATTAAAGCTTGGAAGTCTGGGCACTCTTAGTGCCTAGTGTTGTGTGTACCCAAGTCAACCATAGTACTGAGTGTTGTTTGTACCCAGGTATACAATACTACGATTCCTGGGGTTGGTGGGACGGGAAAATTCCACCCAGAAAGCCAAGATAAAAAAAAATTAAATTTAGAAAAATCTGCATTGTTTAAAAACTCCAACAACAATTGATACCTGAAGGCATGAGCTTCCACAATTGTGACCATTAATTGTCAGTACCAGGGAGATAGATTGGAAATAGTTAACGGTTATCACATTGTTCACTGGGGCTGAATTGGGGGAGAATTTGAAAGACTGTGGCAGCATTAGTTTGCACCTGCCAAGCAAAGACCTCGCTTGAAGCCGGGATTCTCCCATCCCGCTGCAGCGAATGGAGATTTGGTTGCCAAATTCTCCATCCTCGCTGGCAGTGGCAGTGGGATATGAATGGCCGGAAAATTCCGGCCAACAACTTCACGCCCTTCACTGCATGTCAATGATGAGGACAATAGTGAGATGCTGTCTTCGTGAAGAACAATGCAAGCAATAACATTTGGACATTTGGCACGTCCGTCCCTTATTCAAAGTTGTTGCATCACCTGTGCATTAGTTCATGAGCACCATTTAGTTCATAGAATCATAGAACTCCTACAGTACAGAAGGAGGCCATTCGGTCCATCGAGTCTGTACAATCCCACCCAGGCCCTCTTCCCATAACCCCGCACATTCACCCTGCTAATCGCCTTGACACTAAGAGGCAATTTAGCATGGCCAATCCACCTAACCCACACATCTTTGGACTGTGGGAGGAAAGTGGAGCACCCGGAGGAAACCCACGCAGACACGGGGAGAACATGCAAACTCCACACAGACAGCCTCAAGATCACTTTGACAACAAATTAGGTTCCACCTCTTCCACAAAATCCAGCTGCCAATGAAATTGGTCTGAGAAGAAAACATGAAATCTGTCCTCAGGAGGAAAAGCACTTTACATTTTATTTGTACCGAAAAACATGCTTTCACGGAGGATAATTCAGCCCACAATGAAGGGGCTCTTCGCATGTTTGTTTTGTACTAAGGTCAGTGGCTGAAGCTCATGTTCCACATCTCTATTTCCAAGTAAATAGTTTTGCCCATAAAACGCGGTTTGCATTTAATGTTTACCATGTGGAGTGCAGCGTGAGACATCGTTTAAATGGATCATTGCCCATGGAGTGACTGCTTGTTCATGGGTCACATTATGATGAGTGGCTAAGATAACTGAGAGGACACAACATGAGGGTAAAATGGTCTTAAAGGCGCAGGTAATGAGTCCTATTCGAAGAAAATGGGAGTGAGTTTTTTACCCTTGTTGCTTGGAGGGGATGAAAGTTTAGGTAGACGGGGGACAGTAAAGAGATGGAACCAATCATCCAACCATTATCGAACATGTCTGCATTTTCATCTCCATTTTTGAAATTGAGATAATAATTGGGCAGGTTCCATGTGGGTGGAAAATCTCTTCCACCAATTTCATAGCCAAGTGGGGGATAAAAAGGTGGCATGGTGGCACAGGAGTGGCATGGTGGCACAGTGGTTAGCACCGTTGCCTCACAATGCCAGGGACTTGGGTTCAATTCCAGCCTCGGGTGACTGTGTGGAATTTGCACGTTCTCCAGGTGTCTGCGTAAGTTGGATTGGCCATGTTAAACTGCTCCTTACTGTCCACAGGTGTGCAGGTTAGGGACATTGGCCATGGTAAATTGTTCCTTAGTGTCCAATGATGTGCAGGCTAGGTGGATTGGCCATGCTAAATGTGCAGGGTTACAGGGATATGGCGGGGGGAGAGGGGCTTGGGTGGGATGCTCTTTCGGAGAGACCAAACTGCTCAAGTGAATGCCTTCATGGGGCAAAGGGAGGTCAGGTGAAAGGGAGGGAATTGCACGTTTTCCAGGATTTGCTTTGCCTTGCTGTCTTATTGATTGTACATTCCTTCCTTTTCAGACCACGTAAGTGCAAACACCAACGTGGAAAGATGTCTGGTTGAAGCTACCCGACAGGAAATAAGCCAGAGATTCTGGTTAAAACAAAAGGCGCACAATGAGAAGTGATTATGAACCTTCTCTTCCCACTCAAACGGCAAGGCCCATATGAAAGCAATTCACATCTGTATTGCAGAAGGGTGCCAGACTCTTCCATGTACAGTGCATATTGGCAATCTACATCCACACCATCTGTAATGTAGCATCACGTGCTGTACAATTAGAGAGAAGTTACAAAGAATGCTTAGGATAATATCCTGCAATGGTCTCAGCAGTGAAAAAGCCAGTGCGTTGAACAAGGATCAGGAGATAAACCAATTGACGATTGAAGTGTAGTTGCAGATGGCAGGGGGCAGAGAGGCTCCAGCATCTATTTTAAGGAAGGATAAACAAACATCTGTAAGGATTTGCCAGGAGAAAATCCTCAAACGGGGAGAGCAACCTCGAGTGTCTGCTTCGAGCAGTGTGAGGCTTATCTGCAAAACGTGTGGGCCATTATCTGTGTAACAGTGGTGCTAGGTGGGGCCAAAGTAAATAAGTGCAGCAGCTGTGCCTTCGGATGCCTTGCTCTAAGATCATTTGCACATGTGAGCAATTTTTCAGCAGTCTCTCAGCGGGTTTCCGGTTTCTTCTGGTATGAGAAAGACATTGGCGATTCACAGGAAGGATGATTCCGGCACCACTGTCACAGAGATGCATGAAAGAGTCATTTGGATTCCTTAGAAACCTTTCCCACTGTACCCATCGGTCTATGTGGCCGTTGCAATGCAGGATGCAACAAGAGGGAAGAGAGACATCTTCGACTGAAACCTCCATGCGCAAAGAAGGATCGTCTGACAAAATGTCTTCTCAGCTAGAAATGATTGCAACGTGCGACATGCACTTTGGCCCGATGCTTTCTCAAAGTTTGGTTCTTGGAAAAAAAAGGGGCAATCGTCAAAAACCTAATTTTCACATGACCCAAGGGGCCCAGTGTATCACCTTGATTTGTGATCATAGAATCATAGAATCCCGACAGCGCAGAAGGAGGCTTTTTGGCCCATCGAGCCTGCACTGACCACAATCCCACTCAGGTCCTATCCTCCGTAACCCAATGTATTTACCCTGCTAATCCCTCTGACACGAAAGGCAATTTACGCACGGCCAATCCACCTAACCCACACATCTTTGGAGTGTGAGAGGAAATCGGAGCACCCAGAGGAAACCCACGCAGACACAAGGAGAATGGTGCAAACTCGAGTGGCACGGTGGCACAGTGGTTAGCACTGCTTCCTCACAGCGCCAGGGACCCGGGTTCAATTCCGGCCTTGGGTGACTATCTGTGTGGAGTTTGCACCTTCTCCCCGAGTCTGCATGGGTTTCCTCCGGGTGCTCCGGTTTCTTCCCACACTCCAAAGATGTACAGGATAGGTGGATTGGCCATGCTAAATTGCCCCTTAGTGTGCAAAGATGTGCGGGCTAGGTGGATTGGCCATGCTAAATTGCCCCTTAGTGTGCAAAGATGTGCGGGCTAGGTGGATTGGCCATGCTAAATTGCCTCTTAGTGTGCAAAGATGTGCGGGCTAGGTGGATTGGCCATGCTAAATTGTCCCGTAGTGTCAGGGGGATTAGCAAGGTAAATACGTGGGGTTATGGGAATAGACCTGGGTGGGATTGTGGTCAGTGCAGACTCGATGGGCCAAATGGTCCCCTTCTGCACTGTAGGGATTCTATGACTTAATCTCTCCTCATATGTCAGTTCTGCCATCTTAGGAATCAGTCTGGTAAATCTTCTCTGCACTCCCTCGAGAGCAAGAACATCCTTCCTCAGATAAGGAGACCAAAACTGTGCACAATATTCCAAGTGTGCCTCACTTAGGCCCTATCTAAACTGCAGCAAGACATCCCTGCTCCTGAACTCAAAAATCCCAGCTCCCATATGCTTTTAGTCACATGCCTTAAGACTCTTTGTTTGAGAATTCTCTTGTGAGAGATCCTAGGATGTTTCACTACTTTAAAGGCGCTATATAAATGCAAATCGTTGCTGAATATAATTTTAAAAAGAGCACTGTTTTTCTTTAAGCAGTGCTTGGACATCAAATCGCTCATGATTTTAATTATAGTATATTGCAGTTTTAAAATCAGTAATAAAAGTGGAAAAGGAAACCATAATGTGAGCAATTTCAATTAAGTATTTTTATTGAATACTTAAAGCTCCAAGAATAACAGTGTAATTGTCTTGTTATACTTATCAACGTACCATTACATTTATTCCTCTGGAACCACGCCACAATGTAATTTGATGTAACAAATTCTCGGACTCTTGGAAGCCATACAAGATAAAGCTTGTTGTTTTATAGACAATTCTTTTTTTACCTCTGATCTCCAACTTAGCTCTCTCTCTCCGTCACGACCTTCCTTGTGTCCATGTGTTTTGACAGGGAATTGCTTCTCAGAACTTTCCCTCCATCTTCCTCCTGTGCCCCAAACCACTTCCTCCATTGTTACTTATTCTCCACATCCTCATAGCATTGAAATCAAGCCTATCAAACCACTCTAAATCGACCACATGACAAATGCATGGCATGGTGGCACAGTGGCTAGCGTTGCTGCCTCGCAGCGCCAGAGACCCAGGTTCAATTCCGTCCCCAGCTCACTGTCTGGGTGGAGTTTGCACGTTCTCCCCATGTCTGCGCGGGTTTCCTCCGGGTGCTCTGGTTTCCTCCCACGGTGCGTAGGTTAGGTGGATTGGCCGTGCTAAAGTGCCCCTTAGCGTCAGGGGAGTTATTAGGGTAAATACAAAAAATGCTGGAAAGTCTCAGCAGATCTGATAGCATCTGTGTAGAGTTATGACTGTAACACTACATTCTGCACTCTCTCCTTTCCTTCTCTATGAACGGTATGCTTTGTCTGTATAGCACGCAAGAAACAATACTTTTCACTGTATACTAATACATGTGACAATAATAAATCAAATCAAAATCAGATCAGAGAGAGAATAGATCCAACGTTTCAAGTCTGGATGACCCTTCATCATTGAAGGGTCATCCAGACTCGAAACGTTGGCTCTATTCTGTCCCCACAGATGTTCATGATGTGGAGATGCCGACGTTGGACTGGGGTAAACACAGTAAGAAGTTTAACAACACCAGGTTAAAGTCCAGCAGGTTTATTTGGTAGCAAAAGCCACACAAGCTTTCAGAGCCTTAAGCCCCTTCTTCAGGTGAGTGGGAATTCTGTAAATTGAGTTTGTGTCTTTATATGCCCTGTTTGTGAACAGAATTCTCACTCACCTGAAGAAGGGGCTTAAGGCTCTGAAAAGCTTGTGGCTTTTGCTACCAAAGAAACCTGTTGGACTTTAACCTGGTGTTGTTAAACTTCCCACAGATGTTGTCAGACCTGCTGAGATTTTCCAGCATTTTCTATTTTTGTCTCAGATTCCAGCAGGTGCAGTATTTTGCTTTTATTTGGCAGGGTAAATTCCTGAGGTTAGGGGGATAGAACCTGGGTGGGATTGTTGGCAATGCAGACTCGATGGGCTGAATGGCCTCCTTCTGTATTGTCGGGATTCTATGAAATCTTCTAACCTCACTCAGACTTTGCCTTTCTCCATGTTCTACCTTTGACACCAAACTCAGCCGTTACCTCATTGCTACTCCTTCATTTGTCTTGGCTCTCTTCCAACTTTTTAAGCTTTCGACGATAAGCTGTGGTCCGCCATTACTTTCTCAATGGAACTATATTGGTTGTGCTTCATGGAAATGAGTATGTTATTACTAGCTCCCAGTAAACTAGAACCTCAACAGTGCAGAAGGAGGCCATTTGGCCCTGCACCGACAACAATCTCACCCAGGCCCTGTCCCCACAACCCCATGTATTTACTCTGCTAATCCACCTAACACTAAGGGGCAATTTTAGCATAGCCAATCAACCTGATCTGCACATCTTTGGAGTGTGAGAGGAAACTGGAGCACCCAGAGGAAACCCGCACAGACATGGGGAGAATGTGCAAACTCCACACAGGCAGTGACCTGAGGCAGGAATTGAACCTGGGTCCCTGGCGCTGTGAGGCAGCAGTGCTAACCATTGTGCCACCGTGTCACCAACAATTGTTCTTGTGGATGTCCAAGCATAGTACTAGTATGAACAAACACTAATAAACTGACAAATTAGTTTAATTAGCAAATTAGCTTCGCAAAATGGGGGGAGATGGTGGCATAGTGGTAATGTCACTGGACTAGTAACGTAGAGGCTCAGGTGAGTTATCTGCAGACAGGGGTTCAAATCCCACCACAGCTGATGGAATTTGAATTCATTAATAAAGTTGGTGACCATGAAACCGTTGTTGATTGTCGAAAAAACCCATCTGGTTCACTTTCGGAAAGGAAATCTGCTGTCCTTACCCGGTCTGGCCTATATGTGACTCCAGAGCCATAGCAATGTGGTTGACTCTCAACTGCCATCTGAAATGGCTGAGCAAGCCACTCAGTTCAAGGGCTATTAGGAATTAGAAAGCAGCCAGCATAATCAAGGACCCCATGCACCCCAGGCATACTGTCTTCCACTTTCTTCCGTCGGGAAAAAGATACAAAAGTGTGAGGTCACGTACCAACCGACTCAAGAACAGCTTCTTCCCTGCTACCATCAGACTTTTGAATAGGCCTACCTTATGTTAAGTTGATCTTTCTCTACACAGTAGCTATGACTGTAACACTACATTCTGGGCCCTCTCGTTCTCCCCTATGTACTCTATGAACAGGCATGGGAACACCATCACCTGCAAGTTCATGTCCAAGCCACCCACCGTCCTGACTTGGAAATATATCGGCCATTCCTTCGCAGTCGCTGGGTCAAAATCCTGGAATTTCCTCCCCAATGGCATTGTGGGTCAACCCATAGCACATGGACTGCAGCGATTCAAGAAGGCAGCTCACCACCACCTTCTCAAGGGACAACTAGGGATGGGCAATAAATGCTGGCCAGCCAGTGATGCCCATGTCCCAGGAATATATAGTTAAAAACAACACATGGTGGAAGTGATTGCGTGAAAAGGGAGATGCCGGTTGTCGTTTGAGAAGCATTGCTTTTGCATCAACTCCCCCCACACTCACCTCCTGTTCCCGTAGCCCCCCACAATCAACAGCTAAAGCCCCTCCCACTTTGCTCAACAAGTGCTGCCACCCCCCTTCCTGCCCAGTAACTCTTGAGACCCCCAGATTTTCAATCTGGGTTCGCACAAAGTCTGAGGCATTAAAACGGACTCAAGATGGGAAAAGGTTCCGGGGGATTCGGTCTAGATTCACTTGCGAATATGAATACTTGGAAACGATCAGGCCAGATTTTCCAGCTGTTCGTGCCAGCGGAATCTTCCAGTCCCGCAAAAAGTGACCCCTGCGGTGGGTTCTCCATCAGCAGGACAGGTGAGCCACAATAAACACCGGAAGATTCTCGCCAGTGGCCAATGACAAACCACCTCCACCACCAGAAAACATATCGGCGGAGGGGAGTGAGGGAGGGGGTGTGGTGGGGTTGGGGGGGGGGGGGGAGGGTGTGGGGAGTTGGAATCCTGCCCGCTGTTGTGGAATCATAAATCACTTAGCTCTGAAGAGAAAGGTATTAGAGTAGAAAATAGAAGAGGGAAACACTCTTCAGGTGAAATGATCTCGAGGCTGCAGTGCAATGGCAATAAATCCCCACCTACAGCAATTATTCCATTTATAATTGTCATTTAATCTTTGATTTTCAAAATAAATTTCAGAAATACCATGTAGAAGTTCGATGTGATTGCTTTATAGCTTATCTTTCAGCTTAGCTCAGTTGGCTTGGATGGCTGGCAAGTGATGCAGAGTAACACCAACTGCCCGGGTTCAATTCCGTACTGGCTGAGGCTATTCCTGAAGGCCCCGCCTTCCCAACCTTGCATGTTCAATTCTGGTCGCCACACTACCAGAAGGATGCGGAGGCTTTGGAGAGGGTACAGAAAAGATTTACCAGGATGTTGCCTGGTATGGAGGGCATTAGCTATGAGGAGAGGTCGGAGAAACTTGGTTCATTCTCACTGGAACCTTGGAGATTGAGGGGGCGACCTGGTAGAAGTCTACAAGATTATGAGGGGCACGGACAGAGTGGATAGTCAGAAGCTTTTTTCCAGGGTGGAAGAGTCAATTGCTGTGGGGCATAGGTTAAAGGAGATGTACGAGGCAAGTTTCTTACACGGAAGGTTGTGGGAACCTGGAACTCACTGCCGGGGGAGGTAGTGGAAGCAGATACGGTCGTGACTTTTAAGGGGCGTCTGGACAAATACATGAGTAGGATGGGAATGGAGGGATATGGTCCCCGGAAGGGTACGAGGTTTTAGCTCAGACGGGCAACATGGTCGGTGTAGCTTGGAGGGCCAACCGCCTGTTCCTGTGCTGTAATTTTCTTTGTTCTTTGATCTTTGTTCTTGCCCCTCACCTGAGGTGTGGTGACCCTCAGGTTATATCATCACCAGTCACAGCCCTGTGGTCAACTGGGACTATGGCGACTTTACCTTATCTTTCTTTCACATTGCGAGCATGGTTGAAAACATTGTGTCCCTCGGTGGACTCATATATTAGAAAATAGAAGCAGGAGTAGGCCATTCAGCCCTTCGAACCTGCTCCACCATTCATTATGATCATGGCTGATCATCCAATTCAATATCCTGATCCCCCCTTTCCCCCATATCCCTTGATCCCTTTAGCCCAGGAGCTATATCTAATTTCTTCTTCAAATCAGACAATTGGCCTCAACTACATTCTGTGGCAGTGAATTCCACACATTCACCACCCTCTGGGTGAAGAAATTTCTCCTCACCTCAATCCTAAAAGGTTTACCCCCTTATCCTCAAACTATGACACCTAGTTCTGGACTCCCCCACCATCGGGAACATTCTTTCTGAATCTATCCTGTCTAACCCTGTTAGAATTTTATAAGTTTCTATGAGATCCCCCTCTCACTCTTCTCAACTCCAGTGAATATTAATTGCCATCGCAAATTGAGTTAGAGACTGGAACATGTTTTTTGCAATTTCTCAAAAACTGTCTAACTTTGAGATCTTCTTGCAAATTAAATCTCGATAAAGACTACGAAATTGTAACATGATTACAGCTCAAACGGGATTATAGATACCAATAATCCTAATGAATTAATTCAAACAACAGCGCATCAATCAATTCCTTTGAAAGGCAAGACATCCTCAGTTTGAAAGAAGAGTGTCTTATAAAGGACTTCAAATTAAATTTTCATTCAATTGCTTAATATTTTTGAAGTATTCCAGAATCCCGATATTGAAAGACAACTCAAAGTGAATGAACATAAATAGTAGCTCAACTTACTCATTGCATCTGTAATATGAGGAGAGACTAAGTCGGTTAGAATTATATTCATTGGAGTTTAGAAGAGTGAGAGAGGATCTCATAGAAACTTACAAAATTCTAACAGGATTAGACAAGGTCGATTCAGAAAGAATGTTCCCGATGATTTGATTTGATTTATTATTGTCACATGTATTAGTGTACAGTGAAAAATATTGTTTCTTGCACGCTATACAGACAAAGCATACCGTTCATAGAGAAGGAAAGGAGGGAGTGCAGAATATAGTGTTACAGTCATAGCTGGGGGTGCAGAGAAGGATCAACTTAATGCAAGGTAAGTCCTCTCAAAAGTCTGACAGCAGCAGGGAAGAAGCTGTTCTTGAGTCGGTTGGTATGTGACCTCAGACTTTTGCATCTTTTTCCCAATGGAAGAAGGTGGAAGAGAGAATGTCCGGGGTGCGTGAGGTCCTTAATTATGCTGGCTGCTTTTCTGAGGCAGTAGGAACTGTAGGCAGAGTCAATGGATGGGAGGCTGGTTTGCGTGATGGACTGGGCTACATTCACGACCTTTTGTAGTTCCTTGCAGTCTTGGGCAGAGCAGGAGCCATACCAAGCTGTGATACAACCAGAAAGAATGCTTTCTATGGTGCATCTGTAAAAGTTGGGGAGAGTCGTAGCTGAACATGCCAAATGGTTGGGGAATCCAGAACTGGGGGGGGTGGGGTGTCATAATTTGAGGATAAGGGGTAAACCTTTTAGAACTGAGGTGAGGAGAAATTTCTTCACCCAGAGGTGGTGAATGTGTGGTGAAAGTAATTGAGGCCAAAACGCTGTCGGATTTCAAGAATAAATTCCATATAGCTCTTGGGGCTAAAGGGATCAAGGGATATGGCGGGGAGTGGGGGGGGAGCGGGGGGGAGGGTGGGAAGGGGGACCGGGGGAAGATTTTCCCTGCACTGTGTACCCCTAAACTGTAAAGCTCTTTATAAAGAATGGGCGTACAACTTTTGTCAGATACTCAGGGAACGACTGAGCGCCAAATTCTCCGTTCTCACTGGCAGTTGGAGCAGGGCGGGGGAGATTTACGGCCGTTGGCCGAAATTCTCCCGTCTCGCCCACCACAGAAATTGTAGCGGCCGAGACAGAAAGTTCAGTGGACCGTTGAAAGGTCCGTTGAGCTCGGAGGGGTTGGGGGAGAGTTTCCGGTCTTGGGGCACGTGCAAGACCAGAGAATAGAGTCATAGAGTTATAGAGGTTTACAGCATGGAAACAGGCCCTTCAGCCCAACTTGTCCATGCCGCCCTTTTTTTTGAAAACCCCTAAACTAATCCCAATTGCCCGCATTTGGCCCATATCCCTCGATACCCATCGTACCCATGTAACTATCTAAATGCTTTTTAAAAGATAAAATTGTACCCGCCTCTACTACTACCTCTGGCAGCTCGTTCCAGTAAGCAGTCTCACAACACCAGGTTAAAGTCCAACAGGTTTATTTGGTAGCAAATACCATAAGCTTTCGGAGCACTGCTCCTTCGTCAGATGGAGTGGTCTCTGTTCTCAAACAGGGCACAGCTCAGACACTCACCACCCTCTGTGTGAAAAAATTGCCCCTCTGGACACTTTTGTATCTCTCCCCTCTCACCTTAAACCTCTGCCCTCTCGTTTTAGACTCCCCTACATTTGTGAAAAGATATTGACTATCTACCTTGTCTATGCCCCTCATTATTTTATAGACCTCTATAAGGTCACCCCTCAGCCTCCTACGCTCCAGAGAAAAAAGTCCCAGTCTATTCAGCCTCTCCTTATAACTCAATCCATCAAGTCTCGGTAGCATCCTAGTAAATCTTTTCTGCACTCTTTCTAGTTTAGTAATATCCTTTCTATAATAGGGTGACCAGAATTGCACACAGTATTCCAAGTTTGGCCTTACCAATGTCTTGTACAACTTCAACAAGACGTCCCAACTCCTGTATTCAATGTTCTGACCGATGAAACCAAGCATGTCGAATGTCTTCTTCACCACTCTGTCCACTGTGACTCCACTTTCAAGGAGCTATGAACATGTACCCCTAGATCTCTTTGTTCTGTAACTCTCCCCAACACCCTATCATTAACTGAGTAAGCCCTGCCCTGGTTCAATCTACCAAAATGCATTACCTCGCATTTGCCTAAATTAAACTCCATCTGCCATTCATCAGCCCACTGGCCCAATTGATCAAGATCCCGCTGCAATTGGAGATAACTTTCTTCACTGTCCACTATGCCACCAATCTTGGTGTCATCTGCAAACTTACTAACCATGTCCCCGATATTCTCATCCAAATCATTAATATAAATGACAAATAACAGTGGGCCCAGCCTCGATCCCTGAGGCAAACCGCTGGTCACAGGCCTCCAGTTTGAAAAGCAATTCTCTAAAACCACCCTCTGGCTTCTGTCAAGAAGCCAATTTTGTATCCATTTGGATACCTCACCCTGGATCCCGTGAGATTTAACCTTATGCAACAACCTACCATGCGGTACCTTGTCAAAGGCCTTGCTAAAGTTCATGTAAACAACATCAACTGCACTGCCCTTATCTACCTTCTTGGTTATCCCTTCAAAAAACTCAATCAAATTTGTGAGACATGATTTTCCACTCACAAAGCCATGCTGACTGTCCCTAATCAGTACTTGCATCTCTAAATGCCTGTAGATGCTGTCTCTCAAAATACCTTCCAACAATTTACCCACCACAGATGTGAGGCTCACTGGCCTGTTGTTCCCAGGCTTTTCCCTGCAGCCCTTTTTAAACAAAGGCACAACTTTTGCCACTCTCCAATCTTCACACCTGGATAGAATAGGTAAAAAGATTCCTAATTCCAAAGATTCACCACTCTGTGAGAGAAGGAATTCCTCCTCAAATTCATCTCAAGTGAGCACCTCCTTATTCTAAGACTATGCTCGGCGATGGCCTCCCTTAGAAGAGGCAGCAGTGTAGTGGTATTATCGCTGGATGAGTAATCCAGGGACCCAGGGTAATTCTGGGGACCCAGAGTTCAAATCCCACCATGGCAGATGGTAAAATTTGAAGTGAATAAAAAAATCTGGTATTAAAAGTCTAATGATAACCATTGTCCATTGCTGTATTATCGCTAGAATCCTGCCCATTGCCTGAAAAAGGTTTCCAGTAAATGGAGATAAATATTTTTCTGGTTAATATGACAAATGTTCTGAGTACTTCTGTAACTACGGTGGGCCTATTTATGTTCCATCTCACAAACGGTTGGCAGCTTTTAAAGAAACAAGCTTATTTATTAGTGTCACAAGTAGGCTTACATTAACACTGCAATGAAGTTACTGTGAAAATCCCCTCGTCGCCACACTCCGTTGCCTGTTCAGGTACACTGAGGGAGAATTTTTAGCACGGCCAATCCACCTAACCAGCATGTCTTTTGGACTGTGGGAGGAAAACCGGAGCACCCGGAGGAAACCCACACAGAAAATATGCAAACTCCGCACAGACAGTGACCCAAGCCAGGAATTGAACCCGGGTCCCTCCCGCTGTGAGGCAGCAGTGCTAACCACTGTGCCACCATGCTGCCCAAGTGGTTAATTTGACTTTTTCCTGCATTCATTTCCAATTCTTTTCTCTCGAATCGACCTCTTTTTATTTATCAGTGCTGTTAATGCAAGCTGCACTAAATTACCAGCAGAGTTTGGGGAGAGTTGTCTGTGCACCACATAACAGCTGTAAATGGTTCCCTGGTTTTTTTTATGTGCTGTGACCAAGAGCAGACAGTATATAGGGATTTAAGCTACTCAGCTGACAAGTTAATGTTCGCAGATAGAAACACAGCACAGAAAATAAATTACTCGCTGGGATTAATAAAATGGCAATATATGTCAAGCAAGAGCCCCCTAAAAGACGCAGATAACTACACTTTGGGGTATTGACTCAGCTTAATAGAGTTCAGTACTCTAGATAAATGGAACTGAGGCTTGGATTTTCTTGCCGAAAGAACTATAAGCACCAGCATTTGTAGGAATCTTATTCCTGTGACAACAGTTAACCGCTGGAGTTTTGTAGTGTTTGCTGCATCTCCCAGTGCCTTTGTTTTGGGGAAGAGGGGTCTTCCCATGTGCTTTGATAAAATGGGTGCTTATTTCCAGCAGGGTACCAATTACCCCTGTTGATACATTTGCCCCCTCGCGTCCCTGCCATGATATTGGAGTAGGAACCTTTCCACCATTTCTTTCTGATAGACTGGAATACTGCGCGCAGTTGAATGTGTATTGCTAAACAGAGTGACTAACAAGCACCTATTTCCCTCGGCAGTGAAGTCAGTCACCAGGAGGCATAGATTTAAAGAAATTGGTGGAAGACTTGAGGAACGTTTCTTGCAGCTGGCAAGAGGTGGGAGGCCTGGAACTCACTGCCTGAAAGGGTAGCAGAATCAGAAATTCCCTTTGCGTGTAAAAAGCACTTGGACATCCTCTTAAAGTGGGGACTGAGTAAGAAAGTGGGATGAGGCTGGATGGCTCTTTTTCAGTTATCACAGGTGTGAAGGGCCGAATGGCCTCCTCGCATAGAATCCCTACAGTACAGACGCAGGACTAATGGCCCATCAGGTCTGCACCGACTCTCTTCAATAGAGCAAACTAAGGGCGGCACAGTAGCACAGTGCTGCCTCACAATGCCAGGGACCTGGGTTCGATTCCTGGCTTGGGTCACTGTCTGTGTGGATTTTGCACATTCTCCCCGTGTCTGCGTGGGTTTCCTTCGGGTGCTCCGGTTTCCTCCCATGTTCTGAAAGATGTGATGGTTAGGTGCATTGACCCGAACAGGCGCCGGAGTGTGGCGACTCGGGGAATTTCACAATAACTTCACTGCAGTGTTAATGTAAGCCGCACACGAGACTAATAAATGAACTTTATTTTTATTTTTACTTTTACTTTAGCCATATCCTGTCCCTATATTTACACCACAGGTCCTACTAACCTACATATTCTCTCTTCCACCTTCTTCCGTCAGGAAAAAGATACAAAAGTCTGAGGTCACATACCAACCGACTCAAGAACAGCTTCTTCCCTCCTGCCGTCAGACTTTTGAGTGGACTTACCTTGCATTAAGTTGATCCTTCTCTACACCCTAGCTATGACTGTAACACTACATTCTGCACTCCCTCCTTTCCTTCTCTATGAACGGTATGCTTTGTCTGGATAGCACGCAAGAAACAATATTTTTCACTGTATGTTAATACATGTGACAATAATAAATCAAATCAAATCAAATCAAACGTTGGGACACTAAAGGGCAATTTAGCCTGGCCAATCCATCTAACCCGCACATCTTTGGAGTGTAGGAGGAATCATAGAATCTCTACAGTGCAGAGGAGGCCATTCAGCCTATCGAGTCTGCACCAACTCTCTGACAGAGTATCTTATTCAGCACCACCCCCCCCCCTCACATCCCCCCGTCCCTGTAACTCCACACATCTCCCATGGCTAATCCATCTAACATCTTTGGAGTGTGGGAAGAGACAGAAGCACCCGGAGGAAACACATGCAGATATGGAGAGAATGTGCAAACTCCACACAGACAATGACCCAAGGCTGGAATCGAACCCAGGTCTCTGGCGCTGTGAGGCAGCAGTGTTAACCACTGTGCCACATGTGCCACCCCGCTACTGCCTCAATGCCATGTATTTCTAGGATTCTCGGGCAGCACGGTGGCATAGTGCAATGTTCAATTCTGGCCCCTGGTGTCAGTGTGGAGTCTGCACACTCTCCCCATGTCTGCATGGGTTTCCTCCGGGTGCTCCGGTTTCCTCCCACACTCCAAAGATGTGCGGGTTAGGTGGATTGCCCGTGATAAATTGTCCCTTAGCGCCAGGGGATTGGAAGGGTAAATAGGTGGGGTTGTGGGGATAAGGCCTGGGTGGGATTGTGGTCAGTGCTGACTCGATGGGCCAAATGGCCTCCTTCTGCACTGTAGGATTCTATGATTCTATGTTCCCATACAGTACCATCTTCCAGTGACAATCAGAAAGGATAAATCCTCAATGCTGAAATTTAGATGTTCCTCAGTGTCTATATGATAAGAATGGTGCTTAATTGTAATTTTCATTCAAAATTACCTTTTCTTTAATAACCTGTTACCAGCTGAATATTTTTGTTACTATGTGATTGTTATATTTTTGCATGTGATGCTGTTAACCTGATCACTTAGTCGATGTATGAATTTTGCAATGTTAGTCAAACTACAATTCGGGTGCGAACGTGTTCCTTTAATAAAGTACCACGTCCGTGTGCTCCGGTTTCCTCCCACAGTCTGAAAGACGTGCTGGTTGGGGTGCATTGACCCAAACAGGCGCCGAAGTGTGGTGACTGGGGGAATTTTGCAGTAACTTCATTGCAGTGTTAATGTAAGCCTATTTGTGACACTAATAAATAAACTTTAAACTTTATTATGCAAATTCAATCAGTAGACCTATGGATAAACTGTAAATCTCGCTAAGTGTTGCTTCCACAGGGAAAGCAGGAGTGATTTCGTCTATTTTTCCGTTAGACAAAATAATCTATCGCCGGCAAAAATCACAGCTATTAAAATAAATGTTTGAGTGTCGGGGAGTGATGTTTGATTTAGGCAAAGGTTAGAGGTGGCTCCTAACAAGCACACAGATAGCAGGCTGGGAATGGAAATGTGATATGTGGAGGATATGTGAAGGGGGGGGAAAAAAACATTTGGTACTTGGACTGAGGTGTCAAAAGTTTATCCAATCTGGAACTTGAAGGGATAGCAGTAACATTTGGAAGAAATATTGTAACTGAAGCAAGGCCAAGTATACAAGAGTTCCTGTCAGACTATTTAACTTTGGGACACGAGTGGTTTATGTGCTGCCATTGTTTTATGGATCTGAGCTAACACTTTTGACTTATTGCATAATGGCTGGTGCAATTAATCTTTCGAATGTCGAATTAGTTTTGCGATCTTCGCATGGGGGACTTCACCTGTACAAATAGTTCAAAGCCCACACCATTGTACATCACGTGGAGAATCGCATTAGAAATAATGTAAGTTATCCACAGAATTCAACTTGCACAAGTTACTGAAAAAGAGCAGGTTATGTTTTTAACTTGGCATGGAAAAGTTGTTAATTGGTAAGTAAAGGAGCTGTTATCTTCTGCACCAAAACTTGAGCAGAAGTCATTTTTGCCAGTGGGGTAGAAAATACAAACATGAACACATGCAAATTAACACAGCGGGTTAGCACTGCTGCCTCACAGTGCCAGGGACCCGGATTCAATTCCCGGCTTGGGTCACTGTTTGTGCAGAGTCTGCATGTTCTCCTCGTGTCTGCGCGGGTTTCCGCCGGGTGCTCCGGTTTCCTCCCACAGTCCAAGGTGTGCGGGTTAGGTTGATTGGCCATGCTAAATTGTTCCTTAGTGTCAGAGGGACTAGTAGAGTAAATGTGTGAGGTTATGGAGATAGGGCCTGGGTGGGATTGTTGTCAGTGCTGATTAGTTGCATTGGCTATGCTAAATTCTCCCTCCGTGTACCTGAACAGGTGCCGGGGTGTGGCGATTAGGGCATTTTCACAATAACTTCATTCCAGTGTTAATGTAAGCCTACTTGCCACACGAATAAATAAACATAAAAACATACATACATATTCATTACAAATTTTGCTGGGAACACTTTTCAGTTGAGACATAGGTGTACTTTTTCCACTATGGTGCTCTGATATGGTGGCACAGTGGTTAGCACTGCTGCCTCACAGCGCCAGGGACCCGGGTTCGATTCCAGTCTTGGGTGACCGTCTTTGTGGAGTTTGCACATTCTCCCCATGTCTGTGTGGGTTTTCTCTGGTTGCTCTGGTTCCCTCCCACACTCCAAAGATGATTGGCCAAGCTAAATTGCCTCTTCGTGTCAGGGGGGTTAGCAGGGTAAATGTGTGGGATTATCGGGCTACATTGGGCCTGGCTGGGATTGTTCATAGAATCGTAAAATCCCGACAGTGCAGAGGAGGCCATTCAGCCCACCGAGTCTACACCAATCACAATCCCACCCAGGCCCTGTTCCTGTAACCCCACATATTTACTCTGCTAATCCCCCTGACACTAGGGTCAATTTAGCATGGCCAATCAACCTAACCTGCACATCTTTGGTTGTCGGTGCAGGATTGATGGGATGAATGGCCTCCACTTGTACTGTAGTGATTCGATGATACATTAATTTTGGGTTTTGTGAAAATGTATCTCTTCCATCATTGGGACCGAACATTTGTCCCAAAGACAGAAGGGCCTCCCAAACGTTAATCGATGTCTCGGCACAGTGCAGGGAGCATAAAGCTGCCTGTATTTTGGTTAATAGATCTTCATGGCGAATTGTTTTATCTGAATCCAAAAGAGAAAATGCTGGAAAATCTCAGCAGGTCTGGCAGCATCTGCAGGGAGAGAAAAGATCTGACGCTTCCAAAAGACCGTAAGACCACAAGACATAGGAGCAGAATTAGGCCATTCGGCCCATCGAGTCTGCTCCGCCATTCAATCATGGCTGATATTTTTCTCATCCCCATTCTCCTGCCTTTTCCCCATAACCCCTGATCCCCTTATTAATCAAGAACCTGTCTATCTCTGTCTTAAAGACACTCAATGACCTGGCATCCACAGCCTTCTGCGGCAAAGAGTTCCACAGATTCGCCACTCTCTGGCTGACGAAATCCCTCCTAATCTTTGTTTTAAAGGATCGTCCCTTTAGCCTGAGGTTGTGCCCTCTGGTTCTAGTTTTTCCTACTCGTGGAAACATCCTCTCCACGTCCACTCTATCCAGGATGTGTTTCGAGTCTGGATGACGCTTTGTCAAAGTCTGTTTCAGCAAAGGACTGAGCTTTATACACTTACGTCAATTTGCTTTTATCCAGTGCTTTATTTGAATAGTTGGTACCTGTTGCTACTTTAACAATTTCTACAATAAGGAATAAGAAACCCAGTTTGGACTTCTAGATAACCGTTCAGTCCAAGGCGTAATGCTGTGCGGATTGAGATCATAAATGTTGAAGCCCCACGGGGCAATGTGATGAAACACATTGCGGTGGGAATTATTTATTTCCTATCTCTTCAATAATTTTGAACACTTCCATTTAGGGCCGGCTCCTGGTATTCTCTGAACCAAAGAATGCGGCCCTAAGTTAGTAAATTCTCAGTCAAGGCTGTCGACAAAAGGATCACGTGGTTTAATTAGATATTTTTAAAAAAGAAATACTTGTATTTATATAGCGCCTTTCACAGTCACCAGCTGTCTCAACATGCTTTACAAAGATGTGTGGGGTTGGGCTGATTGGCCAAGCTAAATTGCCCCTTAGTGTCAGGGGGATTAGCAGGGTAAATATGTGGCATTACGGGGGTAGGGGTTGGGTGGGATTGTTGTTGGTGCAGGCTCAAGAGGTCGAATGGCCTCCTTCTGCACTGTAGGGATTCTACGATGCTATGAAATGGCACAAACAGACGTTCCGAGCTTGTCGGTTTTGGGAAGAAATCTCCCCCTGTACTCAGAGGAAAAATCAAGTTCACAGAGATAACAAACAGGGAGAGTTTACTTTGATTTAATTGTGAAATCATGTGCAAGGCACAGGAAGGAATGGATGATGAGGGAATTAAAAGCTAGGAAGACAGCACACAGCTAATCTAATTGCAGGGAATGTATGGTAAAGTATTAATACGCCCCACACATGTGAGTGTGACAGAGGGGCTGTTCAATTTGGGCCTATGGAAAGGCACAGCGCACAGCAAACATCCAAGCTGTATCCTGGAGTGTTAAAGCTATCAGTGGCTTTGCCAAAAGATCCAATGTTTTGGCACATCTTCCCCTTCAGAAGTTAGACACCGTCCCGTGAAAGGAAACACACTTGAGATGAAGAGGATCGAAAGGAACAGCAAGAGACTGGACCAGAGACACACTCAGGGCAAATTACCTCGCCAAGAGCAAAGAGGTGGCATGCTTCAGGGAAAATCATTCAGATACAGAGCAATCCGAAGGGAATAAATAACTCAACCGAAGGAAATTTGGGATTTAGAGGTGGCACAGTGACACAGTGGTTAGCACTGCTGCCTCATAGCGCCAGGGACCTGGGTTCGATTCCCGGCTTGGGTCACTGTCTGTGTGGGGTTTGCACATTCTCCCCGTGTCTGCATGGTTTTTCTCCGGGTGCTCCGGTTTCCTCCCACAATCTGAAAGACGTGCTGGTTAGATGCATTGGCTGTGCTAAATTCTCCCTCAGCGTACCCGAACAGGCGCTGGAGTGGGGATTTTCACAGTAACTTCATTGCGGTGTTAACGTAAGCCTACTTGTGACACTTCTCCCAACAATCTAAAGATGTGCGGGTTAGGTGGATTGGCCATGCTAAATTGCCCCTTAGAGTCAGGGGGATTAGCAGGTTAAATATGTGGGGTGACGGGAATCGGGCCTGAGTGGGATTGTAGTCAGTGCAGACTCGATGGGGTGAATGGCCTCCTTCTGCACTGTAATGAATCTAATCTAATCTATGGAAATTCTTGGAGAAGGGTACCCCACTACCGTCACATTAATTGATAATATCAATCGAAGTAAGCCAGCTGGGCAGTGCATGGGGAGTTGAAAGTATTTGCTCTGGGGACCCGCGTTCGAATCCCACCACAGCAGATGGATTCAATACAAATCTGGAATTAAATAGTCTAATGATGATCATGAAACCATTGTCGTAAAACTCATCCGGTTCACTAATGTCCTTTAGGGAAGGAAATCTGCCGTCCTTACCCAGTCTGGCCTACATGTGACTCCAGATCTACACCAATGGTAGACTCTCAAATGCCCTCTGAAATGGAGGGCAGTTAGGGATGGGCAATAAATGCTGGGTCCACCGAGCGACACTCACATCCCATAAAATGAATTTTAAAAATGGATGTCTCACCATCAACTAAGAAAAAAACCACAAAGGAATGGGCATAATTGGCAATCACACACCAAAAATATCCAGCCAGTCGACTTGCCAATCAAGTACCAAAGAGACATCAATGATCCAATATAAGATGGCACAGTAAGAAGTCTCTCAACACCAGGTTAAAGTCCAACAGGTTTATTGGAAATCACAAGCTTTTGGAGCACTGCTCCTTCATCACTCACCTGATGAGGGCTCTCTGTGTGGAGTTTGCACATTCTCCCCGTGTCTGCGTGGGTTTCCTCCGGGTGCTCCGGTTTCCTCCCACAGTCCAAAGATGTGCGGTTTAGGTGGATTGGCCATGGTAAATGCATGGGGTTATGGGAAATGAGGTGGGCCAGGCTAAGATGCTCTGTAGGAGAGTAGGTGAAGATTCAATGGGCCGAATGGCCCTTAGTGTCAGGGAGACCTGCAGGGTAAATGCGCGGGGTTATGGGGAGAGGGCCTGGGTGGGGTTGTGGTCGGTACAGACTTGATGGGCCAAATGGCGCATGGTAGCACAGTGGTTAGCACTGCTGCCTCACAGTGCCAGGGACCCGGCTTCAATTTCCGGCTTGGGTCACTGTCTGTGTGGAGTTTGCACATTCTCCCCGTGTCTACGTGGGTTTCCTCCGGATGCTCCAGTTTCCTCCCACATTCTGAAAGATGTGCTGGTTAGGTGCATTGACCCAAACAGGTACGGACTGTGCTGACTAGGGGAATCTCACAGTAACTTCATTGCAGTGCTAATGTAAGCCTTACTTGTGACTGATAAATAAACTTTAACTTTTAACTTCTGCACTGTAGGGATTCTGTGATTCTAACATAATTGGGGTTTACAACGATAGGCTCCGTAAGGAAAGAAGGCTCAAGTGGAGGATAAAGGCCAGCAAACACAGGCTGGGCTGAATGGCCTGTTCCTGTGCCATGTTTCCTGTGTAATCTCTCAAACTGATTGGATATGATATGAGAGGGGAGGTTAATATTTTACACTTTAATTGATGCCCTATTTAAAACACCAAATTTTGTGAATTAACTATTTCAAGCAGACAGTTCCATATTGAGAGGGGCACAGAAATTACTTCGTTGTTAATTAATAAAGAGGGCGACACAGAATTGGATAAAAGCAAAATAATGGGGATGCTGGAATCTGAAACAAGACCAGAAAAGGCTGGAAAATCTCAGCAGGTCTGACAGCATCTGTGGAGAGAGAATAGAGCCAACGTTTTGAGTCTGGATGACCCTTCGTTGCGATCTGACCAAGAGTCATCCAGACTCGAAACGTTGGCTCTATTCTCTCTCCACAGATGCTGTCAGACCTGCTGAGATTTTCCAGCACTATCTGCTTTTAATCAGAATTACTGGAATTGGAATTAAGAAAGAGAAGAAAAAAACTTGCATTTCTATAGCACCCTTTCATGAGTTTGGGATGCCTGGAAGGCAGTTCACAGCCAATGTAACACTTTGAAGTGTCGTGACTGTTGCAATCTGGAGAATGTGACAGGCTGCCTAAGGTCACAAGATAGCAAGGAAATAAATGGCCAAATAATCTGCTTTTAGTGATGTTAATCAAGGGATAAATAACGGCCAAGACATCAGGCAGAATTCCCCTGCTTTTCTCTGTGGAACACTGTCGGGTTTTTATGCCCACCTGTGAGAGCAAGATTTAATGTCCTCTGATAATGCGACGTTCGCTCAGCACTGCAGTAAAGTGTCAGCCTGAATTATGTACACCAGAGTGGGACTTAAACCCTTCCCCCCTCCCGCCCCCAACCGTCTGACTCAGATATGAGAGCGCTAACCACTCAGCCAAGGCTGGGAGATGACAAGAAAAAAATCTGCATCCTTAAAAACGCGACAAGGCATTTGGGTAGGTTATTTAACATATCTAAGAGCTGCAGGAAATGAGTGAGAAATTGGCAAACATCATGTGAGATTAGAGATTAGAAAAAATGTGGATATTTTCCCCATTGCGTGGCACATATTTGGAAATTATTGCTATGTTTGTGAACTCTTAAAAAAGGCAGCTGGATAAATATCTATCTATGAAAGGAATTAGAGGTTGGACGAATGTATTGAGATATAAAGATGATCAAATACTCTCTAGACCAATATGGCAACGGACCTGTTCCAACCATAAAAGGGTTGCAGAAAATTCAGTGAATAATGTTAGATGGCTAACCCATGGTTTTATATTTAATTACCTTGGGGACCGGGGAGGAATTTTACAGTGTTCCATTCTTGAAGTGATTTGCTTACATCAGAAATGAAGTATGTTTGGGACAACCCTTGACAGTAAAAATTGGACATGATTTTATAGAAAGAGCAGATCTGATAGGATGTTAAACCCTGTTATTAAAAAAAAAAATCCTTGTGTTCCTCCCTTCTTAGGAAGTTTTCCATACCGGCCCATTTCTAGCTGCACTTACTTAGTTCCAACTTAAAGGTCCCACTGGCAATTAGAGGGAACTTCAACATCATGTTAACAGATTAGTTGACAAGTAGGACTCACAGGGGATGGTTCTGATAGTTGCATAGGAACTGGGACTTCCACCGTATGCAATTACACATTTTGTTTCCGACATGCCTGGCTTCTATACCCATATCGCTACAGATAACTACAGATTGAAAGGAATGGGAAGCATATTGTGAAGACAGCAGAAAGGAAAATGATAAATTTGCGTCATGTGTTTGCATTTCATAGAATCCCTACAATGAAGAAGGCAGCCAACTGGCCTATTGAGACTGCGTGGACTCTCTGACAGAGCATCTAACCCTTTCCCATAGCCCCACATATTCATCCTGCTAATCCTCCTCACCTACACATCTTATTCAAGATGGCACTGGAAGGTGGAGAGCTGTCCCAAGCATACTTTTTTTTATTCATTCGTGGGACATGAGCGTCACTGGCTGACCACTTTTATTGCCCATCCCTACTTGCCTTTGAGAAGGTGGTGGTGAGCTGCCTTCTTGAATCGCTGCAGTCCATGTGCTGTGGGTTGGCCCTTAATGCCGTTAGGGAGGGAATTCCAGGATTTTGACCCAGCGACTGCGAAGGAACAGTGATATTTTTCCAAGTCAGGACGGTGAGTGGCTTGGAGGGGAACTTGCAGGTGGTGCTGTTCCCATGTATCTGCTGCCCTTGTCCTTCTAGATGGAAGTGACCGTGGGTTTGGAAGGTGCTGTCTAAGGATCTTTGGTGAATTGCTGCAGTGCATCTTGTAGATAGTACACACTGCTGCTACTGAGCGTCGGCGGTGGAGGGAGTGGATGTTGGTAGATGTGGTGCCAATCAAGTTGGCTGCTTTGTCCTGGATGGTGTCGAGCTTCTTGAGTGTTGTTGGAGCTGCACCCATCCAGGCAAGTCGGGAGTGTTCCATCACACCCTTGACTTGTGCCTTGTAGATAGTGGATAGGCTCTAATTCTATCTTTTATTCTCATTCTATGCTTTTAAAACTCTACTCTAACGCTTATAAACTCTCTGACAATGCTCCATTTCCATCTCTTACAAATTTGGCGATTAATTTGATCTTTCTGTACACCCTAGCTCTGACTGCAACACTACATTCTGCACCCTCTCCTTTCCTTCTCCTCTATGTACTCTATGAACGGTATGCTTTGTCTGTATGGCACGCAAGAAACAATACTTTTCACTGTATACCAATACATGTGACATTAATTGATCAAATCAAATCATCTTACGACTCTAAGGGGCAATTTTAGAATGGCCAATCCACCTAACCTAGACATCATGGGGAGAACGTGCAAACTCCTCACAGACAGTCACCCAAGGCTAGAATCGAACCTGGGTCCCTGGCACAGGGAGGCCACAGTGCTAATCATTGTGCCACCGTGCCGCCCCTTTTACTGTCAATTGATTTCAGTAAAGAAGGAAGTCTAAGGTGTAACATTTCTATGTTGTCAGGTGTTTGGAACATGGCCTCCTTCTTTGTGTAACCATTGTACAACTAATGTGCAGATGGAAAAGGCGGAAATCTCATCTGCAAATCAAGAATGAGATGATGGAGAGTCGGGAATTGGTATTAGAGTCAGGAATAGGGATTAGAGTCGGGAATAGGGATTAGAGTCGGGAATTGGGATTAGAGTCAGAAATAGGGATTAGAGTTGGGAATTGGGATTAGAGTCAGGAATAGGGATTAGAGTCGGGAATAGGGATTAGAGTCGGGAATTGGGATTAGAGTCGGGAATAGGGATTAGAGTCAGGAATTGGGATTAGAGTTGGGAATAGGGATTAGAGTCGGGAATCGGATTACCAACGCTTCCACTGTGAAGGGAAGTATAGGGAGAACATGCCCCTGTCTACATCAGTGAAGACGAAGTAGAAATGGTTGAGAGCTTCAGGCTTTTAGGTGTCCAGATCACCAACAACCTGTCCTAGTCCCCCCATGCAGACACTATAGTCCTCTACTTTCTCAGGAGGCTAAGGAAATTGGGCATGTCCGCTACAACTCTCACCAACTTTTACAGATGCACCATAGAAAGCATTCTTTCTGGTTGTATCACAGCTTGGTATGGCTCCTGCTCTGCCCAAGACTGCAAGAAACTACAAAGCGTCGTGAATGAAGCCCAGTCCATCACTCAAACCAGCCTCCCACCCATTGACTCTGTCTATATTTTCCGCTGCCTTGGCAAAGCAGCCAGCTAATTAAGGACCCCACACGCCCCAGACATTCTCTCTTCCACCTTCTTCTGTCAGGAAAAAGACACAAAAATCTGAGGTCACATACCAACCGACTCAAGAACAGCTTCTTCCCTGCTGCCGTCAGACTTTTGAATGGACCTACTTTGCATTAAGTTGATCTTTCTCTACACCCTAGCTATGACTGTAACACTACATGCTGCACTCTCTCCTTTCCTTCTCTATGAACGGCATGCTTTGTCTGTATAGCGCGCAAGGAACAATACTTTTCACTGTATCCCAATACATGTGACAATAAATCAAATCAAATCAAAACCGGAGGGTCAACAGCTGCAATGTTAGGAACGAGTGGCCAATGGCAAAACTTTCTTTGCTGTGGAAGGTATTTGCAAATCGGGCTCTGATTCCTTCAATGATTGAAAATGAGCGTTCTGTGATCCCGCGGTGTCACACCACTCCACTGGTGAGGGGGCCGGGAAGATCGGAACTCGGAAACTCGCCAGCGTAAATTGCGCTTTCTGGATTTTGAGCACACCTCACTATTCCCCTCGACAAAGAGTGTGTCCTCAAAATTGCACCCCCCCCCCCCCCCCGCACTTGTGTATATTGAAGGCTGAGATAGATTTTTGATCAGTAAGGAAATCCAAGAGTTATGGGGAAAGGGTCGGAAAGGGATGGCACGTTGGCACAGTGGTTAGCGCTGCCGGCTCACAGCGCCAGGGACCCGGGTTCGATTCCAGCCTCAGGTCACTGTCTGTGTGGAGTTTGCATTTTCTCCCCATGTCTGCGTGGGTTTCCTATGGGTGCTCCGGTTTTCTCCCACAGTCCAAAGATAAGCGGGTTGACCATGCTAAATTGCTCCTTAGTGTCCCGGGATGCATAGGTTAGAGAGATTAGTGGGGTAAATATGTGGGGTTACAAGGATAGGGCCTGGGTGGGATTGTTGCTGGTGCAGACTCGATGGGCCGAATGTCCTCCATCTGCACTGTGGAGATTTTATGATTCACTGAAGTGGACGTGAGGAATGTTGGATCAGCCATAATCTGACTGAATAAGCGGAGCAGGCTCGAGGGGCCTAATGGCCTTCTCCTCATCTGATTCCCATTCCTCATGGTCTTATGGGCAGAGTATAAAGCATATAATTAACCTGCCACTGCCTATTAACACCCAGAATGTAACTGAGACAGTAAGAAGTCTCACAACACCAGTCCAATAGGTTTATTCGGAATCACGAGCTTTCGGAGTGCTACTCCTTCATCGGGTGAGTCAACCTGGTGTTGTGAGACTTCTTACTGCGCCCACCCTAGTCCAACACCGGCATCGCCACAGCATAAATGAGATAAGATGCTTTGTTTTGGACATAGTTTTACAGTTCCATGAACCCGTACCTCATAACTTCTTTTTAAAGAGCTTTAACAAATTGAATTCATCCCTGTTGGTCTTTTTCCAGCATTCCTTCATCCTTTTCAGAGAGGTACCAGAATGCTAAATTTGAACGGTGCATTTTTTTGACACTTGCTCTCAACATTTCCCAACTCCCTACATGTTATCGCGGCCAATTTTGCTGCCACCTGATGCGGGACAGACAGAGGAAAAGAAATGGAGATAGCACATATTCTATCTCTATCCATCTCCAGACTGAGCCTGGTTCTGGGTCATGTGCCTTCTTATATCACCGTGCGGGCAGTACTGTAGTCAGTCTCACATTAACCCTTTATGTATCTGCCCCTATAGCCACAAATAGTGCTCCGAAGTAGAGTCATCCGGACTCGAAGCGTTAACTCTTGATTCTCTCTTCGTAGATGCTGCCAGACCTGCTGAATATTTCCAGTAGCTTCTGTTTGAATTTCAGATCTCTGGCCATCCGCGCAGTATCTTGTCTTTATTCTACGGCTCACCCATTTCAGTTGCCGGACAGAATCATTTGAAGTTCCCCGTTTGTGCTGTATGTCCACAAGGCACCAGAACCACACCAAAGCACATGGCACAATGGCTGCTCACACTGATGCCAATTTGCTGTGCTGACATTACTCCAAATCTTGAATCCGGATGACATGTTGGCACAGTGGTTGGCACTGCTGCCTCACAGCGCCAAGAACCCAGGTTTGATTCCAGCCTCTGGTGACTGACTGTCTGCGTGGAGTTTGCACGTTCCCCCCATGTCTGCATGGGCTTCCTTCGGGTGCTCTGGTTTCCTCCCATAGTCCAAAAGATGTGCAGGTTAGGTGGATTGGCCATGCTAAATTGCCCCTTAGTGTTCAAAGATGTGTACGTTAGGTGGATTGGGCATGGTAAATTGTCCCGTTGTGCCTCAAGATGTATAGGTTAGGTGGATTGGCCATGCTAAATTGCCCCTTAGTGTCCCAAGATGTGTAGGGGGTTAGGTGGATTGGCCATACTAAATTACCGCTTTTTTACCCAAGATATGTAAGTAAGGTGGATTGGCCTTGCTAAATTGTCTCTTCGTGTCCCGAGATGTGCAGGTTAGATGGATTGGCCATGCTAATTTGCCCCTTAATGTCAAAACCTGTGTAGGTTAGGTGGATTGGCCGTGCTAAATTGCCCCTTAGTGTCCTAAGATTTGTAGGTTAGATGGATTAGTGCAGAGTGGATGGGCCGAATGGCCTCTTCTGCACTGTAGGAATCCTATGATTCTATAATTCTGTGATTCTATGTCCACATGAATGAATGAATAAAACCCTTCCGATGCACACCAATGGCAGGTGGTAAGAACAGGAGGGCTTTCTGGTCAATCATGTAATGGAAAGAACTTTGGAGCCACGACCTTCACTATCCATAACTCCAGGCTATAAAGTACATGTAAAAGCGCACATTGCCACAGTAACTCAGACTTTCCAAGTGAACTGTAAGACACCACCATACAAAATAGAAACAAAAGGGGTTTAATTTTAGATGGTATTTCAATATTATTCTTGGTAGTAACATTGGCTGGAATGGTTGCTTTTGATAGAGTGTGCCTATAAAATGATATTCCCGAGTGTTTCTTCGAAACCAAACACACTAAACAGAATTGAAAGGAGACAGTCATGTAAGAAAATGGCATCAACCGAGTAACAAGAACTTTTTCCAAAGAAGTGTCATGTTGGATTCAAAACATTAACTCTATTTTCTCTCTCCACAGACGCTGCCAGACCTGCTGAAACTTTCCAACATTTTCTGCCTTTATCAACGAGGCCTTGTTCCGGAGAGGGCAAAGGATTTCAGGTCACCACACAATGATTTTATGTATTTGTGCTGAAGAATTATTTGCCTGTCATAGAAACCCTACAGTGCAGAAGGAGGCCATTCGGCCCATCGAGTCTGCACCGACCACAATCCCACCCAGGCCCTACCCCCACACATTTTCCCCACTAATCCCTCTAACCTACGCATCCCAGGACTCTAAGGGGCAATTTTTTTAACCTGGCCAATCAACCTAACCCGCACATCTTTGGATTGTGGGAGGAAACCGGAGCACCCGGAGGAAACCCACGCAGACACGAGGAGAATGTGCAAACTCCACACAGACAGTGACCCGAGCCGGGAATCGAACCCGGGACCCTGGAGCTGTGAAGCAGCAGTGCTAACCACTGTGCTACCGTGCCGCCCTAAGGGGTGGCACAGTGGTTAGCACTGCTGCCTCACAGCGCCAGTGACCCGGTTTCAATTCTGGCCTTGGGTAACTTTCTACGTGGAGTTTGCACCTTCACCATTTGAGTTATTATTGTCACATGTATTAACATACAGTGAAAAGTATTGTTTCTTGCGCATTGTACAGACAAAACATACCATTCATAGGGAAGGAAACAAGACAGTGCAGAATGTAATGTTACAGTCATAGCTGGGGTGTAGAGAAAGATCAACTTAATGCAAGATAAGTCCATTCAAAAGTCTGACAGCAGCAGGGAAGAACCTGTTCTTGAGTCGGTTGGTACGTGACCTCAGTATCTTTTTCCCGACAGAAGAAGGTGGAAGAGAGAATGTCCGGGATGTGTGGGGTCCTTAATTATGCTGGCTGCTTTGCTGAGGCAGCGGGAAATGTAGACAGAGTCAATGGATGGGAGGCTGGTTTGCGTGATGGATTGGGCTACATTCACGACATTTTGTAGTTCCTTGTGGTCTTGGACAGAGCAGGAGCCATACCAAGCTGTGATACAACCAGAAAGAATGCTTTCTATGGTGTATCTGTAAATGTTGGTGAGAGTCGTAGCTGACATGCCAAATTTCCTTAGTCTTCTTAGAAAGTAGAGGTGTTGGTGGGCTTTCTTAACTATAGCGTCGGCATGAGGGGACCAGGACAGGTTGGTGATCTGGACATCTAAAAACTTGAAGCTCTCGACCCTTTCTACTTCGTCCCTGTTGATGTAGACAGGAGCATGTTCTCCTTTATGCTTCCTGAGGTTTATGACAATATCCTTGTCTGCGTGGATTTCCTCCGGGTGCTCCAGTTTCATAGAATCCCTTCAGTGCAGAAGGAGGCCATTCAGCCCTTCGACCAATCCTCCTGTCACTAGGGTTAATTTAGCATGGCGAGTCAACCTAACCTGCTCATCATTGGACTGTGGGAGGAAACTGGAGCATCCGGAGGAAACCCATGCAGACGTGGGGAGAATGTGCAAATTCCACACAGACAGTGGCCCGAGGCCAGCATTGAACCCGGGTCCCTGACGCTGTGAGGCAGCAATGCTTGCCACCATGCCACCCTACTCCCACACTCCAAAGATGTGCGGGTTAGATGGATTGGCCAGGGTAAATTGCCCTTCATGTCCAAAGATGGACAGGTTAGACGGATTAGCCATGGTAAATGCATGGGGTTATGCAAAATGGGATGGGCCTGGATAAGATGCTCTGAGGGAGAGTAGGTGCAAATTCGATGGGCGGAATAGACCTTAGTGTCAGGGGGACTAGCTAGGGTAAAGATATGGGGTTATGGGGATAGGGCCTGGGTGGGATTGTTGTCGGTGCAGACTCAATGGGCTGAATGGCCTCAAAGAACAAAGAACAAAGAACAATACAGCACAGGAACAGGCCCTTCGGCCCTCCAAGCCCGCGCCGCTCCCCGGTCCAGGATTGAATCCTGAATCCAGGATCCCCGCCCAATTTTCCAGCCTATCTACATACCAATATCCTATCCACCGAGCTGTCCCTCACAGCTACGATGCTTTGTTCATCACAACCTATTAACTCACCCCCACCCCCCCATTCCAGACCATGTGATCTCCAGGGAGAGGCGAAAACCCAGAGTGAAAACCCCAGGGCCAATATGGGGAAAAAAAATCTGGGAAATTCCTCTCCGACCCCCTGAGGCGATCGAAACGAGTCCAGGAGATCACACTGGCCCTGATCGGAAAATGCTTCCCAACCCTAGTCATTTCCACTTCCACGAACACCATATGAATTCCCTGCCCCCGAGACAGGTTCCCAACTATCCGCAGTCTCGCTCTGTACTGGCACCAGCAAGATGATCATAGAATGAAGCCTTGAAACGAGAAACAAGGAACAATTAGCCCGCGCCGCTCCCTGCTCTGTAGGGATTCTATGATTCTAAAGAGCACAACCAATAAATGATGCACCAACTGAGATTACTATGAAGGGGAAAAGGCTGACCCTGATAGCGGCAGAAAAGGTTGAAGGAATATTTAATCAAAGGTTGAATATTATGTTAATAATAGGTGAGCACATTAAAACAATATCTCCAGCAGATGGCAGGACCTAGCCAAAGGAAAGGCAGATATGGGCTTCATGGGATTTCAGTTCAAACTGAAAAATTCCTCTACATTCCATAGAATCATAGAAGCCCTACAATGCAGAGGGAGGCCATTTGGCCCACCGAGTCTGCACCGACCACAATCCCACCCAGGCCCTATCCCTGTAACCTCATGCATTTATCTTGCTCATCCCCCTGACATTAAGGGGCAATTTATCATGGCCAATCAACCTAACCTGCACATCTTTGGACTGTGGGAGGAAACCGGAGCACCCGGAGGAAATCCACGCAGACACAGGCAGAACGTGCAAACTCCACACAGACAGTGACCCAAGCCGGGGCAGAAATGCTAACTACTGTGCCACCGTGCTGCCCATTTTCAGAGCTAAAGACTGGATAGCAATGAATTGAAAATGCAGCAGAGGTGGGTTTATTAAAAGCCGTGGCCCTATATGGCTCACATCGCTCACGTTCTCCTCAACTAACCATTATCACAACATATTGAATCAGTGTAAGGAATAATGCATGGTTGATGTGAATCATAGATTCATAGAAAAGCTACAGTACAGAAGGAGGCCATTCGGTCCATCGGGTCTGCACCAACCACAATCCCATCTAGGCCCTATCCCCTTAACTCCATACATTTACCCCGCTAATCCCTCTAACCTACACGTTCCAGGACACTCAGCGTCAATTTAGCATGGCCAATCAACCTAACCCGCACATCTTTGGATTGTGGAAGGAAACTGGAGCACCCGGAGGAAACCCACGCAGACACGGGGAGAACGTGCAGACTCTGCACAGACAGTGACCCAAGCCGGGAATCGAACCCGGGTCCCTGGCGCTGTGAGGCAGCAGTGCTAACCACTGTGCCACCGTGCCGCTCAAGGGGGGAATTCTCCCGTCCCACCCGTCACGGGAATTGTAGCAGGCGAGGGGATGGCGGGGGGGCGCAACCATGCAAAGGGCCATTAACCTCGGGCGGGATTCTCTGGTTTTGGGGTGAGGCGTGGCCGGAAAATCCCACCCACTATAATTCAAAAAGCTCCTTGCACATTGGACGCTGTACAATTCTATATTCAGTTGCAGTGCAGTGAATTGTTGTACAGGCAAAGAGAATCCTCCACCCAATAATCACCAGAGTGCAGATTGAAGGAATGTTTTTTCGCTTGCGAGTAGCTATATTCCATTGGTCTGAACTTACAATCATTTTTTTTTGCTGATTCTTTTTACTTGCATGATGCAATTTTGGAAAGTTCATTCGAATCCAAGACCATACGGGACATACCTAAGGTGTAAAGTAATTGGAGAGCACCAGGTCAATCTTACAAATTCTTTAACTGTTCGAATTGGCAGAGCCTTTTAATTTATTTCCCATTTGTATTTCAGCTTTCAGACACCATTTTCAAAACAAATGAGTTACAAGGTAGCGGGATCGTTCCTGACAAGATAACATGATCCACTTTGTTTGACAGCATGCTACGATGAATACCGCCTGTGTCCAAAGTTTCAGATATATCAGTTTCCCATCAAACTTAATGAATGGATTAGTTGCTGATAAATCTCCCAGTATTAACTTCTTACTCCGCACTAAATCTGCAGTCCCCTGCAATCTGACAGAATATTACATGGCTCTCTGGCTAGGCGAGGGAGTTAACCTCTTCAAATGCCTTAGAGTACAGAGAAGTGAACGTCTAATAGTTTTATCTGCAAAGAGCCAAAGACGGGGAGATTGGGCTAAGTACAGACAGAGGATTGCCTATCAAGCCGGAAAAGTTAAGTGATAAAGTTTAACACCCACAATCTATCACTGATTAGAGATTCCTTGGGACAAGCTTCATTTTATTGTTACTTCAGTTGAGAGGTGGTCTTTGACTTAGGCGCTTAGGCAGGGGAAAAAAATATAGGAACGGCATCTCTGTTTTCATCGGAATCTACCATTAAATGACTTGGCGTTTCGCCATCCATGTAAAATTCGAGCTAAACGTTGTTCATTAATCAAACTATGTTTAAAGTAAAGTTAAAGTTTATTTATTAGTCACAAGTGCAGAAAGAAAAACTTAAAAAGGGCAGCACGGTGGCACAGTGGTTAGCGCTGCTGCCTCACAGCGCCAGTGGCCCAGGTTCGATTGGCGGCTTGGGTCACTGCCTGTGTAGAGTCTGCACGTTCTCCCCGTGTCTGTGTGGGTTTCATCCGGGTGCTCCAGTTTCCCCCGACACGAAGGGGCTAAATTGCCCTTTAGTGTCAGGGGGACTAGCTAGAGTAAATGAATGGAGTTATGGGGATAGGGCCCTGGGTAGGATTGTGGTCGGTGCAGACTTGATGGGCCAAATGGCCTCCTTCTGCACTTTAGGATTCTATGATTCCATGAAGTAAGACTTGCATTAACACTGCAATCAAGTTACTGTGAAATTCCTCGAGCCGTCACACTCTGGCACCCATTCGGGCAATGCATCTAACCAGCACGTCTTTCAGACTGTAGAAGGAACCGCACGCAGACACGGGGAAAACGTGCAGACTCCGAACAGACAGTGATCCGAGCCAGGAACTGAGCCTGGGTCCCTGGCGCTGTGAGGCAGCAGGGCTAACCACTGTGCCACTGTGTCGCCCTTAGCGATCTGAGGCATGTGTTGTGAAAATAAGTCTTGCCTTTCTGTCGCACTTTTCACAACCTCAGTATGTTTCAAAGTGCTTTACAACCCATGGAGTACGTTTGAAATTTAGTCACTGTTGGAATATAGGAAACGCAGCAGCCAATCTGTACACAGCAAGCTCCCACAAACAGCAATGAAATGACACCGAGTTCATTGGTTGGATTGATATTGGTTTGCAGAGTCACGGGATTGTCACAGGACCAAAGAAGGCCATTTGGCCCGGACTGTCTGCACCAGCTCTCCAAATGAGCAACTCACCTAGTTCCATTCCCCCATCTTCTCCCCGTAACTCTGCATATTCCTCCTTTTCAGATAATATGGCACGGTGGCACAGTGGTTAGCACTGCTGCCTCACAGCTCGTGGGACCCGGGTTCAATTCACGGCTTGGGTCACTTTCTGTGCGGATTCTGTACATTCTCCCCCGTGACTGTGTGGGTTTCCTCTGAGTGCTCCGGTTTCCTTCCACAGTCCGAAAGGCGTGCTGGTTAGATGCATTGGCTGTGCTAAATTCTCCCTCAGTGTACCCGAACAGGCGCTAGAATGTGGCGACTAGGGGATTTTCACATTAAATCTATTGCCGTGTTAATGTAAGTCTACTTGTGACACTAATCAATAAACTTAAAACTTAAAAAATTCCCTCCTTAAAGCCTCAATTGAACCTGCTTCCACCAGACTGGCGGCACAGTGGTTGGCACTGCTGCCTCACAACACCAGGGACCTGGGTTCGATTCCCGGCTTGGGTCACTGTCTGTGTGGAGTCTGCACATTCTCCCCGCGTCTGCGTGGGTTTTCTCCGGGTGCCCCAGTTTCCTCCCACAGTCCGAAAGATGTGCTGGTTAGGCGCATTGGCCATGCTAAATTCTCCCTCAGTGTACCCGAACAGGCTCCGGAGTGTGACGACTAGGGGATTTTCACAGTAATTTCATTGCTGTGTTAATATAAGCCTACTTGTGACAATAATAAAATAAACTTATAATCTCAGCTCTCAGGTAGCGCATTCCAGATCCTAACCACTCGCTGTGTGAAATAGTTTCTCCTTGTGTCTTCATTGCTTTATTTGTCAATTATCTTAAATCTGTGCCCTCTCGTTCTCGATCCTTCTACCAATGGGAACAGTTTCTCTGTATCTACTCTGCCTCAGATCGCTCATGATTTTGAACCTCTCTCAATTCTCTTCTCAACCTTCTCTTCCCCAAGGAAAACTGTTCCAATTTCTCCAATCTATCTACATGGCTGAAGTTCTTCATCCCCAGAGACATTCACGTGAATCCTTGCTGCGCTCTCTCCAATGTCATCACATCTTTCCTTAAGTGTGGTGCCCAGACTTTGTTCCAATGCTCCCATTGAGACCAAACTAGTGTTTTATACAAGCTTAATATAACGTCCTTACTCTTGTACTCCATGCCGCTATTCCCAACATACGAACATACAAATTAGGAGATGGAGTAGGCCACTCGGCCCCTCGAGCCTGCTCTGCCATTCTATAAGATCATGACTGATCTGACTGTACCTCAACCCCACATTCTTGCCGACCCCGATAATCTTTCACCGCTTGTTAATCAAGAATCTACCTCGCTCTACTTTAAAAATATTCATAGGCTCTTCTTCCATTGCCTTTTGAGGAAGAGAGTTCCAAACACTCACCATCTTCTGAGAGAAAACAATTCTTCTCATCTCTGTCTTTGATTTGATTGGATTTATTATTGTCACATGTATTAGTATACAGTGAAAAGTATTGTTTATTGCTTGCTATACAGACAAAGCATACCGTTCATAGAGAGGAAGGAGAGGGTGCAGAATGTAGTATTACAGTCATAGCTAGGGTGTAGAGAAAGATCAACTTAATGCAAGGTAAGTCCATTCAAAAGTCTGACAGCAGCAGGGAAAAAGCTGTTCTTGAGTCGGTTGGTACATGTCCTCAGACTTTTGTATCTTTTTCCCGACAGAAGAAGGTGGAAGAGAGAATGTCCAGTGTGAGTGGAGTCTTTGATTATGCTGGCTGCTTTGCCAAGGCAGCGGGAAGTGTAGACAGAGTCAATGGATGGGAGGCTGGTTTGTGTGATGGATTGGGCTTCATTCACAACCCTTTGTACTTTCTTGCAGTCTTGGACAGAGCAGGAGCCATACCAAGCTGTGATACAACCAGAAAGAATGCTTTCTACGGTGCATCTGTAAAAGTTGGTGAGAGTCGTAGCTGACATGCCAAATTTCATTTGTCTTCTGAGAAAGTAGAGGTGTTGGTGGGCTTTCTTAACTATAGCGTCAGCATGGAGGGACCAGGACAGGTTTTTGGTGAAATGGACACCTAAAAACTTGAAACTCTTGACCATTTCTACTTCATTCCCATTGATATAGACAGGGGCATGTTCTCCTTTACACTTCCTGAAGTCGATGACTATCTCCTTCATTTTATAGATATTGAGGGAGAGATTATTGTTGCTGCACCAGTTCACCAGATTCTCTATCTCATTCCTGTACTCCGTCTCGTCATCGTTTGAGATCCGACCCACTACGGTGGTGTCATCAGCAAACTTGAAAATCGAATTGGAGGGGAATTTGGCCGCACAGTCATAGGTGTATAAGGAGTATAGTAGGGGGCTGAGAACACAGCCTTGTGGGGCACCAGTGTTGAGGATAATCGTGGAGGAAATGATGTTGCCTCTCCTTACGGACTGCGGTCCGTGGGTTGGGAGGAAGCAGCAACCGGAGAACACACAAAAGCGTTGCTTGTCATTTAAAGGTTTTGTGTGAGAAGTCACCTTACATTAACACTGCAATGAAGTTATTGTGAAATTTCCCTCGTTGCCACACTCCGGCGTCTGTTCGGGTCAATGCACCCTAACCAGCACGTTTTTCAGACTGTAGGAGGAAACTGGAGCACCCGGAAGAAACTCATGCAGACACGGAGGAGAATGTGCAGACTCCACACAGACAGTGACCCAAGCCGGGAATTGAACCTGGGTTCAGTCGTGCACCCTACAGATGGCATTTCACATTGTTTGCTTCCGAGTCCTATTTTACTCTCGTCTCTTCCCAGTTTGAGACAATGAAACCCTGTGTGTGAGGGTTGAACTGTGTTTGAAATGCTATTAAAACAGTAAAACACTACAAATATACTTAGCTGTCACTTTGTGACAAGCGTTCCCTCCCTCATCCGTGCACACACACAGACACACACACATAGACACACACATACACACTCACACACACAGACACACACACATACACACTCACACAGACACACACACACATAGACACACACATACACACTCACACACACATATGTAACACAGTGCTGCACTATACAAGCCTACTTGCATATAAAGTTAAAGTTAAAAGTTAAAGTTTATTTATCAATCACATGTAAGGCACAGAAGTGGCACGGTGGCACAGTGGTTAACACTGCTGCCTCACAGCGCCAGGGACCCCGGTTCGATTCCCGGCTTAGGTCACTGTCTGTGCACAGTTTGCATGTTCTCCCCGTGTCTGTGTGGATTTCCTTCGGGTGCTCCGGTTTCCTCCCACAATCCAAAAGACGTGCTGGTTGGGTGTATTGACCCAAACAGGTGCCGGAGTAGGGAAATTTCGCAATAACTTCATTGCAGTGTTAATGTAAGCCTTATTTGTGACTAATAAATAGACTTTTACTTCACATTAACACTGCAATGAAGTTACTGTGAAAATCCCCGAGTCATCACACTCCGGTGCCTTTTCGGGTCAGTGCACCTAACCAGCACGTCTTTGGACTGTGGGAGGGACCCGGAGGAAACCCACGCAGACACGGGGGGAATGTGCAGACTCCACACAGACAGCGACCCAAGCTGGGAATCGAACCCGTCAAAGCTTCCTTGAATATTCAATTTTGTGAAACTTTTGGATGTTCTTCAATGGAGGATACAGTTACACGATTTTATTTGAGAACAGATCGGAACGATTTTTAATCAGCCATAATTATGTTTCTTTTTGAAATGTAATTACACCTTTATTTCCACCTTTACTGGCTGTTTTTCCTTCCTTTGTTGGGAGCAGTCTTTGTGACATGTGTAACATAATATTGCGGCGTTACATTGCAAACCTGCCTGTGAGTGGCAGAACAAGTGTCAGTTATTAATCATTGCTAATCAGATATTGAAATAGCATTGCACGGACCCAATGTTTACCTTCACATGAAGAAAGGTTTTGTTCTGGTTAAAACAGTCCCGGTTACAGGGCGCATTCTTCCTCTCTCAGGTATTTTCTTAGACAGATGACCATGAACCCTGCAGCGGAGCTGTCGTCCAGTCGAGTTGTGTGCCTAGCCCGAGATGCCTCAGGAATCCAGCAGGCTAATAATACAGAACTCCGAAAGAAAACACCGTTTAAAAGAAAAATGTACGTTTACAGTGGGGGCTGCTCCTGTGCAAAGATCACATGGTGAAATAATTTCCAGCAGGCAAAATACAACCCAGACTTCGAGCAAAGCTGGATTCTAACGGGCAAAAACTGTCTGAACACATTTCACATCCTGAGACTTCAATGCACGCCGTCATCTGTCATTGCGTACGACTTCTAATAGAGTCATAGCATTCCAATAGCGCAGAAGGAGGCCATTTGGTCCATTGAGCCTGCATCTACAACAATCCCACGCAGGCCCTATCCCCGTAACCTCACGGTGGCACAGTGGTTAGCACTGCTGCCTCACAGCGCCAGGAACCCAGGTTCAATTCCCGGCTTGGGTCACTGTCTGTGTGGAGTTTGTACATTCTCTCCGTGTCTGCGTGAGTTTCCTCCGGGTGCTCCAGTTTCCTCCCACAGTCTGAAAGATGTGCTGGTTAGGGTGCATTGACCCCAACAGACGCCGGAGTGTGGCGATGAGGGAAATTTCACAGTAACTTCATTGCAGTGTTAATGTAAGACTTACTTGTGACTAATAAATAAGCTTCAAACTTTGGACTGTGGGAGGAAACTGGAGCACCCAAAGGAAACCCACGCAGACATGGGGAGAACGTGCAAATGCCACACAGACAGTGACCCGGGGCTGGAATCAAATCCGGGTCCCTGGTGCTGTGACTAATAAATAAACTTTTTTTTACACGTATTTACCCTACTAATCCCCTAACTTACAGATCTTGGGACACTGAGGGGCAATTTAGCATGGCCAATCGACCTAACCCGCACATCTTAGGGCGGCACCTTGGCACAGTGGTTAGCACTGCTACCTCACATCGCCAGGGACCCGTGTTCGATTCCCTGCTTGGGTCACTGTCTATGTGGAATCTGCACGTTCTTCCCGTGTCTGTGTGCGTTTCCTCCGGGTGCTCCGGTTTCCTCCCACAGTCTGAAAGACGTGCTGGTTAGGTACATTGGCCATGCTAAATTCTCCCTCAGTGTACCCGAACAGGTGCCGGAGTGTGGCAACTGGGGGATTTTCACAGTAACTTCATTGCAGTGTTAATGTTAGCCTACTTGTGACACTAATAAATAAACTTCAAACTTTGGAGTGTGGGAGGAAACCGGAGGAAACCCATGCAGATACGGGGAGAATGTGCAAACTCCACACAGACAGTGACCCAAGGCCAGAATTGAACCCGGCTCACTGGCGCTGTGAGGCAGCAGTGCTAACCACTGTGCCACCATGCCGCATTCGTGGAGCGATTCTCATAGATTTTCTTTTCTGCGTCCGCTTCAATTATTCCACATCTTTCCTAAAGTGCAGGTACCAGAACGGGGTACAATACTCCAGTTGAGGTCAAACCAATGTGATAAAAATGTCTGTCATAATCTTTTGCTTTCGTCCCCTATATTCCTCTACTTACATAACTAGGAAATTTGTAACAGTCATCTGATGTTGGTTTTCCCCAATGGATTCCTCCTGTCTTTAAAGGAGAACCTGATCTTCTGCAACACCTCCTTACAAAAGCATGAATAAGTTTTGGGAAGCACCCTGTGGGAGTGTAGGCAAATGGAGGGAGAAGGTGAGGCTCTGGCTATTCTGAGGAAGGATGGTCTCATTCTGAGGAAGGATGTTCTTGCCCTTGAGAGCGTGCAGCGAAGGTTTACCAGACTGATTCCGGGGATGGCAGGACTGATGATTGAGGAGAGATTGACTAGGTTAGGATTGTTTTCGCTGGAGTTCAGACGAATGAGGGGGGATCTCATAGAGACTTATAAAATTCTAACAGGACTAGACAGGGTAGATGCAGGGAGGATGTTCCCGATGGTGGGGGAGTCCAGAAACAGGGGTCACAGTCTGAGGATTCGGGGTAGACCATTTAGGACGGAGGTGAGGAGACATTTCTTCATCCAAAGAGTGGTGAGCCTGTGGAATTCATTACCACAGGAAGTAGCTGATGCCAAAACATTGAATGTATTCAAGAGGCGGCTGGATATAGCACGTGGGGCGAATGGGATCAAAGGTTATGAGGAGAAAGCGGGTTAAGGCTTTTGAGTTGGATGATCAGCCATGATGGTGATGAATGGTGGAGCAGGCTCGAAGGGCCGAATGGCCTCCTCCTGCTCCTATCTCCTATGTTTCCATGTTTCTAACCTCCTGAGCCTCCAGCTGAGAGCCAGAGAGCTAACCTCAGCCTGTGTTCAGAAGGGGCAGGTTCAGCTGCTCTTAAAGGGGGCCAAGAAAAGGGAATCTTTTAGCACACGGCCCACAATTTTCTGTACATTCGCTGCATGATTTCTTATCAAAAGCTTCCAGTGAGGGCCCGGTTCAATGGAGTACCAATCCTCAAGCATCCTGAGTCCAAATAAGGCATGAAGAGAGGCTGCCTAGGCTGGGGTTGTTTTCCTTCAAGCAAAGGCCGAGGAGGGGGTACCTGGTTGAGATGTAGAAATGATGAAAAACATAGACAGGGTAGATAGGAAGGAGCGTTTCCCCTTCATAGAGGGGTCAATAACCAGGGGGTGGAGATTTAAGGCAAGGGACAGGAGATTTAGAGGGGATTTGAGGAAAACCCTTTTCACACAGAGTGGGGTAAAGGTTGGAATCTGGAACTCGCTGCCTGGAAGGGTGGTAGAGACGGGAACCCTTACAACATTTAAGAAGCATTTAGGGACGGCACAGTGGCACGGGTGGTTAGTACTGAGGCCTCACAGCATCTGTGCGGAGTTTGCACATTCTCCCTGTGTCTGCGTGGGTTTCCTCTGGGTGCTCCGGTTTCCTCCCTCAGTCCAATTGGCCATGCCAAATTAATCCGAGCGTCAGGGGCATTCACAGAGTAAATATGTGGGGATATGGGAATAGGGCCTGGGTGGGATTGTGGTCGGAGCAGGCCCAATGGGCTGAATGGCATCCTTCTGCACTGTAGGGATTCTGTGATTCCAAGATGAGCACTTCAAGTGCCATAACATGCGAGGCTATGCACCAATTGCTGGAATACGAGATTAGATGGCCAGCATGGACGTGATGGGCTGAAGGTCCTCTTTTTATGCTGTAAAGCTCTTTGTGACTCTATGAAGTCCTTAGACGGTCCTGGAGCATTGCACATTGGAAGCGGTTATCAGGATAGTTAGCTGAACTATTCCTGAGTATTTTGCTGTCCAATTCTACAGGTCGAAAGTAAAGTGTTACAGATCATTTTAACCTACTGTTGCAGGATTAGCAAGTGTTTGCGGCCATATTAATCCTCCTGGGGAGATCAGGAAAGATGTTACTACACCAACCCGGGAGCAAAGAGACAGTCATTGCGGATTACAAGATAGTCTCGAGTGAATTAAACAACTTTCAATTAAGCAAAGGCAGAGATGGCCCATGATACCTATGTCCATGTTGCCTCTATTTCTATAAAGCTTCTCATTTAATCGTGTTAAGTTATAAGTTTATTTATTTATTAGTGTCACAAGTAGGCTTACATTAACATTGCAATGAAGTTACTGTGAAATTGCCCTAGTCGCCACACTCTGGCGCCTGTTTGGTTTAACTAAAGGGCAATTTAGCATGGCCAATTCATCTAACCAGCACATCTATCAGACTGTGATAGGAAACTGGAGGACCCGGAAGAAACCCATGCAGACACGGGGAGAACGTGCAGACTCCGTACAGACAGTGACCCAAGCCGGGAATGGAACTCGGGTCGCTGGCGCTGTGAGGCAGCAGTGCTAACCACTGTGCCACCGTGCTGCCCTTTTGGTTGAAAGAATAATGAGGCCATTTACTCTTTGGAAATGGGAGTCTAAATGGAGTGAAGTAGCAAAGGGATCTGGAGGTACCACACAAATGACTAAAGGTAATGATGTGGATTAATAAGGCCACGTTACGCAAAGGATCTAGGAACACTGGAAAAAATATGATTCACTGGAATAATACCAGACCTGAGAGGACATATCTTTCTTGGAAGGATAGAAAAGCGAAAGGGATGATCTAGCTGATACACCTAACAAGCACAACAACCCCACCCAGGCCCTATCCCATAACCCCATGTATTTAAGCTCTTATCCTCCTGACACTAAGGGGCAATTTAGCATGGCCAATGCACCTAACCAGCATATCTTTCAGACTGTGGGAGGAAACCCGAGCACCTGGAGGAAATCCACAGGGACACAGAGAGAAAGTGCAGACTCCGCACAGACAGTGACCCAAACTGGGATTCGAACCCAGGCCCTTGTTGCTGTGAGACAGCAGTGCTAACCACTGTGCCACCGTGCCACCCGTACGAGCCCTGTAGGTGCCTAAATGTATGACAAGTGCTCGCATACAAAGCTCCTCCTCGCCCAGCAACCGTGCATCCGGACTGAAAGATTTGACTTTGTCTCCGTCAAGTGCGGAATGTCCTACACAACTAATCGGATTGAGTTTATGGACGGGATCCAATTACTAAACTGTTAGCAAAAATCTGCTTGAAATTGGAAAGGCTTATTGCTTGGAATCAATTCAGGTCAAGTCCAGTTTGGCATCAAATTTTTCAGGCTTATTTGAGTCTTCTGGCAGTGCTGAATATTCAGTTATCGGTAAACTAACATTCCAGTCCTCAATCCATGGAAAGCATCGACTATAATGATTAAAGGAGCGAGAGTTTATGTTGAGAAGTTGGGTAGAGTAATTGTAGATTGAGAGGTAGGAAGTTAGGATTTGGTGTTTGCAAAATTATAAAATGCTCGGGGGGGGGAAACATTGCATGATCCCATTAAAAAGAGGTGCTTTTTCTGTGCTTTGAGAGTTAAAATGCAAGTACACAGAGAGCCCAAACTGAAACATTAATATCGAAAGGCCAAGCAGCAGTGTTACCAAGACAACAGGCTTTTGAATTTAGCCAATCAATTTGAATTCGGCACTTAGATACCAAGAACCTATTAAATTTACATCTGATGGTTTTGGCAACCTAGAACCAATCCTATTGTGGGAAATATTGATATGTCATCACTGGTATAAAAGGAGGGGGCAGTGGGACAAAGGAGAAGAGCAACAGCCAGAGCTAACAGCTCTCAACTCTCTCTCTCTCGCTCGAGAGACAGAGAGAGAGAATGGCTGGCTCTCGTAGCTTCATCTATGTCTTAGAGACAGCACCATCTAGATAGCAAAGGTACCAAAGGAGAAAGAAGTTCCAGACAGAAGAATCAACAGAGAAGGCCCAGAATATTCCAGAAGACACAAAACCTGGTTGTAATTTAGAGAGTGACTAAATTCTATTGTTGTTTATGAGTGGGAGTTGTATTTATTGGGACAGCATTCCATTAGAATCTTATTTTATTCGGGAATAGTTAATAGAAGAGATTTATTCGGTTTGTTAATTGTTTAGCTAATTTGTTCACTTTTAGTTAGATAAATAAATTGTTATGTGTTGATTTTAGAGAGAGTGTTGGGGATTTATTTTATATTTAACACCTAGGGATTGCTGAGGAGCAGGTCACACCACTTCACACACATTTTTTACAGATTATAAAGTGAGGTAATTCCTCTTTGGATGTTTCGGTGTTAGTTCTCAGAGGTGGGATCAACCTCTGCTTAATAACATTTAGAACTGCGATAATCGTAATGAATGGCGACCACCAGGTTAACAACAACAACTATTTGTTAACTAACTCAAACTATGGACAGAGTGCCTCAATGCGCATCTTCCCCACTCACCTCCAGGATCGATTCTGATGGCAAAAGCCCGCCCCGGGATTTACATGTTCGCGCCTCATTGGGCATTCGGGTCACATGACCCTCCGGACGGCCGCCCCCTTCAAAGGGGCTCGCTACTACATCCCTCCCCCCTTTGAATCCCTTACCACCGCAATGGGGCAGGCGAGTCTTGCAGAACAGAATTCCCCATTAGCCTCGGGCGGGATTTGACGAGCCTCATCCAATCGAGGTCGCAAAATTCTGGCCAATATCTTGAAAAGTTAAACTCATACTAAATACTAATGAATATTTCTTAACACTGTTCACCAGAAAGTCAGGGGACTTTCGCTTTCTTTGGGAGTGATGTAGCTCAACTGGTTGTGATTGAACAGCAGAGGTAGATCCGGTGGGACTTTCCTGTGTCTGACTTTCTTCTCGTACGGAAACATCACTTCCCACTATTTCCTGGGTTTCTCTGGGATCAACACCTGGTACTACAACAGGCTGAATTGCCTCACCACTCCTTTGCCCAATGACAAAACTACCAGCAGGCAGCACCGGAGAGGCCGCAACACCACCTCTTGAGATGACTCTCATCTTCTTAAATGATCTAAGTATATCTTTAGAATTTTGTTCCGAACTTACACTTCATCAGACACTGCGCTGGTTCTGACCAGTACTGCACCTGGGATCCAGCTTGAGTCGCTACCAAATCTTTTTTTACAAACACTGGATTATCTGTCCGGAATGTTCTCTTGACGCTTGATGAATCGCTGTTTTGGCCACAGGATCAAAGAATCCCTACAATGCAGAAGGAGGCCATTCGGCCCATCGAGTCTGCACCAACCACAATCCCATCCAGGCCCTATCCCCATAACCCCACAGACTTACCCTGCACAGAGGGGCACAGTGGGTCGCACTGCTGCCTCACAGCACCAGGGAGCCGGGTTCGAATCCCGGCTTGGGTCACTGGCTGTGTGGAGTTGACACATTCTCCCTGTGTCTGCGTGGGTTTCCTCCGGGTGCTCCGGTTTCCTCCCACAGTCCAAAAGACGTGCTGGTTAGGTGCATTGGCCATGCTAAATTCTCCCTCAGTGTACCCAAACAGGCGCCGGAGTGTGGCGACTGGGGGATTTTCGCAGTAACTCCATTACAGTGTGAATGTAGGCCTACTTGTGACTAATAAATAAAGTTTTAAGTTAATCCCCTGACACTAGGGTCAGTTTAGCATGGCCAATCAACTAAACCCGCACATCTTTGGACTGTGGGAGGAAACTGGAGCACCCGGAGAAAACCCACGCGGACACGGGGACAACGTGCAAACTCCACACAGACAGTGACCCAAGCTGGTCATCATGGTTCCTTCTCTGCATACTCTGCCTTGATTACAGCTTCCCCGCTACAAATCTGCATCTACCAGTGTCAACCTAGCTCTCAAATTCCGACCTGTCAGCAGCTCAGCAGGATCTATTCCAGTGATCCTATGCGGGGTGGTCCTGTAAAAAAGCAGGAATCTTGCTAATGTTGTTTCAAGGGGCGCCGGTAATGACATCTTGATGCCAACTTTGAAGGTTTGTACCACGTATTCCACACGTCCATTAGCCGAGGGGTGATAGGGCGCTGTTCGCCATCAGTTGGACTGGAAGATCCTGCCGGTGGGAACGGCTGGAAAATTCCGGCCAGGGCAAATAGAAAGAAAAACTTACTGCTGGTTGGGGAGCCTCGGAATGGGGGCACAATTTAGAAGTCACATCGTTCAGGAATGAAGTTCGGAAACATTTCTACACAGAGATTGGGAGAAGTTTAAAAATCTCCACTGCTTGCAGCAATTGATTGTTAGTCCAAAGATGTGCGGGTTGGGTGAATTGGCCACGATTAAATTGACCCCCAGTGTCCAAAGATGTGCACATTAGGTGACTTGGCCATGCTAAATTGTCCATCAGCATCAAATGGGCCATCAGGGTAAATATGTGGAGTTATGGGTCTTGGGTCTGGGTGGGATTGTTGTTGGTGCAGGCTCGATGGGCTGAATGGCCTCCTCCTGCACTGTAGGGCGAATGCGAAGGAACGGCGATAAATTTCCAAGTCAGGATGGTGAGTAGTTTGGAAGGGGCCTTGCAGGTGGTGGTGTTCCCATGTACCTGCTGCCCTTGTCCTTCTAGATGGAAGTGGCCGTGGGTTTAGAAGGTGCTGTCTAAGGATCTTTGGTGAATTGCTGCAGTGCATCTTGTAGATAGTACACACTGCTGCTACTGAGCGTCGGTGGTGGAGGGATTGAAAGTTTGTAGATGTGGTGCCAATCTAGTGGGGCTGCTTTGTCCTGGATGGTGTCAAGCTTCTTGAGTGAGCACTTGACTGAGTCCATGCGAAAAGGATATTTTCCCTGTGGGAGAAACTGGAACTCGGCGACACGGTTTAAAAATTAGAGGTCTCCCATTTGAGATGGCGATGAGGAGAGTATTTTTCTCTCAGAGGGTCATCAGTCTGTGGGAGAGCAAAGAATCATTGAATCATTGAATCCCTACAGTGCAGAAGTAGACCATTCAGCCCATCGAATCTGCACTGATTCTCTGACAGAGTATCTTACCCAGGTCCAGCCCCGCCCTAACCACGTAACCACACATGTTTACGACACATCTTGGGACAATAAAAGGTGTGGTTATGGCAAATCCGCCCAGCGTGGACACATTTGGACTATGGGAGGAAACCCACGCAAACACGGGGAGAACCTGCAAACTCCAGGCAGACCGGAATCAAACCCGGGCTCTGTGAGGCAGCAATGCTAACTGCCAGGTCACCCAGGGTCATTGAATAGACTGAAGTCTGGGTTGGGATAGATTTATGATCAACAAGTTGAGGATAATGAGGGCAGTGAGGAAAGTGGAGCTGAGACCACAATCAGATCACCCATGATCCTATTGAATGGTGGAAGGGGTTCAAAGGGCTGAATGACCTGCTCCTATTCCTAATTCCTGTGTAATGACAGTAAAGGATCAAGGGGTTAAATGGACTTCTTCCTTTCCTGTGAATTGATAATAATGCCATCAGAGTGCATTCAACAATAACCCATTAATATCATCAGGAATTTCTAATTTGGAATAATTATCTTTCATTTACTGCAAACAGTCATCCTGTGAGAATAATATAAAATGCAATCCAAGCTTCTTGTGTGGCACAGTGGTCAGCACTGCTGCCTCACAGCACCAGGGACCTGGGTTCGATTCCTGGCTTGGGCCACTGTTTGCGTGGAGTCTGCAGGTTCTCCCCAGGGTTTCCTCTGGGTGCTCCAGTTTCCTCCCACACTTCGAAAGGCATTCAGGTTAAGTGCATTGGCCATGCTAAATTCTCCCTCGGTGTACCTGCACAGGTGCTGGAGTGTGGCAACTAGGGAATGTTCACATTAACTTTATTGCAGTGTTAATGTAAGCCTACTTGTGACGCTAATAAATAAAAAAAGCTTTTCTTTCAAATCACGAAACTGGCCTGTGCATGCAAAACATACACAAATTTTGATTAAATTCATTAAAATATCTTTTAGCTGTGACACTTTCTGACAAATAAGTATAACTTTCAATTAGATTGTGAAATCAGATTGGTTACTGAATTGGGCACGCACCAATATTAAACATACTTAGCCACTTCCTCTGAAATTTATAGACTTATATTTGCAAAAGCCAATAATCTACAAGCATTTAATGACTTTAATGCAAGGTGCTTATCTGGGGTTTAGTAGTTGGCTCAAGTTGGTAACAAAAATGTAATGCCAGAATAATTTTATTGGCTAAAACATAAAAGAAATGCTCAGCTTCATATTAATACTTCATATCATATATTCATATTGAGTTGGCACGGTGGCACAGCGGTTAGCACCGCTGCCTCACAGCGCCAAGGGCCTGGGTTCGATTCCCTGCTTGGGTCACTGTCTGTATGAAGTTTGTACGTTCTCCCCGTGTCTGCGTGGGTTTCCTCCGGGTGCTCCGGTTTCCTCCCGCAGTCCGAAAGACGTACTGATTAGGTGCATTAGCCGTGCTAAATTCTCCCTCAGTGTACCCGAACAGGCGCCGGAGTGTGGCGACTCAGGGATTTTCACAGTAACTTCATTGCAGTGTCAATGTAAGCTTACTTGTGACCAATAAATAAACTTAATTACCGCCTTGATTTTTTTTTGCAGTTTGCAACGAATACATTGAGTTCCAGATCCAACCTTCAGTCACTGCCTCAGTTTATAATTCATTTGCAGGAATTTATTTCCATCATCTATTCCTCCACCTGCACTCACCATTAAATTATTTTAACTTTGGCATTTCTTTGCAAGGATTTACAGGTTGATACTTAACCTCTTGGCCACATTACAAACACACTTTCCTTGGCCATCAAGTTCTGGCGTGGGACTCGAACCCAAAGGTTCTGGCTTAGAGGCAGGGACACCACCCACTGCGCCACAGGTCCTGCGCTCTTCCCTAACTCATCTCCCAGTTCCTGGTCAGTGCTAATCCCCTCAATAAAAAAAAATTCCACCATCTGCCATGGCAGTATTCGAACCTGGGTCCCCAGAGCATTCACTGAGTTTCTGGATTGATAGACTAGCAATAATACCATTAGGCCATCGCCTCCCACACGCACGTAGGCGGGCGGGCTACCAGTGACTCTCCAGCAGGTGGACAGATCCACTGCCATGTCCATCAAATTCTTGCCAAAAACAAGAGTCTGAGAAAGTAGAGAAAATATTTTGAATGTGGATGGCTTTAGCACATGCAGTTACCAGTCAGTCACTTACAAAGATGTTTTCTGAGCACAAAAACGACCATTTATAACCATACATCCAATCAGACATCTTATAGAAACGTTGCAAGTCGGAGTGTAGGCGTACCTCAAGGAAGTCCCCAAGGGACCTTGTTTGATCTTTATTAAGTTTTCCCAACTACATTCCATTCAATAATCTGTTAGAATAAACTTGTCCCGTTGTACGTAATGGTGGGAGCACAGGCACACTCAAAAAAAATTGAAATAAAATTCTATTTTGCCAGGCTTGAGAGGAACCATTGAAAACTGTTAATAACAACACGTAAATAAACCTTACGGAACTAAAGATCTGTTTCATTAGAAACTATGTAATGTTGCGGACTGTAGGATCTGTATTTGTGACATTAACCTGAACTCCAGAAGTAAAGAAAATCATTCTCAGCCCAAATGATTCCTTGTATCTGGGTATGTCATTGTGCAACTAATGGACAATCCATATGCAGCGAAATTTTAATATTTTGCTTCTGAAAATATTATCATTTGAAAACCACGAGGAACGCCCAAAGCCAGAGCAGAATCCAGGCTGGAAGGGGTAAGGCAGAAAATTGGGGAGTAACGGTTTATTTTTCTTTTCCACTCTTTCCAGGGGGGGATACTTTAGATCGATTAATTTCCCCAGTATCTCACTGCACAGTGACGCTTTCCTTACTGGTGTCCAAAGGCAGTCGGTAGCCAATGAACAGCAGTTTGAGGTCTAGTAATATTTTTCATCAGAGGTCGAGTGGAATATTGGGGGTCCCCTGTCGCATGCCGCTGCCACCGCCCCTTCTCCGGGATGTGGGGAACGAGGCCAGTCCCTTGGAGGTGGCCACCCCAGCAGCAGACAGGGTCCCCAGTACTCCAGATAGACTTGGAAACACCCCCCGCCTGTGTGGCCTTGACTGTGGCCCTCGGAACGCTCCCCACAATGGCAGCCAAGCCACTGGAGACATTTTTAAATTTAAAAGTTTCAGAAATGTTGGTGGGGTGTGCCTCAAAACCCAGCACTCCCCACTTACCTGAACTACTGGGTACTTCTTCCAAGATGAAAAGCCTCCATCCAACTGGACAGCAAGCCTGCCCTCTGGCAACCAATTGGCCAAATTGGGGAAAGTGACAGTTGGGACACTGTTGCCCACATTGTCTCGGGGTTAGATTCCCATTTGTCCCAAACTTCCTTTTTTTATTATTTGTGGGACATGGGCGGTGCTGGATAGCATTTATTGCCCACCCTTCATTGCCTGCTAGGCCATGTCAGAGGACAATTGCAAGTCAACCACACTGCTGTGGCTCTGGAGTCACATGTAGGCCAGACCAGGTAAGGACAGCAGATTTCCTTCCCTAAAGGACATTAGTTGGGTTTTTCCGATAATGGTTTCATGGTCATCAGTCGGTTCTTAATTCCAAATATTTTTTTTAATTGAATTCAAATTCCACCATCTGCCGTGTCGGGATTCGAACCCGGGTCCCCAGAACATTAGCTGCATTTCTGGATTAATAGTCTAGTGATGATACCATGAGGTCATTGCCTCCCCATAGGCCTGGTCCTGACCCAAGGGTTAAATCCTGCCTAACTTGTTGACTTCAAAGTCTTATTAAAACAGTTAACACGTTCATATCATGAATCATAGAAACATTACAGTGCAGAAGGAGGTCATTCGGCCCATTGAATCTGCGCCGACCACAATCCCACCCAGGCCTTTTCCAATAACCCCATGCATTTACCCTTGCTAATCCCCTTGACACTAAGGGGCAATTTAGCACGGCCAATCCACCTAACGCACACATCTTTGAGCATCGTATTGTTTTTAATTTTGGTGGGGCGTCCGTGACGATGAACTCATTTGATGAGGGGTCTTCCAGTCAAAATTGTTTTGGATTTAAGCTAGTGTACAAGCACCTTCATCCTGCGTTTAACCAAAGTTACACCTAATCTCAGCATGCTGGAACTGATAGGAAAGATATTCTGGAATGCAGATAATGATGTTGGAGGTTTATTAAGAAAATTAAAAGAGAAAAAAATTACTGTCACCTCTACTGGAGGTGTTAACCCAGTTACAACAAGGCCAGAACGTTGTGTGATTTCAAGAAGAAATTAGATATAGTTCTTGGGGCTAAAGGAATCAAGGGATATGGGGGGAAGTGGGGATCGGGATGTTGAATTCGATGATCAGCCATGATCACAATGAGTGGCGGAGCAGGCTCGAAGGGCCGAATGGCCTCCTCCTGCTTCTAATTTCTATAAATGGATTAAACCTCCATTAATACATGAAGGAGAGGAGTTAGATACAAGTTAGATAGGTTGGATTAGAGGGTATGAGTCCAGTATGGGGCGGCACGGTAGCACAGTGGTTAGCACTGCTGCTTCACAGCGCCAGGGTCCCGAGTTCGATTCCCGGCTCGGGTCACTGTCTGTGTGGAGTTTGCACATTCTCCTCGTGTCTGCGTGGGTTTCCTCCGGGTGCTCCGGTTTCCTCCCACAGTCCAAAGATGTGCGGGTTAGGTTGATTGGCTAGGTTAAAAAAATTGCCCCTTAGAGTCCTGGGATGCGTAGGTTAGAGGGATTAGCGGGTAAAATATGTGGGGGTAGGGCCTGTGTGGGATTGTGGTCGGTGCAGACTCGATGGGCCGAATGGCCTCCTTCTGCACTGTAGGGTTTCTATGATTTCTATAAGGAGAGGCTGGACAAACTAGAGTTGTTTTCTCTGGAGTGGCGGAGGCTGAGGGGAGACCTGATCGAAGGGTTATGGGGATCAGGCGGGTAAGTGGAACTGATTCACTTCAGATTAGCCATGATCTTATTGAATGGCGGGGCAGGCTCGAGGGGCTAGATGGCCTACTCCTGCTCCTATTTCTTATGTTCTTAAGTCTGTAAAACTATGAGAGGCACAGATAGGGTTGACAGTCAGAATCTTTTTCCCAGAGTTGAAATGTCTAAGACTAGGGAGGCATGCAATTAAGGTGAGAGGGGGAAAGTTCAAAGGAGATGTGAGGGGCAAGTGTTTTACACAGAGAGTGGCAGGTATCTGGAACACGCTGCCAGGAGTGGTGGTGGAGGCAGATATGATCGGGGCGTTTAAAGGGCTTTTAGCTAAGCATATGAATACGCAAGGAATAGAGGGATATGGACCAAGGGCAGGCAGAAGGGATTAGCTTAATTTGGGCCAGAATTTTACCAGTATGTCCGCCCGAGGTTCGTACAATCCCGCCTGAGGCCAACGGAGAATGCCGTTCTCCGGGCCTTGCCCCCGGAATCGGGGCTGGCAAGCCGGTAAAGTTCCAGCCTTGGTGTCATGTTCGGCACAACATCGTGGGCCAAAGGGCCTGTCCCTGTGTTGCACTGTTCTATGTTGTCTGTTCATCTAATAACATGACCAACAGCTATTTCTGTCACAAAATACGTGTTGACATGGTCACATTCCAAAGCTTCAGCAATCCGGGCACATTGCGATTTGAACAAAGCAATTCTGTTAATAATCTGTGTCAACCTATCAAACTCCACAGCCCCACATGATGAATGTGATGGTCTGCAATCTCTTTGAGTGCTCATTACGTGTTAATTTTGACATGCTTTTGATGTGGTATGTGTATTGCAGCATTGCTGGCTTTCTTGTGGAGACTTGCTTGCTTTCTCTTGAATATGAAAGCACTCCCCATACCCCAGTGAGCACGGCCTCATTGACATGTAGGGAGTACACCGACAAACATAGCTATCCATGATAAGAACACCCGTGTGGTAATTCCCAGTGGAATGTTGACAAAGGGCAACAGTGAGTCAAAAACGCCAGGCACCGTACATCCAAAAACCATGCGTTACTCAGTGCCCAATCTCTCCACATCCAATGCCCTCTACCTAATTGGCAGACACTAAAGAAAATAATGTTATTAACAAAGTAAGAATGGCTCGATTTGTATTTAGTAACTGACCTTTGATTTTGTTGAGTACATTTAGAGTCGGTTGCGGGACTATATCGCCATACCTTCACAGGCCAGAGATCAAAATCCTGGAACACCCTCCCTAACAGCACCGTGTACCTACACCACCGGGACTGCAGCGGTTCAGGAAGGCAGCTCACCACCACCTTCCCAAGGACAGTGAGGGATGAAATGGCCCCTTTTCTGTCCCCTTTGTCTTTTCTTTAATCCAATCTTTGACCAGAAATTTCCACCCAACCCCCAATCCTCCCCACCACCCACCCCCTCCCCCACCCCCAACCCTCCTCACCACCACCGGTGGGGCCGGTGAGTCATTGAAACCTCTGTTCCCATCCGCAGGACCGGCATGGAGGGTCAGTGCCAAGATGTGCCCCCTTGGGCATTGGCACTTCGCCCCTTGGGCAGTGCCAGGGGGCCCAGGCTGACACTGCCAAGGTGGCACTGCTCAGGGGGTACCTTCCCCCCAGTGCCCGAACCTCTGGGAGATCTCGATTTCCCCCTTCACTCCAGCGGAGTCAGGCCGCTAGCTCCCTACAAGTGGGGAGCTGTAGTAAACCCCGCTGGAGTGAACCACTCCTGGCCGGGGTGGGGTGAGGCAAGAGGGGCCGGAGATTTCAGTCCCGGGCCTGCTAATGGGATTTAAATTATATTTAAATTATCTTCTGCAACTCCGCGCCGACTTCCGGCACGGAACTGTCAGCACCGGAAATCCGGCACTGGGAGATGCGCGGAAGCCCGGACACCGAGCGCGAATCACGTGAATGGGTCGCCACTAGAGTGTCCTGGCCCGCTTTGCTAAAAAGGCAGCACAGTGGGATGGGAAAATCGCTGCCAAATGTTTCCCCTTGTGGGGCAATCTAGAACAAGAGGTCACAGGTATAGGTTGAGAGGCGGTGGATTTAAAACTGAGATGAGGAGGAACTACTTCTCGCAGAGGGTGGTGAATTTGTGGAACTCGCTGCCCCATAGCGCGGTGGAGTCTGAATTGTTGAATGGCTTCAAGAAGAAGTTAGATATGCTTCTAATTGAAAAATGGGTTCAAGGGATATGGAGGAAAGGTGGGGAGGTGGATTTGGGAGCAGAGAGAGATCAGCCGTGACCTGATTGACTGGCGGAGCAGGCTCCAAGTTTTAAAGTAAACTTTATTTATCAGTCACGAGTAAGGCTTGTGATTAACACTACAATGAAGTTATTGTGAAATTCCCCTCGTCGCCACAGTCCAGCGCCTGTTCGGGTCAATGCACTTAACCAGCACATCTTTCAGGATGTGGGAGGAAACTGGAGCACCCGGAGAAAACCCACGCAGACAACGTGCAAACTCTGCACAGACAGTGACCCAAGCCAGGAATCGAACCCAAGTCCCTGGCGCTATGAAGCAGCAGTGCTAACCACTGTGCCACCGCGCCGCCCTATAGCTGAATTTGCCTACTTCTGCTCCTAATTCCTATGTTCCTCTTTGGTTGAACTTCATTGATATTCAAAACGCAGTTCTGATTAAATTGCAAGTCCGTCAGATGCGAAATTCATGCACGGTGCCTCCTTTGAAAGGTACAAGAGTTTCAAAATAATTCTTGCCCAAGCTATGCCAAACATTTAATACCAAACATTTGTGGGTTCTTTCTCCATCACCACACTGCATTATCATCAGAACACATCGCAATTACAACCTATCCCAGGGAGGAATGAGTAAGTCAGAAGGCATTCACTCCCACTTGATTCAGTCATTAGACCCAACACCACCAGGCAAATTAAGTTTGTGATCCACCCGAAAACTGTGAGGAATCTCATTTAAGCCAATGAATTTCCAGAGCTTTGGCATATGCATTAGACAGGAAGGTATGCACACCTCCACTTCATTCCTTTCGCGAGTTGAAAGCGCGGGCAGTCCCTCATATACGACGGATGCTTGGAATTCCCTGGAATCAGCCAATGAAATCCTAGGCATACTGAGCAATCAGAAGACTCTTGCCAAAGCAATGCAGTGGCTAATGGCGCTCCCCATTGTTTATACACAATTAGTTCAGCAGCATCAGATGGCATGGTGGCAGAGTGGTTGGCACTGCTGCCTCCCAGCGCCAGGGACCCGGGTTTGATTCCTGGCTTGGGTCACTGTCTGTGCGGAGTTTGCACGTTCTCTCCGTGTCTGCGTGGGTTTTCTCCGGGTGCTCCGGTTTCCTCCCACATTCTGAAATGTGTCTGCACGTTTGCACGTTCTCCCTGTGTCTGTGTGGGTTTCCTCTGGATCATAGAGCCATAGAGGTTTACAGTATGGAAACAGGCCCTTCGGCCTAACTTACCCATGCCTTTTTTTTAGCCACTAAGCTAGTCCCAATTGCCCGTGTTTGGCCCAAATCCCACGATACCAATCTTACCCATGTAACTGTCTCAATACTTATTAAAAGGCAAAATTGTACCCGCCTCTATTACTCCCTCTGGCAACTTGTTCCAAACACTCCCCACCCTATGTGTGAAAGAATTGCCCCTCTGGACCCTTTTGTATCTCTCCCCTCTCACCTTAACTGGTGCTCTGGTTTCCTCCCACAGTCCAAAAGACGTGCTGGCTCGGTGCATTGGCCGTGCTAAATTCTCCCTGTGTACCCGAACAGGCGCCGGAGTGTGATGACCAGGGGATTTTCACAGTAACTTTATAGCAGTGTTAATTAAGCCTACTTGTGATCATCAAATTCAACATCCTAATCCCACCTTTCCCCCCATATCCCTTGATCCCTTTAGCCCAAAGAGCTATACCTAATTTCCTCTTGAAATCACACAACGTTTTGGCCTCAACTACTTTCTGTGGTAGTGAATTCCACACATTCACCACCCTCTGGGTGAAGAAATTTCTCTTCATCTCAGTCCTATAAAGTTTACTCCTTATCCTCGGAATATGACCTCGAGTTCTGGACTCTCCCACCATTGGGAACATTCTTATAGAGTGATGGATACAAATTGAACACACCACAGAAAGGCAAGTCTTATCCATTCCATTCTAAGTACCCATTTAACAATGTCATCACTGTATCGATCTCTGGTGTGAACATTAACTATTACAAGCATTGTGTCTCATTCATTCAGGTTTTAATTGCCGGAGATTTTAACAATGTCAACTTAGAAAAAAATAACTGTCTTTCTACCTCTTATCCCGTCTTACTGTCCCACTCTGCATTGCTCTTACGATTCCGGATCTAACATAGAATTCACTTGCTCTATTTTAGCCATAGGGGTAAATGTGGGTAGCACACTTGCCTTTGAGTCAGTAAGTTATGGCTCCAATTCTCACCCAGAGATCATAGCACAGAAATGCTTGGACTGAGGGGGTGCTGCTGTTGGAGGTGTCGGTTTTAGATGTGACTTTATACTGAGGCTCTGTACACACTCTCAGGCAGGTAGAAAAGATCCAGTTTAAAGTTTATTTATCAGTGTCGCAAGTAGGTTTACATTAACACTGCAATGAAGTTACTGTGAAAATCCCCTGGTTGCCACACTCTGGCACCTGTTCGGGTACACTGAGGGAGAATTTAGCATAGCCAATGCACCTAACCAGCACGGCTTTCAAGTTTAAGTTTAATTATTAGTGTCACAAGTAGGCTTACATTAACGCTGCAATGAAGTCACTGTGAAAGTCCCCGAGTCGCCACACTCCGGTGCCTGTTTGGGTAAACTGAGGGAGAATTTAGCATAGCCAATGCCAACCAGCACGTCTTTCAGACTGTGGGAGGAAGCCAGAGCACCCGGAGGAAACCCACGCAGACACGGGGAGAATGTGCAAACTCCACACAGACAGTGACCCAAGCCAGGAATCGAACCCAGGTCTCTGGCGCTGTGAGGCAGCAGTGCTAACCACTGTGCCACTGTGCTGTCAGAGATCCTGGGTACCAGCAACCTTAGGCATTCTTAGTCGACTCTCAGTACAAACAGTGCTGGACATCATGCATCCAATGTGAGGCCTTTAATGACTTGTGCACAAGGAGAACCGCCTCCTTGCAGCTGCCCTGTGAGTTACAGAAAAACAACTTAGCAGTTATCGTCAATTATAGCAACTCAGAAACATGCAATTTGTCAAATCCTTCATTTGCATACATATTCGCCAATTAAATCCTGGCTTTTCGTCCTTTTACATTCAATGAAAAATTGACTTCTGCTAATCCTTCATTTACAAAGCATATCCCCATATCTCGCCTTTGGTATTTGTTATGGAAAAATCTGGCCTCTGGTGAAGGCCGAAAAACAGAATGTTATGGGGCTCATGCAGATGAAGATTAGCCTGTTGATGCTGAATAGCAGACACTGACTCCTTTGAAGGTCTGCAAGATGATAAACATTTTCACTGGCTATTACAGAGCTGTTACAGAGAAGGCATGAAACTTTAATCTATGCTTCCACAGTGCTGCCCAATCACCATTTTGAAGAGGAGTAAGATTCCTGGATTCCTGATCAATAGACATCCCTCAGTCAAAATCAGTGTGGTGGACCTCAGTTTGTCCTATATGGGCCACTGTTGTGTGTGTTTGTCATACCTGGACACATCCCCTCCCGGTTTGGTTCCTCCCCTCGGCACCTAGTATAAAGGTGGCTGCCTCCTCCCCCTTGTTCAGTCCAGGTCGGTTATTTGTTGGGATCTGCTCCTGATTCTGTTGTGAATAAAAGCCTACACTTGTATTGGCACACAGGTAGTCTTTCGCCTTATTGATAGCGCATCAATCAGTAAAACAGATTATCTGGTCATTATCATATTGTCCTTTGTGGGAGCCTGCTGTGCACATTTTGGCAGCCACATTTCCTACATCAGAACAGTGACTGCAATGCAAAAGTACGTCATTGGCTGTAAAGCATTTTGGAATCTCCCATCGTTGAGAAAGATGCAAAGTGAGTGCAAATCTCTCTTCCTGTTCTTCCCAATCTTAATTGCCCAATCTTACAGTCCAATTGGTTGAGGAGAAGTTTATTTACTCAGACCCTAGATGGCGTGTTTTAACTCGCCCCTTCTTACCACCAGGAAAACACCCATGAGCAAACCAAGATTAGGACATAAAAAACACAAAATATGCATTATCACAAAGGGAAAGTACCGGGGTAAACCATCACGAGCCACATACGTTAATGACTTTAATTTCCTAAAAGCACCTTGCATTTTATATCAACTTTCTCGTGTTGTAGAATAATTTGTCAGCAGAGTAAAAGTTGGACATCTAAAGGCCATTGATTTAGTGGAATAACCAATGCTATATCACTGTAGGAAGTCTCACAACACCAGGTTGAAGTCCAACAGGTTTATTTGGAATCACGAGCTTTCGGAGCGTTGCTCCTTCATCAGGTGAGCACCTGATAGAGGAGCAGCACTGTGTCCACCCCAGTCCAATGCCGCCATCTCCACATCATACCACTATAGCATTGGCTAATGGCTATTGGCATGCTGTCAGGAGTGCCACTTCCCCCTGTGGCACATAGCTAACTGTGTTGTCATACCCTGGTTCCAAAGGGTTAGCTACCAGTTGATCATCCCTTGTCTTACTCTGTTATAGACTTCTTCCACCTACTCGATAATAGAGCTTCATTTGGTGGTAAACTCATGAAGAATGCAAGACACAACAATGCTCTTGTTCACAGTAGGTGGCTATATTGTAAAGACACCACCCCACCCCTTCCCCACCTGCCTCCCCCATATCTCTCCAGGTATCCAAGTAGTTTAAGCTTTCAACTGGGCAAGTTCCATCTGGGGAGGTGATGGTTCAGTGGTTTTATTGCTAGATAAGTAATCCAAAATCTCAGCTAATGTTCTGGGGGACCCGGGTTCAAATCCCAGCAGATGGAGGAATTTGAATTCAATAAAAAATCTGGAATTAAGAATACAATGATAACCCTGAAACTATTGTCGATTGTCGGAAAAACCCATCTGGTTCACTGATATCCACAGGAGTTAATCCTTTGGAGCAAGAAGGGATCAGCTCTATTTCCATATACTGGAAGGGGAGGATATTTAATTATTAAAGGACAGGAATTGCATACTTGGTAATGAGTAATCCATATACAATCCATTAGACTTCGATGTCTACAACATCACAGTCATTGGGATGATGCAAGTAACATCACTTACAAAGCAGATTTTCACACATTAGCCAATGACTAAGCTCCGTAATTTGCAAAATGGCTGCTGTAAGACAACACTTGAAGGTTTATTGTATGAAGTCTTAATGATGCCTTTTCCTGTGAGATTTGTAGAAAGGTAAGAGGTGGGATTTTCCGGTTTTGGGCAAGTGTGACTGTAAAATCCCACCCAATGTCAACAGACCTTTGCATGGTCCGCCCTGGGAAAATTCCCCCCCAAAGAGTTGCTGCCAAAGCTCCATTTGAGAAAATGTATGTATGTATGTGTGTATGTATATATGTATGTATACATGTATGTGTGTATGTATGTATGTGTGCATGCATGTATGTGCGTATGAATGTGCGTATGTATGTATGTATGTATATATGTATATGTGTATGTGTGTGTATAAATATGTGTGCATATATGTATATATGTATGTGTGTATGCATGTACATATGTATGTACATATGTATGTATGAATTTATGTATGTGTGTATGTATGCATGTGCGTATGTATATATGAATGTGCGTATGTATGCATGTATATATGTATGTGTGTATGTGTGTATATATGTATGTGTGTATGTATATGTATATGTGTATGTATGTATATATGTGTGTATGTATGTATGCCTGCTAAGATCAGGAGGATAATGCAACGCTCACACCGCTCATGAAGAGCTCTTGATAGTCAATGTTTATTGAGTGAGAGTTTCAACTCAGTCAACTGATTGTTACTATTCTTGCAGGGAAGGCAAGCATGACCTTCTGAGGTCAAACAGGCTCCAGATAGACATTCCTGCTGCTGAATGCTCACGAGTGAGTCAAACTCCTGTGGCAGGCTTGATTAGGTGATACCTGAACCAGGCAGGGCCACCGTGTTCCTGGGTTATTTGCTGAACACAGGAAATTAGTCATGAAAAGACCGATCTTTAGTGTAGATTAAAAAAAGCTCATCATTAAGTAATTTTCAGTTTGTTTTGGTGACTAATAGGAGCTGGAATGGTGGACCTGTCAATGAGCTTCTTCCCAGTTGGCTCTTGATGCACCTGAAACATGTGCATTCCATCCCAGGCGAGCACAAACAGTTCAGGTGGATACAGGATTCTAGTAGCATGGTTTGCTTTAGAAACATAAAAACTAGAAGCAGGAGTAGGTCATTCGGCCCTTCGAGCCTGCTCCACCATTCATTATGATCATGGCTAACCTTCAAATTCAATATCCTGATCCCCCCCCCTTCCCCCCCCCCCTCCCCCCCCCATACCCCTTGATCCCTTTATCCCCAAGAGCTATATCTAATTTCTTCTTGAAATCAGACAACATTTTGGCCTCAACTACTTTCTGTGGCAGTGAATTCCACACATTCACCACCCTTTGGGTGAAGAAATTTCTCCTCACCTCAGTTCTAAAAGGTTTACCCCTTCTCCTCAAACTATGACCCTCTAGTTCTCGACTCCCCCACCATTGGGAACATTCTTTCTGAATCTACCCTGTCTAACCCTGTTAGAATTTTATAAGTTTCCATGAGATCCCCTCTCACTCTTCTAAACTCCAGTGAATATAATCCTAACCGACTTAGTCTCTCCTCATATGACAGAGCTGCCAAGCCAGGAATCAGCATTGTTCTCTCTCTATAGCAAGGACATCCTTCCTCAGATAAGGACACTGATATATTCTTGAAATGAAATGGGTTAACCAATGAAAATAGAGTTGGGTACATTGCATTTTCTTGTGAAATGTTGATTCGTTGTCTGCCACTGTATGTACCTAAACCCTGGTACACATCTCCCAGTATCCAGTGATAACCACACACTGGCATCCATGGCAAGTAGGTATCTATATTGATCATGAGTGGGAATCGATTCCAAAGAAGGCTGATAGAAAGATTTTACATTTATAAAGCAACTTTCATAAACTAAGCCTGGGGTTTTAGAACCACAGTATCCCAACAGTGCAGAAGGGGGCCATTCAACCCATTGAATCAGCACCAATTCTCCAACAGAGCATCTTACCAAGACCCACCCCAACCCCCAGCCCTCCCACAATTTCAGACATTCACCACGGCCAATCCACCTAACTTACAAATCTTAGAATGCGAAGGAGCAATTTTGCATGGCCAATTCACCTAACCTGCACATCTTTGGAGTGTGGGAGGAAACCAACCGGAAACCCTGGATGAACAGGGATACCCACTGCTTGCTGAAGTCCAGGTTTGAGGCGATCAAGTCAGACGACCCTGACTTATACCAGAAAGCAAGACATGATCTAAGGAGATCCATCAAAGATGCCAATACTGGGCCAAGCTAGAGTCTCAGGCTAGCCACACTGACCCCCGCCGACTATGGCAAGTTCTTCAGGACATAACAGGCTACAAGATGAAGGCAGGTAAATTGCCGGCTCCAATGCACCCCTCCTTGATGAGCTCAATGCATTCTATGCCCGTTTTGAGCAAGAGGTCAGCAAGAGCACGCCCTCCATCCCAGAAGCCTTAGACGAACCTATATGCAAGGTCACCATTGCTGATGTCAGAGTAGCTTCCTTGAAAGTGAACCCACGGAAAGCAATTGGCCCGGATGGGGTACCCGGACATGCACTCAGATCCTGCACGTATCAGCTGGCGGGGGTATTCGCAGACATCTTCAACCTCTCTTTACAACAATCTGAGGTCCCTCTCTGCTTCAAGAAGACGACCATCATCCCGGTACCAAAGAAAAGCCAGGCAGCGTGTCCTAATGACTATCGGCCGGTGGCTCTGACATCCATCATTATGAAGTGCTTTGAAAGGCTAGTTATGGCAGAAATCAATTCTAGCCTCCCAACCTGCCTGGATCCACTACAGTTCGCCTACTGCCGCAACAGGTCCCTAGCAGACACTATCTCCTTGGCCCTACACTCAACCCTGGAACACCTACAAAGACACCGAACTCAGGCTCCTATTCATAGACTACAGCTCAGCCTTTAACACCATTATCCCTATGAGACTCATCTCCAACCTTCGTGGCCTGGGCATGGCTCCTCCCTCTGCAATTGGATTCTAGATCTCCTAACCCACAGTCCGCAGTCAGTAAGGATAGTCAACAACAAGTCCTCCATGATCGTTCTCAACACCACAAGGCTGGGCCCTCAGCCCCCTACTATACTCCTTATACACCTTTGACTGCGTGGCCAAATTCCTCTTCAACTCGATTTTCAAGTCTGCTGTTGACACCACCGTTTTGGGTCGGATCTCAAACAATGATGTGACGGAGTACAGGAATGAGATAGAGAATCTGGTGAACTGGTGCGATCACAATAACCTCTCTCTCAATGTCAACAAAATGAAGAGATAGTCATCGACTTCAGGAAGCGTAGTGGAGAACATGTCCCTGTCTACATCAATGGGGCTGAAGAAGAAATGGTCAAGAGCTTCAAGATTTAAGGTGTCCAGATCACCAACAACCTGTCTGGTCCCTCCATGCTGACACTATAGTTAAGAAGGCCCACCAAAGACAAAGGAAATTTGGCATGTCCACTACAGCTCTCACCAATTTTTACAGATGCACCATAGAAAGCATTCTTTCTGTTTGTATCCCAGCTTGGTATAGCTCCTGCTCGGTCCAAGACAGCAAGAAAGTACAAAGTGCTGTGAACAAAGCCCAGACCATCACTCAAACCAGCCTTTCATCCATTGACTCTGTCTACACTTCCCGCTGCCTTGGAAAAGCAACCAGCATAATCAAAGACCCCAAGCACCCCGGACATTCTCTCTTCCACCTTCTTCCATCAGGAAAAAGGTACAAAAGTCTGAGGGCATTGTGGTGAACCATCGTTGGTTCCCACTGGATAGTACTGAGCCAGGGTCTGGCCAGTACTACAAGGATGTACATATGTTACTGTTGGGTTGTGCTACTTGTTGCTGTTGGGGTTAGGGTGGGGTTGTTACACCTTTGTACTGTAGTGTTGTGGTACATCCCAGTCGGGCTCCGCCTCCTGGGAGAGGTATAAAGGTCCCTGCTCTGGCTGGGACCCCTCAGTCTGGGATCGTGTATATAATTATTGGCTGCTTCATTACAGTAAATAAAAGCCTTTATTTCCCGAGCATCTGGCCTCGTGTTTGATAACACGCATCAGGGATGTACCAACCGACTCGAAAACAGCTTCTTCCCTGCTGCCATCAGACTTTTGATGGATCTACCTCGCATTAATTTGGTCTTTCTCTACACCCTAACTATGAATGTAGCACTACATTCCGCACTCTCTCCTTTCCTTCTCTATGAATGGTATACTTTGTCTGTATAGCGGGCAAGAAACAATACTTTCCACTGTATATTAATCCATGTGACAATAATAAATCAAATCAAATAAAAGCAAATTACTGTGGATGCTGGAATCTGAGACCAAAAGAGAAAATGCTGGAAAATCTCAGCAGGTCTGGAGAGAAAAGACCTGACGTTTCGCGTCCAGGTGACCCTTTGTCAAAGCTGAGATTCGATTCTGGCCTTGGGTGACCGTCTGTGTGGAGTCTGCACGTTCTCCCCATCTCTGCACGGTCTCCTTTTGATGCTCCGGTTTCTTCCCACAGTCCCAAAATTGGGCTTTGACAAAGGGTCGTCTGGCCTCGAAACGTCAGCCCTTTCCTCTCCTTACAGATGCTGCCAGACCTGCCGAGATTTTCCAGCGTTTTCTCTTCAAATCAAATCAAACATCCTTATTTTTGATCTGTATAATTTGCTGAACTGGGTGTAAACAATAGTCAGGAACCTTTGACTGCAAGAATTTGTGCATGTCTTGCTTACAGTCTACCATCTATTGTGTTGCAATTAAGCAGCTATGAAGAATATGCCACATTGTAATTTGCCATCGGTGAAACATGACAAATATTCAAAGCAATCCTGCGTAATGAGCAGAAATAATAATTGCGGATTCCTGGTTTAGGTTGTTGCTGGTGGATATTTGCAACAGATACTTAACCCTTTGTATTTTGCATATGTGTTGTGCGCATTTAGATGTGAGAGTGAGGTTATACATTTCTGTCTGTCTATGTAGCATTGTCTGTTTCCCAATCCACAGGGCACAATGTAAAGTTAAAGTTAACTTATTAGTCACAATTAGGCTTACAAAGGATGCTGCTGATTCTCTAAGAACCCATTTTGTGCTGCAGATATCGACCAATTTCACTCCCCTATATGTATGTTTAAAGTTTACTTATTATTGCCACAAGTAAGCTTACATTAAATGAAGTTACTGTGAAAATCCCTCAGTCGCCACACTCCGGCGCCCGTTCGGGGACACTGAGAGAGAATTTAGCACGGCCAATGCACCTAACTAGCACGTCTTTTGGACTGTGGGACTTTTTACATATATAGTTTTTTGTAATTCAGACCATCACCTCTTTTACTGTTTCTATTCATTGTTATGGTCCTTCCCGAAACATCTATTTCATTGTTATTTTCTGCTTATGGGTGGCACGGTGGCACAGTGCTTTACACCTCTGCCTCACAGCGCCAGGAACCTGGGTTCAATTCTGGCCTTGGGTAATTTTCCATGTGGAGTCTGCACGTTCTCCCCGTGTCTGCGTGGGTTTGCTCCAGGTGCTCCAATTTCCTCCCACAGCCCAAAGGATGTGCTGGTTATGTGGATTGGCCATGCTAAATTGCCCCTTCGGGTCCAAAGATGTGCAGGTTAGGTTTATTGGGCATTATCAATGCATGATTTGATTTGATTTATTATTGTCACATGTATTAGCATACAGTGAAAAGTATTGTTTCTTGCGCATTATATAGACAAAGCATACCATTCATAGATAAGGAAAGGAGAGAGTGCAGAATGTAGTGTTGCAGTCATAGCGAGGGTGTAAAGAAAGATCAACTTAATGTGAGGTAGGTCCATTCAAAAGTCTGACGACAGCAGGGAGGTCACGGGGATAGAGTAGAGGAGTGGGCCCAGGTGGAGTGCTCTTTCAGAGAGTTAGTGCAGATTCAGCGGGCCAAATGCCCTCCCTCAGCACTGTAGTGAATCTATGGTTATAGAGTCATAGAGGTTTACAGCATGGAAACAGACCCTTCAGCCCAACTTGTCCATGCCGCCCTTTTCTTTAAACCCCAAAGCTAATTCCAATTGCCCGCATTTGGCCCATATCCCTCTATACCCATCTTACCCATGTAACTGTCTAAATGCTTTTTAAAAGACAAAATTGTACCCGCCTCTACTACTACCCCTGGCACCTTGTTCCAGATACTTACCACCCTCTGTGTGAAAAAATTGCCCCTCTGGGCACTTTTGTATCTCTCCCCTTTCACCTTAAACCTATGCCCTCTAGTTTTAGACTCCCCTACCTTTGGGAAAAGATATTGACTATCTAGCTGATCTGTGCCCCTCATTATTTTATAGACCTCTATAAGATCTAGCCTTCTACGCTCCAGAGAAAAAAGTCCCAGTCTATCCAGCCCCTCCTTATAACTCAAACCATCAAGTCCCGGTAGCATTCTAGTAAATCTTTTCTGCACTCTTTCTAGTTTAATAATATCCTTTCTATAATAGGGTGACCCAGAACCGTACACAGTATTCCAAGTGTGGCCTTACCAATGTCTTGTACAACTACAACTTCAACAAGACGTCCCAACTTCTGTATTCAATGTTCTGACCGATGAAACCAAGCATGCCGAATGCCTTCTTCACCACTCTGTCCACCTGTGACTCCACTTTCAAGGAGCTATGAACATGTACCCCGAGATCTCTTTGTTCTGTAACTCTCCCCAGCACCCTACCATTAACTGAGTAAGTCCTGCCCTGGTTCAATCTACCAAAATGCGTCACCTCGCATTTATCTAAATTAAACTCTATCTGCCATTCGTCAGCCCACTGGCCCAATTGATCAAGATCCCGTTGCAACCGGAGGTAATTTTCTTCACTGTCCACTATGCCACCAATCTTGGTGTCATCTACAAACTTACGAACCATGCCTCCTACACGTCTCTTGTGTCAGTTGCTTGCTTTGCACATGGTTCTCCTCACAGTTCTCTCACATTACTTTGTGGCGATTTCTGAAACCTTTACAACCATTCTCCCTACATTTGACTTCCTTCTCTCTGACCTTTTGCCCGCTCTTGCTTTTAAGCGTGCAGGAAGTGAATGGTCGCAAACATACATACTTCAGTCAAATGCAATAATTCCCGATCTCTGTAAGTGGTGATGTAGCCAAAATTTCCATAATCCAGGAAGCGCTGTTACTGCAAACAATGACAGGGTTATTCTCGTGTGATGATATTGTACACGTTTGTATTGATAGTCATTTCCCACTAATCTGAATCACTTTAACTCTTATTCCATTCATTCTCGGAGTATTGGCACAAAGCAATATTTTGCATTCCCTCAGATTGCCAAGAACAATAGTTGTTTCAATGGCCAGAATAACATTCCATTTACCAGATATATGTCAGTTGTAATTATTTTACCCATATATCACACTCGAACCCTACGTATAACAGAACTTCCCATTGGGAAATTTTACCCTTTCCCCCGTTACTAACTTTTCTCGGATTTTCTCCCTTTTTCTCTGGAATGTGTTCGCTTGCAATCTGGGTGGGTTTCAGCTGGAGTTTTCACCAAGGTTCCCCTGATCTCTCAGTGTAACTTCAGTGGCAGATACTGGAAGAAACACATGAGTATGATACCACTTCTCCAGCCTTTTCATGAACTTTCTGCAAAAGATACGGAGAGAGATCAGAAGGACTGCAATAAAATCCTGCCCGCTGTCTCTTGCTGATGTATTTGATTTGATTTGATTTGATTTGATTTATTATTGTCACATGGAATTATAGTATCATCCAGTGCATAAGAGGCCCTTCAGCCCATCAAATCCACACCAACACATTAGAAACGCCTGATCTCCCACCTAATCGCATCTGGCAGCAAGTGGCCCATAGCCCTGGATGTTAAGATGTGCCAAGTGCTCATCCAGATACTTTTTAAAGGATATAAGGCAACCCGGCTCCACCACCCTCCCAGGCTGTGCATTCTAGACCATCACCACCCTTCCTCACATTCCCCCCAAACCTTCTGCCCCTCACCTATGTCCCCTCGTGACTGACTCTTCAACTAAGGGGAACAGCTACTCCTTATCCACTCTGTCCATGTCCTTTATAATCTTGTACACCTTGATCAGGTCATGTATTAGTATACAGTGAAAGGTATTGTTTCTTGCGCACTCTACAGACAAAGCATTCAGAAGGAAAGGAGAGGGTGCAGAATGTAGTGTTACTGTCATAGCTAGGGTGTGGAGAAAGAACAACTTAATATCACTTCATTGATCTATCCTCTTATTCTTTTTGTACAAACCTAAATAAATGGGTCAGGCAACAGAGAGATTCAGTAGGAGTCCAATCCTGTTCTGACCTGACACTAATCAGGAACAGGTAGGAAAGGGACAACGGATATTCCTGGTGGCTTCTTTCTCTACAGAGAGGAGAGGGCATTAATAAATCCTGTAGAAGACAGGAATTTTACTGTCCTGCCCGTCATGGGAATTGTAGCGGGTGGGACACGGACCATGAAAAGGTCCGTTGACCTCAGGCGGGATACTCTGACCTTGCGGCGAGTGCAGCCGGAAAATCTTTCCCAAAGTGTGCAGGATAAAACTCGACTCAATAAAAAAAATAGAAGGTGCCACAAATACAAAGTCCTCAGCAGTTTTACCAGGTCAAATGTGTCTCCAGTGTGTAGTCATACGCTGGTCATAGGGTCAAGTACCTTAAGTCAAGAGATTGTTGTGTTCTTTTCGGTAAAACTGCATTACATTCCATTGAACCTTATTAGCAAATTGAAGGAGTTAATGAGGCTTTACTTAAATGTTCTGAGGTTTGAGTTGACTCAGTGCTTGTTATCATGAATTGGTTTCACTGATACTTACAATCTGAAGAACCGTTCCCTCGATCCCATTCTAATTGAACCACCTTCTCACTTAGTTAACTCTTTAGACTAACCAGTAAAATAGTCATATATAAATTAGAACAAAGAACAAAGAAAATTACAGCACAGGAACAGGCCCTTCGGCCCTCCAAGCCTGCACCGACCATGCTGCCCAACTGAACTAAAACCTTCCGGGGACCGTATCCCTTTATTCCTATTCTATTCATGTATTTGTCCAGATGCCCCTTAAAAGTCACTATCATATCTGCTTCCACTACCTCCCCCCGGCAGCGAGTTCCAGGCATCCACCACCCTCTGTGTAAAAAACTTGCCTCGTACATCTCCTTTAAGTCTTACCCCTCGCACCTTAAACCTATGGCCCTTAGTAATTGACTCTTCCACCAGAGGAAAAACCTTCTGACTACCCACTCTGTCTATGCCCTTCATAATCTTGTAGACTTCTATCAGCTCGCCCCTCAACCTCTGTCATTCCAGTGAGAACAAACCAAGTTTCTCCAGCTCTCCTCATAGCTAATGCCCTCCATACCAGGCAACATCTTACTAAATCTTTTCTGTATCCTCTCCAAAGCCTTCACATCCTCTGGTAGTGTGGCGAGCAGAATTGAACACTATATTCCAAGTGCGGCCTCACTAAGGTTTTATAAAGCTGCAACATGACTTGCCAATTTTTAAACTCAATGCCCTGGCCGATGAAGGCAAGCATTCCGTATGCCTTCTTGACTACCTTTTCCACCTGCATTGCCACTTTCAGTGACCTGTGTATTTATACACCCAGATCCCTCTGCCTATCAATACTCTTAAGGCTTCTCCCACTTAGTGTATATTTCCCATCTGTATTAGTCCTTCCAAAATGCATTACCTCACTAGAGGAGGCAGCGACACAGAGGAATTATCACTGGACTAGCAATCCAGAGACCCTGGGTAATACTCAGGGGACCCGGGTTAGAATCCCACAATGTTGAAATTTGAATTCAATAAAAATCTGGAATTAAAAAAAGACTTAAGTTTATTTATTGGTGTCACATGTAGACTTACATTAACACTGCAATGAAGTTACTGTGAAAATCCCCTTGTCGCCATACTAGGGCATCTGTTCAGGTACACTGAGGGAGAATTTATCATGGCCAAAGGACCTAACAGCACGTCTTCCAGACTGTGGGAGGAAATCCATGCAGACAGGAGGAGAATGTGCAGACTCCACGTGGACAGTGACCCATGACAGGAATCGAACCCAGGTCGCTGGCGCTGTGAGGCAGCAATGTTAGCCACAGTGCCACTCAATGATGACCATTGAACCATTGTTGATTGTGGTAAAATCCCATCTGGTTCCTTTAGGGAAGGAAATCTGCCATCCTTATCTGCTCTGGCCTACATGTGACTCCAGAGCCACAGCAATGTGGTTGACTCTCAAATGCCCTCAGGCAACTAGGGATGGGCAATAAATGCTGGCCAGCCAGCGATGTCCATGTCCTGTAGTGCTGTCCCTCTCTGGACTTTGTTGACACATAGCACTGATTTATAGTTGACAGGCAGAATTTTCCCATCCTGCCCGCTACAATTCCTGTGGCGGGCGGGACACGGACCATGCAAAGGTCCGTTGACATCGGGTGGGATTTTCTGGCCTTGGGGCAAGTGTGACCAGTAAATCCTGTCCAATGTGTCTTATATTTGTGTTAAAAAAATCATATTCTGCATGTTCTAACTTTGTTGGTTTCGGGGTTATGAAAGTAAGTTTAAATTAGAGCGTCATGACAGTGTTTACACACCCGTCACTCATTTGATCAATGACCCTCATCCCCTGGTTAGTCCTGACTATTTTGTGAATTTATGGGTTAGCGAATTCTAATATCCCATGACGTGAAAGTCTTTGATTTGGTTTGATTTGATTTATTATTGTCACATGTATTAACATACAGTGAAAAGTATTGTTTCTTGCGCGCTATACAGACAAAACATACCATTCATAGAGAAGGAAAGGAGAGAGTGCAGAATGTAGTGTTACAGTCATAGGTAGAGAATTTATGTGACACGCAATGGTAAAACGGCGTTGAATCGAGCCTGTGTCTTTAAGGCCACCCTTCAAGCCGTCCTTGGGCAAGGCGCCTCCAAGATGCATCCTGAGGGCAGGCCAGGATATCAAGATCAGGAAAAAAGAATGATGACAGGCTTCCTTTGCTTCCTCCATGCTTTGAGGTGCAATGGGCACTTGCTAATGTGTATGAAGATAGATTGTTTAATTGCCATGTTAAAGATGATCCTCTCCCCCTCTGCAATTGTGTTTATCTCTGCTGAAGACTCTTCCTTCATCCATTGGAGGCCTATTTAGATGGGAAGTAACTACAGAGTTTCATGTCAGATTTAGCAGTAGTCTCTTCAATCCAAGTTGACTTCCATCTCCCAATTCAGCCATCCTCTTGACTGCATATTTCATCCCTAAATCGGTATTTTCCTCTGTTGGTACTTTAGCCCAATATGGACAGATGAAAAAGTCGATAAGATTCTCCTGCACTCCAGGACTCTTTTCCCTGGAGCGTAGGAGGCTGAGGGGTGATCTTATAGAGGTCTATAAAATAATGAGGGGCATAGATCGGCTAGATAGTCAATATCTTTTCCCAAAGATAGAGGAGTCTAAAACTAGAGGGCATAGGTATAAGGTGAGAGGGGAGAGATACAAAAGGTGTCCAGAGGGACAATTTTTTCACACAGAGGGTGGTGAGTGTCTGAAATGAGCTGCCAGAGGTAGTAGTAGAGGCGGGTACAATTTTGTCTTTTAAAAAGCGTTTAGACAGTTACATGGGTAAGATGGGTATAGAGGGATATGGGCCAAACGCGGGCAATTGGGACTGGCTTAGTAGTTTAAAAAAAAAGGGCGGCATGGACAAGTTGGGCCGAAGGGCCTGGTTCCATTGTGTAAACCTCTATGAGTCCATGGCAAGTTCCAGTCTTTGGCAAGTTCCATTTCTTAATAAGTGTAAGAGCCCTAACCTAAGACCACCCTAAGTCTCCTGTGCTCCAAGGAAAAGAGTCCTGGAGTGCAGGAGAATCTTATCGACCTTTTCATCTGTCCATATTGGGCTAAAGTAACAACAGGGGAAAATACCAATTTAGGGATGAGTGTGCAGCCAAGAGGATGGCTGAATTGGGAGATGGAAGTCAACTTGCATTGAAAAGACTACTGCCAACCCTAAATGCTGGGGCGATGAATGAAAATTGGATTCATGCTTGGATAGCGGCATAGAGTCATAGAGGTCTACATGGGGAGGTGATGGCCTCCTGGTACTATTGTTAGATGCTCAGAAACTCCAGAAAATCACTTAATATTCTGGGGACCCGGCTACGAATCCCGCCACAGCAGATAGTGGAATTTGAATTCAATAAAAAAATCTGGAATTAATCTGAAGACTGTGGAGGAACAGAGAGATCTTGGGGTCCATATCCACAGATCTCTAAAGGTTGCCACTCAAGTGGATAGAGCTGTGAAGAAGGCATATAGTGTGTTAGCTTTTATTAACAGGGGGTTGGAGTTTAAGAGCCGTGGGGTTATGCTGCAACTGTACAGGACCTTGGTGAGACCGCATTTGGAATATTGCGTGCAGTTCTGGTCACCTCACTATAAGAAGGATGTGGAAGCGCTGGAAAGAGTGCAGAGGAGATTTACCAGGATGCTGCCTGGTTTGGAGTGTCGGTCTTATGAGGAAAGGTTGAGGGAGCTGGGGCTGTTCTCTCTGGAGCGGAGGAGATTGAGGGGAGACTTAATAGAGGTTTATAAAATGATGAAGGGGATAGATCGAGTGAACGTTCAAAGACTATTTCCTCGGGTGGATGGAGCTATTACGAGGGGGCATAACTATAGGGTTCATGGTGGGAGATATAGGAAGGATATCAGAGGTAGGTTCTTCACGCAGAGAGTGGTTGGGGTGTGGAATGGACTGCCTGCAGTGATAGTGGAGTCAGACACTTTAGGAACATTTAAGCGGTTATTGGATAGGCACATGGAGCACACCAGGATGGTAGGGAGTGGGATAGCTTGATCTTGGTTTCAGATGAAGGTCGGCACAACATCGTGGGCCGAAGGGCCTGTTCTGTGCTGTACTGTTCTATGTTCTATGTTCTAGAATCTAATGACCATGAAACCATTATCGATCTGGTTCACTAATGTCCTTTGGGGAAAGAAATCTGCCGTCCTTACCTGGTCTGGCCTACAGGTGATAGCATCTGTGGGGACAGAATAGAGCCCTCATTTCGAGTCTGGATGACCCTCCCTCAGAACTGAATACAAGGAAAGTAAGATGAGATTTATAAAAAATGTACACATGTCCCATGGATGAATAAAATAATCATGATGTGGAGGTGCCGGCGTTGGACTGGGGTAAACACAGCAACAGTTTTAACAACACCAGGTTAAAGTCCAACAGGTTTATTTGGTAGCAAATACCAGGTCTGTTTCCATGCTGTAAACCTCTATGACTCTATGACTCTATGATTCAATGGCTTTATGACTCTATCTGCACCCCTTCGAATTTGATACATCTCAATCAATTCCCCAGGAAAAAGATACAAAGTCTGAGGTTACGTATCGACCGACTCAAGAACAGCTTCTTCCCTGCTGCCATCAGACTTTTGAATGGACCTACCTCGCACTAAGTTGATCTTTCTCTACACCCTAACTATGACTGTAGGACTACATTCTGCACTCTCTCCTTTCCTTCTCTATGAATGGTATGCTTTATCTGTATAGTGCGCAAGAAACAATACTTTTCACTGTATACCAATACATGTGACAATAATAAATCAAATCAAATCAAATCAAATGTCCCTCAGTCTCCTCTGCTCCAAGGAAAAGAACCCCCGTCTACCGAATCTCTCTCCATAACTAAAACTTTCCAGCTCAGGTAAATCTCCGGAGACATAGGAATTAACTCCCGTTGTCCTTTGGTTGGTAACATGTGAATACGGGCGACCCGATGGCACAGTGGTTAGCACTACTGCCTCACAGTACCAGGGACCCAGGTTCGATTCGCGGCTTGGGTCACCATCTGTGCGAAGACTGCACGTTCTCCCTGTGTCTGCGTGGGTTTCCTCCGAGTGCTCCGGTTTCCTCTCACAGTCCGAAAGACGTGCTGGTGTGGTGCATTGGCCACGTTAAATTCTCCCTCAGTGTACCGGAACAGATGCAGGAATGTGGCGAGTAGGGGATTTTCACAGTAACTTCATTGCAGTGTTAGTGTAAGCCTACTTATGACTAATACTTAAACTTTAAATTTCATGGTCATTAAGTTTGATCGGTCGGACATTTGTTTAAGACCTGCTTGGCTGAATAATGTGGTTGCTTAATTTACAGTGACTGATTACGAATCACAAAGAGAGCAGCAGGAGTAAGAATGCATTCCATGTGACTTTACACAATAAGACTCGAGCTGTGGGAGAAAACCAGTTTGCCTTTTGCGGCTTGACTTGGCTTGCTGCGTGTTCTATTTTTTTCACAACACAAATCATTAAAAAAGAAGTTAAGCCTTCGCAGCCTCTCTTTTCCCCCCCAGCCGTAAGCTCCGAGGGCAATTTACAATTTAATGAATCTTAATTAACCCACCTTAGTAATCATTTATGAGCGCTTCCACACAATTAGTGTCATGCACTTCTTAATGACACGTTGCGAATACATGCCTTTACAGAACAGAGATTTACAACACATACCTCGGAGCTGGCAAACGCAACAAGCAGACAATTCTGATTTCTGATGCGGGCAACATTTCCAAATATAGGAAGTAATATTAAATCAAGCCCATTTCTACCCTTCAGAATCTGTAACTGTGGTCATTTTTCTTTGGAAATGATGAAATTGAAATGCACTGGTCGGCATCAGCTAAAATGAGACGGTAACTAAGTTACGATGAGAGAGAATTCTTTTCCCATCCAATATGGGGCAGCATGGTGGCACAGTGGTTAGACTGCTGCCTCACAGCGCCAGGAACCTGGGTTCAATTCCCGGCTTGGATGGAGTTGCACATTGTCCCCGTGTCTGAGTGGGTTTTCTCCGGTTTCCTCCCACACTCCAAAGATGTTTGGGTTAGGTGGATTGGCTGTGTTAAATTGCCCCTTAGTGTCAGGGGGACTAGCTAGCGTTGTGGGGCTAGGACCTGGGTGGGATTGTGGTCAGTGCAGCCTCGATGGGCCAAATGGCCTCCTTCGGCATTGTAGGATTCTATGAACAGGTGCTAAATTGTTTTTTAAGTTTTTTTTAAATTAATGTCACAAGTCTCACGGTAGCACAGTGGTTAGCACTGCTGCTTCACAGCTCCAGGGACCTGGGTTCGATTCCCGGCTTGGGTCACTGTCTGTGTGGAGTTTGCACATTCTCCTCGTGTCTGCATGGGTTTCCTCCGGGTGCTCCGGTTTCCTCCCACAGTCCAAAGATGTGCGGGTTAGGTTGATTGGCCATGCTAAATTGCCCCTTAGTGTCCTGAGATGCGTAGGTTAGAGGGATTAGTGGGTAAAATATGGAGAGATATGGACGTAGGGCCTGGGTGGGATTGTGGTCGGTGCAGACTCGATGGACCGAATGGCCTCTTTCTGTACTGTAGGGATTCTATGAATTCTATCCTATGAAAAAAAGTAGGCTTACATTAACACTGCAATGAAGTTACTGTGAAAATCCCCTAGTCGCCACACTCCAGCACCTGTTCAGGTATATGGAGGGAAAATTTACCATGGCCAATGCACCTAACTAGCACATCTTTTGGAGGAAACCAGAGCACCTGGAGGAAACACACACCAGACAACGTGCAGACTCTGCACAGACAGTGACCCAAGCCAGGAATTGAACCCGGGTCCCTGACCCTGTGAGGCAGGAGAGCTAACCACTGCGCCATTGGGACAGGTTGTTGCAAATGTGGTTGGAAATATCGGTTTTAGACTGGGAAGTTTCAGGAACAAGGTGGGGACATCTGAAAGCCTGACTACCAATGTAGAATGAAGAAAGGGGCAGGGCATTACACAAAAGGCCAGAGTGGGAGGACTGAAAATTGAAGGCGGAGGCATAAGCCTGGAGGAGATTTCAGAGGTAGGGTGGGGCAATACCACAAGAAGAATTTGAAGGTGGAGATGTGGATTTTCAATTCAGAGCAGGGAGCGAGGTGATGTAAGTTTGTTACGTTGAAACTGACAAGTTGTTGGGGTGTAATGTGGGTCAGGATAAGGGTAGCTAGATTCTGGAAAAGGTCAGAATTTAATCTGGAGGATGGGAGGCCAATGAGGAGGTTATTGGAGAAACTGATTTTGATTTGATTTAATTTATTATTGTCACATGTATTGGGATACAGTGAAAAGTAGTTGCTGCACAGGCAAAGCATACCATTCTTAGAGTACATAGGGGAGAAGGAAAGGAGAGGGTGCAGAATGTAGTGTAACAGTCGCAGTAAGAAGTCTTACAACACCAGGTTAAAGTCCAACAGGTTTATTTGCAATCACGAGCTTTTGAAACGCTGCTCCGACATCAGGTGAGAGAGGTGACCCTTTGTCCATCTGGACTCGAAAGCTCTTTTCTCTCCTTATAGATGCTGCCAGACCTGCTGAGATTTTCCAGCATTTTCTCTAATGGCTTAATGCAAGGTAGTTCTATTCAAAAGTCTGATGGCAGCAAGGAAGAAACTGTTTTTGAATTGGTTGGTACGTGACCTCAGACTTTTGTATCATTTTCCTGATGGAAGAAGGGAATGTGCAGATGACAGAAGTGGAGATAAATGTTTTGACAATTGTGGGGGAAGGTAGAGACCGAGGAGATCAACCTGGTCTTTGTAAGATTTTTTATAGTGGAGCTATAACAAGATACCAAGCTTACACACGGCCTGAATGAATACGGCAAGGGCAATGGAATACATGACAAAGAGAAGAATTGCGCAGCGGTCAATAACAATGTTCTTAGCAGTAGAAAACTTCGATGTTCAGTGTCCAACAGACAATCAGGTCACATAAGAACATAAGAACTGAGAGCAGGAGTCGGCCATCTGAGCCCTCGAGCCTGCTTCGCCATTCAATAAGGTCATGGCTGATCTTTTCGTGGACTCAGCTCCACTTACCCGCCCGCTCACCATAACCCTTAATTCCTTTACTGTTCAAAAATCTATCTATCCTTGCCTTAAAAACATTCAATGAGGTAGCCTCAACTGCTTCACTGGGCAGGGAATTCCACAGATTCACAACCCTTTGTGTGAAGAGGTTCCTCCTCAACTCAGTCCTAAATCTACTCCTCCTTATTTTGAGGCTCTGCCCCCTTGTTCTAGTTTCACCCGCCAGTGGAAACAACTGATTTTGATTTCATTTAATTTGATTTAATTTATTATTGTCACATGTATTGCTTCTATCTTATCTATTCCCTTCATAATCTTATAGGTCTCCCCTCATTCTCCTGAATTCCACTGAGTATAGTCCCAGTCTACTCAGTCTCCCCTCATAAACCAACCCTCTCAATTCCAAAATCAACCGAATGAATCTCTTCTGCACTCCCTCCGTCATCCATCTATTAATATTCTACAGTTACACCAATCAACTGCTTCTTAAATGGTTGCAGCATTTTTACCGTGACTTTGCCACGGATGTCCATTTTATGTGTCGATCGCCATTTTAACTTTTGCTCTCATGCCCACATGTTCATCCCCAGCCTGCTGCAGTGCTCCAGTGAAGTCCAACTCAAACTGGAGGAGAAGCACCTCATCTTCCAATTGGGTATGTTACAGTCCTCAGGACTCAACATTGAGTTCAACAACTTTAGACTGAGAGCTCCCTACTCCATCTTAAACCCTTCTTTTAAAAAAACCCCACACATTTATTATCTCAATGCAAAAATCCTCCCTTTCTCCCCTTTCCCTCCCATACAAGCCCCCACCCCCATCTTTTGTTCTTAAAGTTGCTACATTTTGTTGCAATCTCTCATGGCTCCAACACGTTCTCCCTCTCTTTAATTCTGATGAAGGGCCAAATGGACTCGAAACCCCAATGAACTCCGTTTCTCCCTACCTACAGTTGTACAAAACATTAGTAAGGCCACATTTGGAATACTGTGCACAGTTCTGTTCAACCTATTATAGAAAGGATATTATTAAACTGGAAAGAGTGCCAAAAAGATTTACTAGGATGCTACCAGACTTGATGGTTTGAGTTATAAGGAGAGGCTGGATAGACTGGGACTTTTTCTCCCTGGAGCGTAGGAGTCTTAGGGGTGATCTTATAGAGGTCTATAAAATAATGAGGGATATAGGTTAGCTAGATAGTCAACATCTTTTCTCAAAGGTAGGGGAATCTAAAACTAGAGGGCATAGGTTTAAGGTGAGAAAGGAGAGATACAAAAGGGTCCAAAAGGGCAATTCTTTCACACAGAGGGTGGTGAGTGTCTGGGACGAGCTGCCAGAGGCAGTAGTAGAGGCGGGTACAATTTTGTCTTTTAAAAATTTAGACAGTTACATGGGTAAGATGGGTATAGAGGGATATGGGCCAAACGCAGGCAATTGGGGCTATCTTAGTGGTTAAAAAAAGGGCGGCATGGACAAGTTGGGCCGAAGGGCCTGTTTCCATACTGTAAACCTCTACAGATGCTGCCAGACCTACTGAGTTTTTCTAGCATTCTCTGTATTTGTGTCAGACTCCAGTGTCCGCAGTATTTTGCTTATCTTACTATTTCTGGTCAACAAGAGTTCAGCAATGATAGGGAAGGAAAAAAGAGGAGGGGGTGTGGTAGTATTGATTGAGAATTATGCTACCGTTCTAGATAGAAATGTATTTCAGAGCATTAGGCTTGCATTGAGGAACGGGGGAGGTTGTTTCCTTGCTGCTTTTCATATATCGAGTTCCAAACAATGCGACAGGAATAGATGAACAAGTCCATTGGCAAGTTTCAAAGGTGTGTAACGAAGATAGATTAGGAGTTTTTAATTACCCTAATATAGAGTGGGAAAAAGTTATGTACATGGTAGGTGAGAGACAGGAGAACTTCCTCAGCAAGGCACAGTGGCACAGTGGGTTAGCACTGCTGCCTCACAACGCCAGGGACATGGGCTCAATTCCTGGATTTGATCAATATTTGATTTGATTTATTATTGTCACATGTATTAGCATAAAGTGAAAAGTATTGTTTCTTGCGCACTATACAGACAAAGCGTATCATTCATAGAGAAGGAAAGGAGAGAGTGCAGAATGTAGTGTTACAATCATAGCTAGGGTGTGAAGAAAGATCAATTTAATGTGAGGTAGGTCCATTCAAAAGTCTGACGGCAGCAGGAAAGAAGCTGTTCTTGAGTTGGTTGGTACATGACCTCAGACTTTTTAATCTTTTTCCTGATGGAAGAAGGTAGAAGTGAGCATGCCCGGGATGTGTGGGGTTCTTAATTATGCTCTGTCTGTGCGGAGTCTGCACGTTCTCCCCGTGTCTGCGTGGGTTTCTTCAGGGTGCTCCGGTCTCCTCCCACAGTCCGAAAAGACGTGCTGGTTAGGGTGCATTGGCCATGCTAATTCTCCCTCAGTGTACCCGAACAGGCACCGGAGTGTGGCGACTAGGGGATTTTCACAGTAACTTCATTGCAGTGTTAATGTAAGCCTACTTGTGACACTAAAAAAAATTAAGAAGATAGACTTTATGTGCGGCAGAGGTTATTTGTGTCTGTGTGTGTCACAGAGAGTACAACATATTCTGGTCACACCGAGGTTGATACTATTTTAATACAGCCTTTGACTGCTGATTGCCTCATGACTGTCAAAACGATGCTCAGAAGAATTTAACGTAAGAACATTTGCCAGTGTCTGAGCAAAAGATACACCTCTAAATGTCAGAAAACTCTAGAATTAGTCAACCTGAAACTTCTATGTCTTTCCAATTGACTAACAATCTCTCACACTGAAGCAGGCCAAATTATTCCGTTTCCTAGTTGAAAAAGCAAATGAGAAGTGATGACTCAACTTGTGGAGTCTGCATCGATTGTAGACAGTGCACCGGTTATTTCATTATGGATCATATCCCATTGTCCAATTGCCTAACCTGAAGGAAACCTGTGGAAAATTTCTCTAAGAATGGAAAGTCCATCCATTCAGCAGATTTTGGAAACATAGAAACTAGAAGCAGGAGGAAAAGTAAAGTTTATTTATTAGTCACAAGTAGGCTTACATTAACTCTGTAATTAAGTCACTGTGAAAATCCCCTAGTTGCCACACTCCGGCGCCTGTTCGGGTACACTGAGGGAGAATTGAGCACCTAGCCAGCACATCTTTCTGACTGTGGGAGGAAACTGGAGCCCCCGGAGGAAACCCACGCAGACACGGGGAGAATGTGCAAACTCCACACAGGCAGTGACCCAAGCTGGGAATCGAACCCGGGTCCCTGGCGCTGTGAGGTAGCAGGGCTAACCACTGTGCCACCGTGCCGCCCCGTAGGGAGCAGGCCATCCAGCCCTCCAAGCCTGCTCACCAATTCATTTTGATCATGGCTGATCATCAAGATCAATGTTCTGATCCCGATTTTCCTCTCTATATTCCTTCATCTCCTTAGCCACAAGAGCTATCTCTAACTTCTTCTTGAAATCACACGTTTTGGCCTCAACTACTTTCCGTGGTCATAAATTCCACAGATTCACCATCCCCTGGGAGAAGAACTTTCTCCTCACCTCAGATCTAATCAGTAAAATAAACAAATATTGACATCTTCAAGAAAATATGATCCATGTGTGGCGTTAGAAGCATTTACTCAGCACGGTCACACAGTGGTTAGCACTGCTGCCTCACAACGCCAGAGACCCGGGTTCGATTCCGGCCTTGGGTAACTGTCTGTTGTGGAGTCTGTACGTTCTCCCTTGTGTCTGTGAGGGTTTCCTCTCGGTGCTCTGGTTTCTTCCCACACTCCAAAGATATGAAGGTTAGGTGGATTGGCCATGGTAAATTGCCCCTTAGTGTCCAAAGATATGATGCTTAGGTGGATTGGCCATGTTAAATTGCCTCTCAGTGTCCAGTCATGTGTAGGTTAGGTGGATTGGCCATGCTGAATTGACCCATAGTGTCCAAAGATTTGTACGTTAGGTGGATTGGCCACACTAAATTGCCCCTGAGTGTTCAAAGATGTGGAGGTTAGATGATTGGCCATGAAAAATTGCCCCTTAGTGTCAGGGAGATTAGCAGGGCAAATATGTTAGGTTACGGGGATAGGGCCTGGGTGGGGTTGTTGGCAGTACAGACTCGATGGGCCCAATGGCTTCTTTCTGCACTGTAGGGATTATATGACCCTTCAGCAGATTTGATCTAATCAATAAAATAAACCAATATTACCAACTTCAAGAAAATATGATCCATGTGCTGTGTGAAAAGCATTTACTCAGTAAATTTAGCCACATAAGCAAAGCATGTTGACGCTTCACAAATGCTGCTACACAAAACAAATATTGCTGTGTATACCTTTTTGGAAGCTCCAACACACATGCAGATTACACTACTTAGGGTGCTGACACACTTTTTAATTCATTCGTGGGACTTGGGCATCGCTGGGGGCCAGCATTTATTGCCCATCCCTAGTTGCCCGGGGGCAGTTGAGAGTCAACCACATTGCTGTGGCTCTGGAGTCACATGTAGGCCAGACCAGATAAGGATGGCAGATTTCCTTCCCTAAAGGAAATTAGAGAACCAGATGGATTTTTCCGACAATGGATTCATAGTCATCTGTAGATTCTTAATTCCAGACATACTTTATTGGCCTCAAATTCCACCATCCGTGGCGGGATTCAAACGCAGGTCCCCAGAACATGAGTTGAGTTTCTGGATTAATAGTCTGGCGATAATGCCACTAGGCCATCGGCTCCCCAGTCTTGTCTGACACTATATCGAAGGATAAGCTCCATATCATTTCAAGTGATTCCTCCGAGTTTGGTTCACTTTTGACTGGTGCGGAAAATATATTAGAAACAGGATTACATCATTTGTAATGATGATGGATAGCTTCATAATGTAACGGCACTAAATCTGATACTGCACCTATTCACATTACTGTATTTAAAAAACTGTAAATACATTTAGTAATGTGCAGTCATAAATTAGAATATCTATAATTTAGCTTTACTAAGCACTACACTATGTAAAATTGCTAAGGCATTGCACACACATGCAGTCATTTTATGCAATAGGTGGACAAAGATTAAATAGTGCAATGTGGCTTTTAATAAACTAGCCAAAAGCCCTGTCAACACAGCTTGAAATTTAGTCCACACTTTGGATGCATAATAAACTGTGCGGCACAGTGGCACAATGGTTAGCACTGCTATCTCACAGCGCCAGGGACCTGGGTTCGATTCCTGGCTTGAGTCACTGTCTGTGTGGCATTTGGACGTTCTCCCCGTGTCTGCGTGGGTTTCCTCCGGGTGCTCCGGTTTCCTCCCACATTCCGAAATACATACTGGTTAGGTGCATTGGCCGTGCTAAATTCTCTCCCTCGGTGTACCCGAACAGACGCTGGAGTGTGGCGACTGGGGGATTTTCACAGTAACTTCATTGCAGTGTTAATGTAAGCCTACTCGTGACATTAATAAAAAAACTAAACTACTTTACGAAACTGTTCTGGTGCAAGTTTTAAAAAAAATAGAAAGCCTTCACAATGATTCAAGAGCAATGGTGATAAAAGTGATAGAGATCTGGAAAACAAGCACAAATTTACATCTTGAAGTTTTTGAAAATGAACACAACATCTTCAGCATCAAACAAGAAAGATCGACCTAAGGAAGGATGTGCTGGCCTTCAGCCTTGGATCTTCAGGTAAGCGTTCTCCAAGGCGGCCTTCACGACACACGACAGCGCAGAGTCGCTGAGCAGAAACTGATAGCCAAGTTCCGCACACATGAGGGCGGCCTAAACCGGGATGTTGGATTTATGTCACATTATCAGTAACCCCCACAGCTTTCCCCCTGATCTTGCAGAATCTTACTAGCTGTTCTGTCTGGAGACAATACACATCTCTTTAACCTGTGTTTAATGTTCCCTCCACCCACATTATCTGTACCTTTAAGACCTGGCTGGCTGTAGAGATTTGCATTCTAATTAGTATTCTGTAACTTGATTTCTGTGTCTCTGTGCACTGTTGGAGAACAGATTTCCACTCCATCTGACGAAGGGGCAGCGCTCCGAAAGCTTATGGTATTTGCTACCAAATAAACCTGTTGGACTTTAACCTGGTGTTGTGAGACTTCTTACTGTGCTTACCCCAGTCCAACGCCGGCATCTCCACATCTTGAAGGGGGTCCAGAGGAGATTCACATGAATGATCCCAGGAATGAAGGGTTTGTCATCGGAGGAGCGGTTGAGGAGCCTGGGTTCATACTCGATGGAGTTTAGAAGGATGAGGGGGGGATCTAATTGAAACTTACAGAATACTGAGAGACGTAAATGGAGTGGACGTGGAGAAGATATTTCCACTCGTGGGAGAGACTAGAACTTGAGGGCACAACCTCAGAGTGAAGGGGCGCTCCTTTAAAACTGAGATGAGGAGGAATTTTTTCAGCCAGAGGGTGGTGAATCTGTGGAACCTACTGCCGCAGAAGGCTGTGGAGGTCAGGTCATTGAGTGTCTTTAAGACAGAGATAGATAGGTTCTTGATCAGTAAGGGGATCAAGGGTTATGGTGAGAAGGCAGGAGAATGGGGATGAGAATCATATCAGCCATGATTGAATGGCAGGGCAGACTTGATGGGCTGAATGGCCCAATTCTGCTCCTATATTTTATGGCCTTATGGACTACCACTAATAAGATTCCAATAAATACAATGAATGAAACATGTGATATTTACCCTGTGCAGACAGGTGACATTTATTTAAGGGTCCATAAAGCTTTCAATTCTCTCTGAATAAGGTTTGTCGATTATTCCTGTACGTCTTCCATTTGAATGTTTTTACATTTGCTCCGAATGGATTTTGTGAAAGTTACTAAAGGCAACAAAAGTAAATATCAGATTTTTTTTTTAAAAACCCCTTCAGCTTGTTCATGGTTTCTGTGGTTGTGACTTTTTCAGGACTGTTTTGCTTCGTTTTAGATTTATGAAGAACACATGTGTCTAATCCTCTGAATTGACTTAAAATATGCAAGACAAGCGACCAGATGCTGACAACATATCATTTGAAAATGTACTTGATGTGGTATATTGACCATGTGAGCACTGTGGCAGCAATTCTTGTTGCGCCATGCTCAAAACTTTAACAAGGTTCATTCTTTTCCATGCGTTTGAGAGGAATGGTCAGATGGGAACATTTGCTTCTATTTAATCTGACTTTTGTTGTTGTTGTTTTCCATTTCCAGCTGTGTGTGTTTGCCTCCAGCCCTTTCTCTGCGTCTCTGCTTCCCTTTACTCTTTCTCCCCAAAGAGCCACTTTGTACTGCTCTGGAGTCAAAGACATACTAATGGCTCGAGGCGGCACGGAGGCACAGCGATCAGCATTGCTGCCTCACAGCATCAGGGACCCGGGTTCGATTCCAGCCTTGGGTCGCTGTATGTTTGGAGTTTGCACACTCTCCCTGTGTCTGCGTGGGTTTCCTCCGGGTGTTCCGGTTTCCTCCCACAGTCCGAAGATATGCAGGTTAGGTGGATTGGCCATGCCAAAATTCCCCTTAGTGTCCCAAGATGTGTAGGTTAGATGAATTAGCTGGGTAAATACCTGTGGTCGCGGAGATAGGGCCGGCAGGGGGCCTGGGGTTGGATGCTGTTTCAGAGAGGTGATGGCTTAGTGGCATTATCGCTAGACTATTAATCCAGAAACTAATCTGGGGAACCCGGGTTCGAATCCCACCACAGCAAATGGTGGAATTTAAATTCAATTAAAAAAATCTGGAATTAAGAATCTACTGATGACCATGAAACCATTGTCGATTGTCGGAAAAACCCATCTGGTTCACTCATGTCCTTTAGGGAAGGAAATCTGCTGTCCTTACCCGGCCTGGCCTACATGTATCTCCAGAGCCACAGCAATGTGGTTGACTCTCAACTGCCCTCTGAACAAGGGCAACTAGGGATGGGCAATAAATGCTGGCCAGCCAGCAATGTTGTCCCATGAATGAATTTAAAAAATAGTCGGTGCAGACTGATGGGCCGAAAGGCCTCCTTCTCATAGAATCCCTACAGTGCAGAAAGAGGCCATTTGGCCCATCGAGTCTGCACCAACAACAATCCCACCCAGGCCCTATTCCCATAACCCCACAAATTTACCTTGCTAATCCCCCCGACACTAAGGGGCAACTTAGCATGGCTAATCAACCTAACCTGCACATCTTTGGAGTGTGGGAGGAAACCGGAGCACCCGGAGGAAACCCACACAGACACAGGGAGAATGTGCAAACTCCACATAGACAGTGACCTGAGGACGGAATTGAACCCGGGTCCCTAGTGCTGTGAGGCAACAATGCTAACCACTGTGCCACCGTGCCGTACTGTAGGAATTCTATGATCAATTCTGTTCTATTATTCTTTTTAATCCTTCTGACAACCATAAACACGCTAGGTGGGCAGTTCAAAAATTGCAGGTGGGAGTCTCAGGGACATATGTCCCTTGATATAAATGGGAGCCTATGGCAGTTGAAATGGAATCTGAACAGGGAAATCACTACAGCTTTGCAACCAGTTTGAACTTATTGATTCATCCAAGACTCAAAGTTGAAGGACAAAGGCGGGAGATTTACTCTGTGCACCCAAATCTTCAATGTTTTCAGAAAGAATATCTTTACAACCTGATTATAATTCACTTTCACAGAGGAAACCTATCTCCCAGATTGAGTTTGCTACACCACTCTAATAATCTGGCTCCCAAGGGCTTGAGGGTGGGGAGAGTCATTTTAAGTTTGTTTATCACATGTAGGCTTACATTAACACTGCAGTGAAGTTACTGGGAAAATCCCCTAGTCGCCACACTCCGACGCCTGTTCGGCTACACTGAGGGGCAACTTAGCACGGCCAGTGCACCTGAACAGCACATCTTTCGGACTGTGGGAGGAAACCGGAGCACCCGGAGGAAACCCGCCCAGACACGGGGAGAATGTGCAGACTCCACACAGGCAGTGACCCAAGGCCGGGAATCGAACCCGGGTCCCTGGCGCTGTGAGGTAGCCGTGGTAACCACTGTGCCACCGGGATAAGCATAACGACAGCACATTTCGAGCGAGTCAGATCCCAATTTCCAATGGGAAAGAGGTTTTTCCGAGATGTTTTGGTTGTGCTTGGTATGCTTCTGACATTTGTCGACATCTGCTTTTTTGAAATGTTACTGAATAATTTTGGTAGGAGTGCAGGAATAAAAACATGCCACAAATACCACAATGTAGAATACTGTTGAAGAAAGCTAAAGAACGGTGGTACACTGACTCAGTTTTTTCTCTACTTTCACTTAACTCTCATTAAAATTGAACTGTGGTGCTGTGGTGAATATCTGATTTCAGTTACTGCTAGTTAGTAATTACACCAACATAAGGGTATGTTACAATGCATACAACATTATATCCTTGATTGCATGTAACTTTCATACCTCTGTGCATTGTCATATACTGAATGCATTCTCTCCTCAGTGGCTCCAATAAGAATTAGCTAAGACCCTCATTATAGAGCTGCACTATCCACCAATTTCCTTAAAGCTTACAGCAAAACCAATGATGGGCTGCAAGTTCTCGATGATTGAGGCAATTTGAGTGCAGTGTAAAATTTGGTGTACCTCTTTCATCGTCAATATTCCTTCATCTTCTTTCATCATTTCCTTCATCAATGGGGATGAAGTGGAAATGGTCGAGATCTTCAAGCTTCTAGGTGTCCAGATCACCAACAACCTGTCCTGGTCCTTCCAAGCCGACACTGTAGTCAAGCAAGCCCACCAACACTTCTACTTTCTCAGGAGGCTAAAGAAATTCGGCATCTCCGCTACGACTCTCACCAATGTTTACAGAAAGCATTCTTTCCGGATTTAGCATAGCTTGGTATGGCTCCTGCTCTGACCAAGACCGCAAAGGACTACAAAGGGGTCGTGAATGAAGCCCAGCCCATCACACAAACCTAGTCCATCACACAGTCCACATCTTCTTCTGTCACAGCTTACCCTCTGATTTCAGCTTCTCTGCCATTTGGCCATTCACACCTTCTATTCTCTCAATGGGCTGCCATTAGCAGCCTTTCCCCTTGTTTTTGTGGCAATGGCTCATCTTTCATTCCCTCACCCTGCAGTATAAATATCTCCCACTTTCTGTGCCTTTCAGCTTTGACAAAGGGTCATCTGGACTCGAAATGTCAGCTCCTTTCTCTCCTTACAGATGCTGCCAGACCTGTGAAGACTTTCCAGCATTTTCCCTTTTGGCTACTGAAGCACCTTCCGTCCATCTTTGATGCGCTCTGGGCTAGCCACCCTTCTCTTAATCTTCCAGCGCTAAAAGTCTCGCCCCAATTGTTCCCACCTCAAGGACTGATCGACTCAAAACTCAAATGCTGCCCTGGCTTTTCATCCCTCACATCTTTCACCTCATGCAGCAAACTCTAACCCCGCCCTGAGCAACTTCGAGAACCTTTCAACTTTCAAATATATCCAGAACCTGCTTTCCTTGTCAGGTAATTTTCTCCAGCTCCACAGCAACACCCATCACCTCCATTCCATAAAATCCAGATGAGAATCTCTTCCCCTTTGAGTTACATAAGAACATAAGAAATAGGAGCAGGAGTAGGCCATCTAGCCCCTCGAGCCTCCCCCGCCATTCAATAAGATCATGGCTGATCTGAAGTGGATCAGTTCCACTTACCCGCCTGATCCCTAGAACCCCTAATTCCCTTACCGATCAGGAATCCATCTATCTGTGATTTAAACATATTCAACGAAGTAGCCTCCACCACTTCAGTGGGCAGAGAATTCCAGAGATTCACCACCCTCTGAGAGAAGAAGTTCCTCCTCAACTACAATACCTTCAAACTCTGCTCTCTTAGGAGACAAATGTGAGGTAATGCATTTTGGAAGGTCTAATACAGATAGGAAATATACAGTAAATGGCAGAACCCTGAAGAGTATTGATAGGCAAAGGGATCTAGGTGTACAGGTACACAGATCACTGAAAGTGGCAATGCAGGTGGAGAAGGTAGTCAAGAAGGCATACGGCATGCTTGCCTTCATTGGTCGGGGTATTGAGTTTCAAGATTGGCAAGTCATGTTGCAGATTTATAGAGCTTTAGTTAGGCCACACTTGGAATATAGTGTTCAGTTCTGGTCGCCACACTACTAGAAGGCTTTGGAGAGGGTACAGAAAAGATTTACCAGGATGTTGCCTGGTATGGAGGGCATTAGCTATGAGGAGAGGTTGGAGAAACTTGGTTTGTTCTCATTGGAGCGACGGAGGTTGGGGGTCGACCTGATAGAAGTCTACAAGATTATGAGAGGCATGGACAGAGTGGATAGTCAGAAGCTTTTTCCCAGGGTGGAAGAATCAATTACTAGGGGGCACAGGTTTAAGGTGCGAGGGGCAAAGTTTAAAGGAGATGTACGAGGCAGATGTTTTACACAGACAGGAGTGGGTGCCTGGAACTTGTTGCCGGGGGAGGTAGTGGAAGTGGATACGGTAGTGACTTTTAAGGGGCGTCTTGACAGTATATGAATAGGATGGGAATAGAGGGATATGGTCCCTGGAAAGGTAGGGGCTTTTAGTTAAGTCAGGCAGCACGGTCGGTGCAGGCTTGGAGGGCCGAAGGGCCTGTTCCTGTGCTGTAATTTTCTCTGTTCTTTGTTCTTTGAGACCATGTCACCTTAATAACCCCTTTCCCTCTCTTCGTTCTCAAAAGCCTACCTTTTGCGCCATTTCTACTGCTTCCTGTTCCACAGCTGTCTCTCTCATCCATTCCACACCTCCAGTCTTGCAAGTTACTATTCCTGTGAGGCCTCATCGACCTTTCTAATATTCTTGACAATCTCTCCCGGCAAGTACATAAAATGCCAACGCAAGTCCAGAAATGTGCGGGTTAGGTTGATTGGCCATGCTAAATTACTAATTAGTGTTAGGGGGTTGTCAGGGGGATTAGCAGGGTAAATTTGTGGAGTTACGGGGATAGGGCCTAGGTGGGATTGTTGTCGGTGTAGGCCGTCGGTGTAGGTAGTCTAAGCTCCCAGAATATTCACACACGGTGGCACAGTGGTTAGCACCGGGGACCCGCGTTCAATTCCGACCTCGAGTGATTGTAGGTCGTGTGGAGTTTGCACTTTCTCCCCGTGTCTGCGTGGGTTTCCTCTGGGTGTTCCAAAGGTGTGCGGATTAGGTTGATTGGCCATGCTCAATTGCCCCCTCGTGTCGGGCGGATTAGCAGAGTAAGTATGTGGGGATACGGGGATAGGGCCTGGGTGCAGACTCAATGTGCTGAATGGCCGGTTTCTGCACTGTAAGGAGTCTAAAGTTCTATGGCAGTGTGTAAACCAACAAAAGGAAGGATCCAAAGAAGCGCGGCCTGGAGATGATGAGCACACTGATAAAATTATACTTTTAACAAGCTGACTTTGCTGTTTTCCAGATTTCTGTCTGCTGAAAGGATGTTTTCCCCTCATGGGAGAGACTAGAACTAGGGAACCCAGTTTAAAAATGAGGGGTTTCCCACTTACGTTGGCGATGAGGAGAATTTATTTCTCTCAGAGGGTCATGAATCTTTGGAAAACTCTTCCTCAGAGAGCGGTGGAGGGCGGCTCACTGAGTAATCTTAAGGCAGTGGTAGATAGATTCTTGACTAGCAAGGGAACAAAAGATTATCATTGGTAGGTGGCATGTGAGACCACAATTAGGTCTTATTGAACAGCAGGGTGTGCTCAAGGGGCCGAATGGCCTACTTCTGCTCCTAATTGATACGTTCTAATGAGTCTAAACACTGCATAGAGATTGTTTCTGCTGTGAGAGTACATAACACTCAAGCTCACCTCTATCTTCAACCAATATCCACAGATCTGAGTGGCAGGGTGGCCCAGTGGTTAGCACTGCTGCCTCACAGCGCCAGGGACCCCGGTTGGATTCCCGGTTTGGGTCACTGTCTGTACGGAGTTTGCACATTCTCCCCGTGTCTGTGTGGGTTTCCTCCGGGTGCTCCGGTTTCCTCCCGCAGCCTGAAAGATGGGCTGGTTAGGTGCTAAATTCTCCCTCAGTGTATCCGAACAGGCGCCAAAGTGTGGCGACTAGGGGATTTTCACAGTAACTTCATTGCAGTGTGAATGTAAACCTACTTGTGACAATAATAAATAAACTTTAACATTTTAAAGATCTCCCGCGCCCCATACATTTCATTACCTGCACTGGGAGACACTGAAACCTAATAATAAAGGGGTCCGAATGGGAAAAAATTCACAACCATTGAGAGAAGATAATCAGCATAGGTATATTTTAGAATATTCCACTGCTGAGATTTAATTATTTGCTTCATTAAGTGATTTTTTTTTGCGAAACGGGCGTGTGCTGGGAGCCAATTAAATTGTGCTAATGCACGATGTGCTTTTAACTATTACAGCCGTACTTAAAAGGGATTTTTTTTTCCTCTGGCTTGTTTCGTTTGCTCAATTGTTCCTGCTAAAACAGAATTAAATCTTGTCAGGGACAGACGTCTGTCTGCTGTCTGGGGAAAGACTGAACAAGTTGTGACTATTTACGCTGTATGTGGGGATCTTCCTGCAGTGTAACAGTGTGCTCGGAACATGTTCCAGCGCCACCGAGTTCTGACTGTGAAATACAGTTCTACTTAGTCACATTTTTTAAAAAATGTATCCATTCCTTAGCATGGCTAGGCCAGCGTTTATTGTCCATTCCTAATTGCCCTTGAGAAGGTGATATTGAGCTGCCATGTCAAAGTGTCGCAGCCTGGTAAATAAAATTCCATAGTGCATTGCGCGGAGAGTTCCAGAAGTTTCCTCCAGCCACAATTAAGGGACAGCGATGTATTACCAAGTCAGTAAGAAGTCTCACAACACCAGGTTAAAGTCCAACAGGTTTATTTGGTAGCAAATTTATGGTATTTGTGGTATGGTATTTGCTACCAAATAAACCTGTTGGACTTTAACCTGGTGTTGTGAGACTTCTTACTGTGTTCACCCCAGTCCAACGCCGGCATCTCCACATCATGGTTACCAAGTCAGGACAGTGAGTGGCTAAGGGGGGAGCTTCCGAGTGGTGGTGTAACCAAGTGTCAGTTCCCTTCGGCCTTCTACAGGTGGCAGAGATCACGGGTTTGGAAGGTGCTGCTCTAGAAGCTTTGCTCAGTGCATCTTTGAGGTGGCACGGTGGTTAGCGCCGCTGCCTCACAGCGCCAGGGACCCGGGTTCAATTCCGACCTTGGGTGACTGTCTGTGGGGAGTTTGCACATTCTCCCCCGTGCCTGCGTGGGTTTCCTCCGGGTGCTCCAGTTTCCTCCCACAGCCCGAAAGACGTGCTGGTTAGGTGCATTGGCTCTGCTAAATTGCCCCTGTGTGTCAGGGAGATTATGGTAAGAAGTCTCAGAACACCAGGTTAAAGTCCAACAGGTTTATTTGGTAGCAAATACCATAAGCTTTCGGAGCACTGCTCCTTCGTCAGATGAAATGGAAATGTGCTCTCAAACAGTGCAAACAGACAAAATCAAGTTGCAGAATACTGAGTAGAATGCGAATCCTACAGCCAGCCAGGTCTTAAAGGTACAGACAATGTGGGTGGAGGGAACATTAAACACAGGTTAAAGAAATGTGTATTGTCTCCAGACAGAACAGCTAGTGAGATTCTACAAGCCCAGGAGGCAAGCTGTGGGGGTTACTGATAATGGGACATAAATCCAACATCCCGGTTTAGGCCGTCCTCATGTGTGCGGAACTTGGCTATCAGTTTCTGCTCAGCGACTCTGCGCTGTCATGTGTCGTGAAGGTCGCCTTGGAGAACACTTACCTGAAGATCCAAGGCTGTCAGGGAGATTAGCAGGGTAAAGACGTGGGGTTATGGGGAAATGGCCTGGGTAGGATTGTTGTTGGTGTAGGCTCGATGGGCCTCCCACAGTCTGAAAGACGTGCTGGTTAGGGTGCATTGGCCATGCTAAATTCTCCCTCAGTGTACCCGAACAGGCGCCGGAGTGTGGCGACTGGGGGATTTTCACAGTCACTTCATTTCTGAGTGTTAATATAAGCCTACTTAATAAATAAACTTAAAAACTTAAACTTTGATTCTGTGACTTACATGAATAATTTAGATTTCTAATGAATGTAATTATCCCTTATTCAGACTTACTGGTCCTATAAAGGAAACTCTATATTTACAAAGTTGCTTTAGATCTGGGATTATGAAAATAATTGACATCCCTTACTGGGATAAATACTGAGAGCTCAACCACAGGTGATCCATTGTTTAAGGGTTTCCCATTACTGACTCTGACCTTATTGAATAAACACAGGTTACCTTTTAGCTGTCCTTCATCCAGGCTTGTTCAATTTACATTTACATTAGAGTTGCTGTCAGTTTCTCAACCAGTGGGAATGGTCGAGAACTTCAAGTTTCTAGGTGCCCAGATCACCAACAGCCTGCCCTGGTCCCTCCACGCCAACGCTATAGTTAAGAAAACCCACCGCCTCTACTTTCTCAGGAGACTGAGGAAATTCGCCATATCCACAGGCCATAGACCATAAGACATAGGAACCACTCGGCCCATCGAGTCTGCTCCACCATTCAATCATGGCCGATATTTTTCTCATCCCCATAACCCCTGATCCCCTTATTAATCAAGAACGTACCTATCTCTGTCTTAAAAACACTCAATGACCCGGCCTCCACAGCCTTCTGCGGCAAAGAGTTCCACAGATTCACCACTCTCTGGCTGAAGAAATTCCTCCTCATCTCTGTTTTAAAGGATCGTCCCTTTAGCCTGAGGTTGTGCCCTCTGGTTCTAGTTTTTCCGACTAGTGGAAACATCCTCTCCACATCCACTCTATCCAGGCATCGCAGAATCCTGTAAGTTTCAATAAGATCCCCCCTCATCCTTCTGAACTCCAATGAATATAGACACAGACTCCTCAACCGTTCCTCGTACGACAAGCTCTTCATTCCAGGGATCATTCTTGGGAACCTCCTCTGGGTCCTTTCCAAGGCCAGCACATCCTTCCTTAGGATATGGGGCCCAAAACTGCTCACTATACTCCAAATGGGGTCTGACCAGAGCATTACACAGCCTCAGAAGTACATCCCTGCTCTTGTATTCTAGCCCTCTCGACATGAATGCTAACATTGCATTTGCCTTCTTAACTGCCGACTGAACCTGCACATTAACCTTAAGAGAATCTTGAACAATGACTCCCAAGTCCCTTTGTGTTTCTGATTCCCTCAGCATTTCCCCATTTAGAAAATAGTCTGTGCCTCCATTCCTCCTTTCAAAGTGCATAACCTCACCCTTTTCCATATTGCATTCCATCTGACACTTCTTTGCCCACTCTCCTAGCCTGTCAAAGTCCTTCTGCAACATCACCCCACCCCCCCGCCCCCCCTGCTTCCTCAATACCACCTGTCCCTCTACATATCTTTGTATCATCTGCAAACTTAGCAACACTGCCTTCAGTTCCTTCTTCCAAATCTTTAATGTATATTGTGAAAAGTTGTGGTCCCGGCACTGACCCCTGAAGCACACCACTAGTCACCAGCTGCCATCCTGAGAAAGACCCTTTTATCCCCACTCTCTAACTTCTGCCAGTCAGCCAATCCTCTATCCATGCCAGGATCTTACCCTTAACACCATGGGCACTTAACTTATTTAAAATCTCCCCATGCGGCACCTTATCCACTACGACTCTCACCAACTTTTACAGATGCACTATAGAAAGCATCCTTTCCAGATGTATCACAGCTCCTGCTCTGCCCAAGACGGCAAGAAACTACAAAGGGTCATGAATGAAGCCAGTCCATCACGCAAACCAGCCTCCCATCCATTGACTCCGTCTACACTTCCTGCTGCCTCAGAAAAGCAGGAAAATGCATCGTAACAAAGCCTAACTTTGCTGCTTCACCACTATGACTGCCTCAGTCAAGATTAGTTAACATCTATTTCAATATCCCAAACTTTTTTTTATTCATTTGTCAAAGGTCTTTGGTTCGCTCTCCAATTCCAGAGGTTTTGCAAACCCCTGCTTCTATTATATGGTCAACAGAATTGCTATACTTGCTCCCCCCATGAATATTGTATCATGCATATCGGATGTAAAGCTTTCGATGTTGATTGCATAAAGCATGTGAAATATCTTTCCAGCCCACTCACTCTGATGTAACAGTAGATGCCGACTTAGTATGGAATCCTAACAACACTGATATAACCCAAACAATCTACTCAATCTGACGCAATAGGAAGTATATTTTCTGAGACTACTAAAAAAAAAATCAATTATACGTTACTGGAAACAATTCCTGGTGGGAGCGCATCGCGAGTCTGCATGGAGTTGAGATTTCATTGACTTGGACATTCTTGCTTTAAACCCCAGCTAACCATTTATACACCTTCGCTGGAATTCCACCACCCCACCTGCCACGGAATCGGAGCGGGCGAGGGGCAGACAATGGGAATATCCATTGACCTCGGGCAGGATTTTCCAGTCTTGGATTGAACAAGACCGTAAAATCCCACCCAAGCTTGGCAATAATTCTAATTCAATGAGGTAATCTCTTCCAACCAGGAAGACAGGTGACCTGAACAGTGATCTTCCCAGTTATCCTTGCAATTGACACTGTCTACACTTACCATTGCCTCGGAAAAACAGCCAAGCATAATCAAGGGCCCCACGCAACCCACACATTCTCTCTTCCGCCCTCTTCCGCTGGGAAAAAAATACAAAAGTCTGTACCAACCAACTCAAGAACAGCTTCTTCCCTGCTGCCATCAGACTCTTGAATAGGCCGACCTTATATCAAACTGATCTTTCTCTACACCCTAGCTATGACTGTAACACTACATTCTGCACCCTTTCCTTTCCTTCTCTATGAATGGTATGCTTTGTCTGTCTAGCGCGCAAAAAACAATACTTTTCACTGTATATTAATACATGTGACAATAATAAATCAAATCAAATCAAATCCCCAGCCATTCATTCTTTTCCAGCATCTAGAAGTGCCTTAAATCGAGGAGTTTAAACTTTAGTATCAATCGGCAGATTGTAAATTAATCATATTTTGCAAAGTTCATGATCAGGACTTTAATTTGTCCCAATTCAATGGTAACATATCCTTGCATTCCAACCAAGCTCTGAATTGACCAGAAAATACTTATCTTTTAAGTTTACTGTGTACTGTGTGACCTCATGGTGATGGCAGCTTGCTCATAAGGTGTAAGAGATTAATTGATTCTGACAAAATGCACACACACGTATTCACTACACATCCTGATCTTTGGGCATTAGTAGGTCCTGGCACTGGATGGTCAAACGGGCTGGCTATCCTGTTGTCTGCCCCTCATCCGCAGCTATGTTCACTGCCTGGTGCCCCTAGAAAGGGGGCATGGCCTCAAAATAAGGGGGACCAGATTTAGGACTGAGTTGAGGAGGAACTTCTTCACCCAAAGGGTTGTGAATCTGTGGAATTCCCTGCCCAGCGAAACAGTTGAGGCTACCTCATTGAATGTTTTTAAGGCAAGGATAGATAGATTTTTGAACAATAAAGGAATTAAGGGTTATGGTGAGCGGGTGGGTAAGTGGAGCTGAGTCCACAAAAAGATCAGCCATGATCTTATTGAATGGCGGAGCAGGCTCGAGGGGCCAGATGGCCTACTCCTGCTCCTAGTTCTTATGTTCTTATCGTGGCTGCCCCGGGCCCAGTGGGAACTGCGGAGACTGGAGCGCTTTATCAGTCCCTTTGACCACATTTTGTTTTGGCGTTTTAAGTTTCCTTTGCGATTCTGTTTACTCCGACGCTATATCTCTTTGAGGAACTGCATTTTTAATTCGTCCCACAGCTTGTTGATTTAGTTTATTTATTCAACGCACAGAAGGACATTTGCCACACGCCTATGTGCTCCGCACAGCAGCAAAAGGTTTAGGAACGCGTCATGTGATAGCGCAGGCTTGGTGGGCCGAAAGGCCTGTTCCTGTTCTGTACCGTTCTTTGTTTGTACATGTTCCTGTTCATGAGAAGCTCCAAAAACAATCATTTTGATTACCTTGGGAATGTTCAGAAGTTGATATCTGATTCCAAGCACATCCAAGATATTTTCATAGAATCATAGAAACCCTACAGTGCAGAAGGAGGCCATTCGGCCCATCGAGTCTGCACCGACCACAGTCCCACCCAGGCCCTACCCCCACATATTTTACCCACTAATCCCTCTAACCTACGCATCCCAGGACTCTAAGGGGCAATTTTTTTTTTAACCTGGCCAATCAACCTAACCCGCACATCTTTGGACTGTGGGAGGAAACCGGAGCACCCAGAGGAAACCCACGCAGACACGAGGAGAATGTGCAAACTCCACACAGACAGTGACCCGAGCCGGGAATCGAACCCGGGACCCTGGAGCTGTGAAGCAGCAGTGCTAACCACTGTGCTGCCATGCCACCCTATATTTTAATGACAAATAAAATATATAAGCAAATATAAAATAAATATCTCAGATTAACATGACTAACTAATGTGAGATTAACATCACTATTGATACTACCAGCTGCGATTAAGTTTTAAGTTTATTTATTTGCGTCACAAGTAGGCTTACATTAACACTGCAATGAAGTTACTGTGGAAATCCCTGAGTCGCCACACTCCGGTGCCTGTTCGGGTACACTGAGGGAGAATTTAGCACGGCCAATGCACCTAACCAGCATGTCTTTCGGACTGTGGGAGGAAACCAGAGCACCCGGAGGAAACTCACACAGACAACATGCAGATTGCGCACAGACAATGACCCAATCGGGAATCGAACTCGGATCCCTGGCACTGTGAGGCAGCAGTGCTAACCACTGTGCCACCATGCCACCCACACTACAATCAGTACTACTATATACCAGATGTAATTAGATGCATGAGGGGAGAAAGTTGCAGGGCTATGGGAGAACATGGGACAATTTAGCTGATTGGATAGCTCCTCCTGAGAGCCAGCATAGCCATGATGGGCCAAATAGCCTCTTTCTATATGGCATGATTTGATTCTAGTTCTAGTTTGCTGTAGTCTGATTGAGGAATTTTAATGATGTTATAATCAGAAAACTAATTAATCATAAATGTCACCTAAAGCTGATCATGGGGAGGCGGTGGTGAAGTGGTATTGTCACTGCACTAGTAAACCAGATCCAGGGTAATGCTCTGGGGACCCAGATTCAAACCCCACCACAGCAGATGGTGAGATTTAAATTCAGTAAAAATCTGGAATTTAGAGTCTCGTGATGATCTTGAAATTGTTCAATTGGTGGCACAGCGGTTAGCACTGCTGCCTCACAGCACCAGGGACCCGGGTTCAATTCCAGCCCAGGTCACTGTCTGTGTGGAATTTGCATGTTTCCCCGTGTCTGTGTGGGATTCCTCCGGGTGCTCCGGTTTCCTTCCACAGTCCAAGGATGTGCAGGTTAGGTGGATTGGCCATGCTAAATTGCCCCTTAGTGTCAGGGTGACTAGCAGGGCAAATATATGGGGTTACGGGGAGAGGGACTGGGTGTGATTGTTGTCGGTGCAGACTCGATGAGCCAAATGGTCTCCTTCAGCACTGCACTATGATTCTATAGCTATTAAAATCTTCGGTCCAGTTATTCACCCCAGACTACATGGGCACCTTTCATTCCTTCAAAGCTCACCCTGCTCAATGTTGGAACACAAATTTAAGGTCATTTTCAAAAGAAACAAGTGTAATGTGAGACAAGATTATTTCACTCAGCGAGTGGCTGGGGTCTGGAATGCGCTGCCTGGAAGTGTGGTGGAGGCAGGTTCAATCGAGGCACTCGGGACGGCATTAGACGATTACTTGAATAGAAACAATGTGCAGGGTGCGGGGGGAAAGGCAGGGGGTGGATGCTAAGTTAGGATGCTTGCTTGGAGAGCCGGTGCAGACATGATGGCCGGAATTCTACCACCTCACCCGTCACAGAATCAGGGGGCGAGGGCCCAACAACGGAAATCTCCATTGACCTCGGGCAGGAATTTCCAGTCTCGCCTGAGCGAGGCCGTAATATCCCACCCGATGGGCCAAATGGCCTCCATCCGCGCCGTCACAATTCTGTCATCGGTTTTGTTACATTTTTGTCAGAATTAACAGACAGTGAAGTGTTAATTGTGGCCTGATTTATTCATTTGCCAAAACTTTGATTTTGACTCAGTTGACAGCAATTTCACCTCTGAATCAGGCAGTCAGGAGTTCAAACCCCGTTGCAGGACTTAAAAGTGCAATCGTTAAACTGAGGCCCAATCTGCCCCCTCGTGCAATGGATCACAGCACAGAGCAAAGAAGAGCAAGGAGTTTACCCAATGCCCCAGCCAACCGCTTTTCCTCAACCAATATCACCAAAGGCATGTTAACTAATCATTGCTCATTGATTTTTTGTGGGAGCCTTCTAATTGCTAATTGGTTGCCGTGATTGCTTACATAATAACGGAGAAAAATGCCCCATTAGTTATCAATTGCTTTGGGCCATTGTTGAGGACAAACAGGTTTAAGTTTATTTATTATTGTCACAAGCAAGCTTACATTAACATCGCAATGAAGTTACTGTGAAAATCCCCTAGTCACCACACTCCGGCACCGGGAGAATTTAGCATGGCCACTGCGCCTAACCAGCACGTCTTTAGGAGTGTGGGGGGAAACCGAAGCACCCGGAGGAAACCCACGCAGATAGGGGAAGGAAACCGGAGCACCCAGTTCCTTCTCTGTTATAGGTCTGGAAGAACGAGGAGCAGCCATCCAGACTGAACATTGAGTTCAACAACTTCAGATCATGAACTCCCTCCTCTGCCCCCACTTCATTTCCAGCTATTTCATTTCATTTCATTTCATTTCATCCTATTATCTTATTAATCTGCTTTCATAACATTATGTTCTTATTATATAATTTAAATTATAATTTCTTCCATTGTTCCATTTGTTCACTTCTAAATCTCGCTTTCCATCTTGTTCCCTCGCCCCACCTCACCCCACCCCACTCATGCCATCTGCCACATGCCTCAAGTTGCCCTTTGACACTCTACACCTTTGTCCTGCCATTTATACATTGAGATCTCTTCATGTATGCTATTAGCACCATTCTCAACCTTTACTATCACCATTTTCATACTCTTTATCATTTTGTCTGTGACATCTTGGCCAATTACACAAACCCTCCCCCACCCTTACAGTCTTGTCCTATTTCCTTTGTCTTTAGCTCGGACGAAGGGTGATCCAGACTCGAAATGTCAACTCTGTTCTCTCTCCACAGATGCTGTCAGACCTGCTGAGATTTTCCAGCACTTTCTTGTTTTTTGTTGTATTTGACAGAAGCCTGTGCAGCAGGAAGACACAAGGTGAAGAGCGAGATGCACAAATGATGAGTGTGAATTAGCGGGGTGCCAAAGCAATGCAAATCTGCTGCGCAGTTGGCCACGTCTCTGCAATTGTCGTGCCCCTGCTGTCTGGGAATGGCAGAAACTACAAAGGGTCATAAACAAAGCCCAGTCCATCACACAAACCAGCCTCCCATCCATTGACTCTGTCGACACTTCCTGCTGCTTTGGAAAAGCAGCCAGCATAATTAAGGATTCCACGCACCCCGGACATTCTCTCTTCCACCTTCTTCCATCGGGAAAAAGATACAAAAATCTGAGGTCACGTACCAACCGACTCAAGAACAGCTTCTTCCCTGCTGCCATCAGACTTTTGAATGGACCTACCTCTCATTAAGTTGATCTTTCTCTACACCCTAGCCAAGACTGTAACACTACGTTCTGCACTCTCTCTGTTCTTGAGTCGGTTGGTACGTGACCTCAGACTTTAGTATCTTTTTCCGGACGGAAGAAGGTGGAAGAGAGAATGTCCGGGGTGCATGGGGTCCTTAATTATGCTGGCTGCTTTTCCGAGGCAGCGGGAAGTGTAGGCAAAGTCAATGGATGGGAGGCTGGTTTGCGTGATGGATTGGGTTACATTCACGACCTTTTGTAGTTTCCTTCTCTATGAACGGTATGCTTTGTCTGTACAGCGTGCAGGAAACAATACTTTTCACTGTATGCGAATACAAGTGACAATAATAAATCAAATCAAATCAAATCAGTCATCTGGGGAAATTGGCTGCTGTTACTATTCAATAGACAAAGCATCAGCTATATGCTTGGTGGTTGCATGGGCAGCACACAGGCCAATACTGAAGATGACCCCTCTTCTACCTGGAATGAGGCAGAATGAGAAAGGTCGGGGAAGGGGTGGTGACATTGATAGTCACTGGCAGTGCCAATCCCGTGTTGCAAATTTGGTGCACGTCTCCTTGCGGTAGACAGCTCAACTTCACAAATGCCTTAAAACGCCAAGGGAACCAATTTCCCACGGCCAATTGTAGCACAGTGGTTAGCACTGCTGCCTCACAGCGGCAGGGACCCGGGTCCAATCCCTGCCTCGAGTCACTGTCTGTGTGGAGTTTGCATTCTCCCCGTGTCTGCGTGGGTTTCCTCCAGGTGCTCCGGTTTCCTCCCACAGTCCAAAAGATGTGCAGGTTAGGAGGACTGGCCTTGCTAAATTGCCTCTCAGTATCAGGGGGACTAGTGGGGTAAATATGTGGGGTTATGGGGATAGGGGCTGGGTGGGATTGTTGCCGGTGCAGACTCGATGGGCCGAATGGCCTCCTTCTGCACTATAGGGATCCTATGATTCTATGATGTAATTGCCAGACAGGGTATGGCAAGGCCTGTAGATACATTCATTGCTTATGATGATTGGGGCAAGTTGGATAAAATCATTTGCCACTTGTCTTCATGGACTATTTCCACCATGAAATATCCCATTTGTCTACTTTAAAAAGCATGCCCATCATTAATTTTAACATGACTTGCCAACTGGCATGGAACAATGTACCTTGCAATTACATGCCTTGGCACACCCTCAGTTGCAATGGAGGTTTGGATTGCAAGAGCCTGTTTTTCACACTCGCTCACCTAGTACGCTGTTCCTGCTCTGCTAACACTTGTAAATGCTTCAATTACTGTCTGTTTTGTGATAACTTTGAAGAGAATATTTTTACTTCTACACAAATATTCCTTACCTGTTCCAGCACCAAGAAACAACATCACACAGAGTTATTGAAGAAAAAATAAAAATAATGGAAAGCAGGCAAAAAATGTTTTATCTGTCCCTTTGCACTTGGAGGGGTTGATATTCATAGAATCCCAACAGTGCAGAAGGAGGCCATTAAGCCCATCGAGCCTGCACCTAGGCCCTATCCCCGTAACCCCACATATTTACCTTGCTAATCCCCCTGACATTAAGGGGCAATTTAGCACGGCCAATCAACCTAACCCACACATCTTTAGACTGTGGGAGGAAACCGGAGCACCCGGAGGAAACCCACGCAGACACGGGAAGAACGTGCAAATTCCACACAGTCACCCGAGGCCGGAATCGAACCCGGGTCCCTGACACCGTGAGGCAGCAGTGCTAACCACCGTGCCACCATGCCGTCCATTTTCAGAGCTGTCTTCAGCTGCGATTGAGATGGAAGTTCGGAGAACAAAGCTCAAAGTGCGCTCTTGAATCCAATTCACTCACCGCCATTTTCATCAAGGGCTCTAAACATAGGTAGCCAGGGCAGCCACCTAAATCAGGCGAGGGCCTCGTTAAAACCCTTTCTCCCCATGCCTGCAGCATTTCCTCGTGGAGCTCTGGTTTCCTCCCACAGTCTGAAAGACGTGCTGGTTAGATGCTTTGGCCATGCTAAATTCTCCCTCTGTGTACCCGAACAAGTGCCAGAGTGTGGTGACTAGGGGATTTTTACAGTAGCTTCATTGCAGTAATTTTTTTATTCATTCGTGGGGCGTGAGCATCACTGGCTGGGCCAACATTTATTGCCCATTCCTAGTTGCCCAAGGGCAGTTGAGAGTCAACCACATTGCTGTGGCTCTGGAGTCACATGTAGGCCAGACCAGGTAAGGACAGCAGATTTCCTTCCCTAAAGGGCATTAGTGAACCAGATGTATTTTTCCGACAATCGACAATGGTTTCAGTAGATTCTTAATTCCAGATATTTTTTATTGAATTTAAATTCCACCATTTGCTGTGGTGGGATTCGAACCCAGGTCATAGAATCCTAGAATCCCTACAGTGCAGAAGGAGGCCATTTGGCCCATCGGGTCTGCACTGACCACAATTTCAGCCAGGCCCTATTCCCGTAACCCCACGTATTTACCCTGCTGATCCCCCTGACACTAAGGGATAATTTAGCATGTCCAATCAACCTAATCCGCACATCTTTGGAGTGTGGGAAGGAACCGGAGCACCCAGAGGAAATCCAAGCAGACACAGGGAGAACGTGCAAACTCCACACAGACAGTGACCCGAGGCCGGGAATCGAACCCGGGTCCCTGGCGTTGTAAGGCAGCAGTGCTAACCACTGTGCTACCGTGCCGCCTCTAGAACATTAGCTGAGTGTCTGGATTAATAGTCGAGTGGTAATATCGTAGGCGATGGTAGGCCATCGCCTACTCGTGACACTAATAAATAAACTTTAAAACTTTAAAATGTGCACATTAGAATCCTATGACATCAATCGGAAACCAATGGAATTTTCATCCAATGAGGGTAGGGAATTCCAGCAACTGGAGCAATTAGAAATCTGCAGGACAGTGCAGGATCAGTGCAATGACTCCAGAAGCCAACTGGAAAGGAACAACACTTTGTTCATCAAAGCAAAAGTTAAACCACAACCCTGTGGTCCACGTACATGAGTCCCATCCAGGACGTTGGAACACTGGACCCGCTCAAGGCTCTGCCTTGTCAGGATGAGAGTTCCACCTGGTGAGGCAATTATCTATTATGATGGGAATCTGTATTCCACCAGTCCTACAGGAAGGTCATATGGAAATTCCCCATGTGAGTTCTAGGGGTTATCACGGGGCAGTTAAGGTCATTGCAGCCCTGAATCTGCAATGCATTTATTTCACCCGTAGCTGGGAAGACGCAACATCAGTGCATTCTTTTACAAAGCAACCCGCAGACAGACAGTGTTTGCCAGGGTTAATGATTTCATCCTGTTCTCAGAGACCTCAGCCAGAAAGAGCTGTGGGTGTTTGCAGCAAATTGCAGCCATTTCTACAAGCATGGCTTGCTGGGGCTGGCACCTCCCGGCCTCTGGGTTCCTCCCCGTGAGTAGGGCACCTTCCCCCGAATCGCAAAGGTTCCTACATCCATGCCTGCGTCCTGGCAAACCCCAGTCCAGCGAGGAGCAGCATTGTCTCAGGCTAGCTGCCAGGAGACAAGCGATAACCACTGCAGGCTGATTCCAGGAATCACTGACAGGGATCGGACGAAGCAGCTGTGAGCCCAGTCCGTGCAGCGCAGTCCATGCAGAGCTCAATCAGTGGGCTCAATTTTACCAGGCCCTGTGGTAGCAGGCCGAGAATTGGGAGGGTTGGCAATCTGGTCACGGGAAGGCATTGGGTGGAGAGCCCGATGTCTTTCTCATTGTCATGGCCAAAGGTTGGCACCTCAGTGGCACAGCTGTCTCACTGAGCGCCCAACAAAGCCACTTTAGATCCCGGGTAAGGGCCACTGCCCACTCTGATGACATTTTGTCCACGTCGGGAGGACCCACCGCTATGGGAGGAGCCTGGAATCGTAGAATTATAGAATGGTCACAGTGCAGGAGGAGGCCTATCGGCCCATCGAGTCTGCAGCAACTCCCCGATAGATAGGTGGATTGGCCATGATAAATTGCCTCTTAGTGTCAGGGGGATTAGCAGGGTAAATATGTGGGGTTACGGGGATAGGGCCTAGGTGGGATTGTTGTCGGTGCAGGCTTGATAGGCCAAATGGCCTCCTTCTGCACTTGTAGGGATTCGATTCTATCTATCTATCTATCTATCTATCTATCTATCTATCTATCTATCTATCTATCTATCTATCTATCTATCTATCTATCTATCTATCTATCTATCTATCTATCTATCTATCTATCTATCTATCTGTCTGTCTGCCAGTCTGTCTGTCTGCCAGTCTGTCTGTCTGTCTGTCTATCTATCGATCTATCTGTCTGTCTGTCTGTCTATCCGTCTATCTATCCGTTTCTGTGTCTGTCTGTCTATCTCGCTATCTGTCTGTCTGTCTGTCCACCTCTCTGTCTCTCTTTGTCTGTCTATCTATCTATCTGTCTCTCTGTTTCTGTCTGTCTGTCTACTAGCTGTCTCTCCGTCTGTTTGTCTGTCTCTCTATCTATCTATCTATCTATCTATCTATCTATCTATCTATCTATCTATCTGTCTGTCTGTCTGTCTGTCTGTCTGTCTCTCTATCTATCTATCTATCTATCTATATATCTATCTGTCTGTCTCTATCTATCTATCTATCTATCTATCTATCTATCTATCTATCTATCTATCTATCTATCTATCTGTCTGTCTCTATCTATCTATCTATCTATCTATCTATCTATCTATCTATCTATCTATCTATCTATCTATCTATCTATCTCTCATTTCCAGCTCTGATTTGAGCAATGGAGTTAATGCAATTCATCATTTAATCTTACCTGCTGTGGGATGCAAAAGCATGTGACAACACCCAGAAAGATACAGGATTGCAGAACACCCCGGATCCTTAGATAATTCAGTTTCAAAGGAGCAAATCAAAGCCACAAAACATTCAAAAAATTGCACTTTCCCAATGTCTGAGTCGACTCCAGGCATGACCAGGGAAACGTCGAAGGTAACTGGGTTGAAACCAACACTAACCCTCCCTGAAACATCTTGTACTGGTCGCACCTCCTTCCCCTGGAGTACTGTCTACCACTGGGGAACTTCCCACGGAGCAGAGAGCTTGACGATACAATAAACAGATATAAATTCCTGCTAATTTAATAACATTGCAGTCAAGTAACGACAAACTAAAACAATAACGAAAGCCACAGGTAATTTTCTATTCTCACCCACGAGATTAATTTTAAATACTCACAGCTGAAAATTGCTTTGAACTGCTTAGTGAAAACTTTTAGGCAGACATTCCTTTATGGTTTGGGTTCAATATTGTTAAGATGCAACAACAGCCATTTCTGCCACTTTTCCAAACAATTGAAGATTTTGGAAGAGACAAATTAAATCCCCCATTTAATGTTTCCAGATTAAAGTACAATAATTTCAGATACAACTCTTGGGGCTAAAGGGATCAAGGGATATGAGGGAAGGAGGGATCAGGATAGTCATAAAACCATAGAATCTATCTATCTATCTATCTATCTATCTATCTGTCTATCTATCTATCTATCTATCTATCTATCTATCTATCTATCTATCTATCTATCTATCTATCTATCTATCTATCTATCTATCTATCTATCTGTCTGTCTGTCTGTCTCTCTATGTATCTATCTATGTATCTATCAATGTATCTATCTATCTATCTATCTATCTATCTATCTATCTATCTATCTATCTATCTATCTATCTATCTATCTATCTATCTATCTAACTATCTATCTGTCTGTCTGTCTGTCTATCTATCTATCTATGTATGTATGTATGTATGTATGTATCTATCTATCTATCTATCTATCTATCTATCTATCTATCTATGTATCTATCAATGTATCTATCTATCTATCTATCTATCTATCTATCTATCTATCTATCTATCTATCTATCTATCTATCTATCTATCTATCCCAACGCAGAATGGCTGAGAAACTCCCAGAATTTCCAAGTCAGAATGGTGAGTGGCTTGGAGGGGAACTTGCAGCTGGTGGTGTTAAACATAGAAACATAGAAATAAGAAGCAGGAATAGGCTATTCGGCCCATCAAGCCTGCTCCACCATTCATTTTGACCATGACTGACCATCGAATTCAATATCCTGATTCCCCCTTCCTCTCATATCCCTTGATCCCTTTAGCCCCAAGGGTTATGTCTAATTTCTTCTTGAAATCAGACAATGTTTTGACCTCAACTATATTCTGTGGTCATGAATTCCATACATTCACCACCCTCTGGGTGAAGAAATTTCTCCTCACCTCAGTTCTAAAAGGTTTACCCCTTATCCTCAAACTATGACCCCTAGTTCTAGACTCCCCCACCATCGGGAACATTCTTTCTGAATCTACCCTGTCTAATCATGTTAGAATTTTGTACATTTCTATGAGATCCCCTCTCACTCTTCTAAACTTCCGTGAATATAATCCTAACCGATTTAGGATGGAATTTTACCGACACGTCCGCCCAGGTTTCTTACGATCCCGCCCGAAGCCAACGGAGAATGCCATTCTCCGAGTCTCACCCACCCCCAGAATCGGGGAGGGGGTGCCGGTAAAATTCCGGTCTTAGTCTCTCCTCATGTGACAGACCTGCCATCCCAGGGATCAGCCTGGTAAACCTTCGCTGCACTCCCTCTATAGAAAGGACATCCTTCCTCAGATAAGGACACCAAAACTGCTCACAATACTCCAGGTGTGGCCTCACCAATGCCCTATACAATTGCAGAAAAAACATCCCTACCCCTATACTCAAATCCTCTCGCTATGAAGGCCAACATACCATTTGCCTTCTTTACTGCTAGCTGTACCTGCGTGCTTACTTTCAGCGACTCATGCATGAGGACACTAAAGTTTCATTGAGCATCCACTTCTCTCAATTTACACCCATTCAAGTAACAATATGTCTTCCTATTATTGCTACCAATGTGTTGCCATGCATCTGCTGCCATTGTCCTTCGAGATGGTAGAGGTCACCATCTTGTTCTTCAATCTTCTCCTGTTCCTCTTTGCGACCACCTCAATCTAGCTGAAAGCCTGACTCCTCACTGATGATGCCTCCTTGTTGAGTAAAGTTATGCAGCAGCACAAAGAACAATCCTTGAACTTCTGAATAGGCTGCCTTGCAACTCTGAGGGTCCATTTTGTTTTTACGGGCAGCCAGATGTCCCATCGATGGCCAAGTATCTAAATCATATCAATGGGATTTCACTATAATATTGAAATAAGTTCCTGCCTATTTCAGAGGGCGCTTTGCAATACCAATTCCGCTGTCCATAAGGGAGTCTTTTTTTAAAAGTTTATTTATTAGTGTCATGGGTTGGCTCACATTAACACTGCCATAAAGTTACTCTGAAAATCCCTGAGTCGCCACACACCGGTGCCTGCACGGGTACACTGAGGGAGAATTTAGCACCAATGCACTTAACCAGCACGTCTTTCAGACTGTGGGAGGAAACTGGAGCACACGGAGGAAACCCACGCAGACACGGGGAGAACGTGCAGACGCCGCATAGATAGTGACCCAAGCTGGGGAATCGAACCTGGGTCCCTGGCGCTGTGAGGCAGCAGTGCTAACCACTGTGCAATGAGATGAAGGAGACCCACAGAACAGAACCATGGAAGCCCTACAGTGCAGAAGGAAGTCACTTGGCCATCGAGTCTCCACCGACCCACTGAAAGAACATCTTTACCCAGCCCCCTCTACCTCCTCACCCTGCCACCACGACCCCGGTCAGTGCCTGGTAGATGTGCTATAGTCTGTTGACAGCAATAATGCCATGATGGTAGGTGTGGACACTTTGGTTTTCATATCTTCCTGCCATACTTTCTTCTACCTCGCAACACTTTTAAAGTTTTAAAGCTTTTAAAGTTTTAAAGTTTTAAATTTTAAAGTTTGAAGTTTATTTATTATTGTCACAAGTAGGCTTACTGATGATGCACTATCAATCATGACGCGAAGACTTCTGAGAGTGAGGGAAAACTAATAGGCTTTTATTCACTGAGAAAAGGAGCACACCCTTGTAGCTGACCTGGTCTGAACTGAGGCAAGGAGGAGGGACCATCACCTTTATACCCCACTCTGGGTGGAAAGGGAGGGGACTCAGGTGGAAAGGGAGGAGTCTCAGGCCAGGTGCTGCATGGGTGTGTCCAGGCACATACATGTAGTAACAGTGGTTCACCACACTTACATTCACACTACAATGAAGTTATTGTGAAAATCCCCGAGTCACCACACTCCGGCGCCTGTTCGGGCACACTGAGGGAGAATCTGGCACCTAACCAGCACATCTTTCAGACTGTGGGAGGAAACCGGAGCACCCGGAGGAAACCCACACAGACACGGGGAGAACGCGCAGACTCTGCACAGACAGTGACCCAAGCTGGGAATCGAAGCAGCGTCCCTGGTGCTGTGAGGCAGCAGCAGTGCCAACCATGCTATGTACACATAACGGGCAACACAAGCAGAGGTGTGGCAATATGAGACTCCATTTCCAATCAGCACCAACCATTCTGTGCCCAAGTATCGGCATTACAAATCAGAAAATTGGGATAATTGCTGGCACATAAGGAAGGTGCGACAAATTGCCAGACGTTTATGTATAAAAACTCCAGTTCAAATTGCAGACAATTCCAATATTAATAGCAGTTAATATAAAGCTTCTGAAGGTTCTTGCCACTTAAGATTCACTGCAGTTCACCACAGGAATTAAAATGACTTTTGAGTAGGAGCTGTGACAAGGGCAGCAACCTGGGGGGGGTGGGGGCGGAGCGGTGGAGGGGGGGGGAGGGGGGCGTTGTGCGGAGAGACAAGTTATGGCATTATTCAGTTCGCAACACAGGAGGATGATCCACTTCTGAAATCAATCCAATTTAGCAGAGCTTGTGCAATACATTGCAAGATGCTGATGTAATCATTGAGCATTCCACGATCCTTTCTTTTCTCCCCCGTCCCCGTCCCCCCCCTCCCTCCCCTCCCCGCTGTCGTCACGTGCCAGACCTGTCGTCAATTTGGCAAAGTGTGGCTGGTTTCTGCACCTTCTCCCCAGATTCCTGAGCAAGTGAATTAAGGGTCTGGTGTTAAATTTGGAAATCTGCGCTCAGAGTTACAGAACTTGGCGGGGCAGCAACCCTTCCCACTGACAATCCAATAATAGCTTACACAATCACTCCTTACCTGACGCTTAATGATGGGTGTGTGTTCTTATTCCCTGAAAGTCTAGCGATACTGAGCTCTTCCGTTTTCATGTTAGTCTAGAAACTTTAAAGCTTTTTAAAGTTAAAGTTTATTCATTAGTGTCACGCAGTGGGGTGGCGCAGTGGTTAGCACTGCTGCCTCACAGCGCCAGGGACCCAGGTTCAATCCCCTGCTTGGGTCACTGTCTGTGTGTGGCACCTTCTCCCCGTGTCTGCGTGGGTTTCCTTCAGGTGCTCCCTCCATAGTCAGAAAGATGTGCTGGTTAGGTGCATTGGCCGTGCTAAATTCTCCCTCACTGTACCTGAACAGGCGCCGGAGTGTGGCGACTAGGGGATTTTCACAGTAACTTCATTGCAATGTTAATGTAAGCCTACTTGTGACACTAATAGATAAACTTTAAACTTTAAAAACAGCGTTATTAGTGTCGGCGATGGCCTAATGTTATTATTGCTAGATTGTTAATCCAAAAGCTCAGCTGATGTTCTGGGGGCCCGGGTTCAAATCCCGCCACGGTAGATGGTGGAATTTAAATTCCATTTTAAAAATCTGGAATTAAGAATCGACTGATGACCATGAAACCACTGTCGGCTGTTGAAAAAACCCATCTGGTTCACTAATGTCCTTTAGGGAAGGAAATCTGCCGTCCTTACCCGGTCTGGCCCACATGTGACTCCAGAGCCACGGCAATGTGGTTGACTCTCAACTGCCCTGGGGTAACCTGGAATGGGCAATAAATGCTGGCAAGAAAGCGACACCCATGTCCCAGGAATGAATAAAAAAAAACTTCCCACTGCCTCTGAAAAGCAGCCAGTGAATCAAGGACCCCATGCACCCTGGACATTCTCTCTTCCACCTTCTTCCGTCGGGGAAAAGATACAAAAGTCTGAGGTCACGTACCAACCGGCTCAAGAACAGCTTCTTCCCTGCTGAACGGGATGTTTTGTCTCTACAACACACAAGAAAAAATACTTTTTACTGTATACTCATACACGTGACAATAACAAATCAAATCCACAAGTAGGCTTACATTAACACTGCAAAGAAGTTACTGTGAAAATCCCCTAGTCGTTACACTCTGGTGCCTGTTCAGGTACACTGAGGGAGAATTTAGCCTGGACAATGCACCCAACCAGCACGTCTTTTGGACTGTGGGTGGAAACCGGAGCACCCGGAGGAAACCCACGCAGACACAGGGGAGAAGGCGCAGACTCCACACAGACCCGAGGCCGGAATAGAACCTGGGTCCCTGTCGATGTGAGGCAGCAGTGCTAACCACTGCGTCACCGTGCTGCCCTCTGCGCACCCAGAGTGAGAAGGGCCTTCTGGGTAACTTGCACAAATGCTGTCCATTCGCATCTTATAATGGGAGGTTTGTTTGGGCATTTGTATTCAGGGCTGGTTGAGTTCAGTCTGTACTCTGCAAACGACTGAATGTGTGTCCCGATCAGCCATGATCTTGCATACCTGACAACTCATTGACACTGATTAGGATAGGTTACTGCTGACTGTGATGCTCTCACAGTTGAATAGTGTGCTGACACTCAATATTCATGAACAAAGTTAATCTTGTACCGTCCATTGATGGTGCTTCAAGAAAACTGACCGACTGTCCAAATTTTATATTCTGGATTATGTAGTGTTGCTTGGGAAGATCAGGTGGCTATGGACCTATAGTTCCCAAAGCCCTCGATCACTGGAGTTTGCTTCATGTCCTGTCTGGGGCTGTTCCAGAACAGTCGATAAAGATTGATTGCTACCATTCATCAATAACTCCATTATCCTTGCATCGTTCTACCTCAGGCGGCACGGTGGCACAGTGGTTAGCACTGCTGCCTCACAGCGCTAGGGACCCAGATTTGATTCCTGGCTTGGGTCACTGTCTGTGTGGGATTTGCACATTCTCCCCGTGTCTGCGTGGGTTTCCACCGGGTGCTCCAGTTTCCTCCCACAGTCTGAAAGCAGTTTGGTGCATTGGCCAGGCTAAATTCTCCCTCAGTATACCCGAACAGGTGCCAGAGTGTGGCGACTAGGGGATTTTCACAGTAACCTCATTGCAGTGTCAATGTAAGCCTACTTGTGACTCTAATAAATAAACTTTAAGAAATTTCTCCTCACCTCAATTCCAAAAAATTTACCCCTTATCCTCAAACTATGACCCCCAAGTTCTGGACTCCCCCACCATTGGGATTATTCTTTTTGAGTCTAACCCTGTTAGATATTTATAAGTTTCTATGAGATCACTCTTCTAAACTCCAGTGAATATAATCCTAACCAATTTAGTCTCTCCTCATATGACAGACCTGCCATCCCAGGAATCAGCCTGGTAAACCTTCGCTGCACTCTCTCTATAGCAAGGACATTCTTCCTCAGATAAGGACACCAAAACTGCGCACAATACTCCAGGTGTGGCCTCATCAACATTAGCTGCATTCTGGATTAATCGTTTCATGATAATACTACTTGGCCATCACCGCCCCTAGGGTTCCCGGTTTCCTCTGGCTGCTCTGGTTTCCTCCCACAGTCCGAAGGATGTGCTGGTTAGGTTAATTGGCCGTGCTAAATTCTCCCTCAGTGTACCCGAACAGGCGTCAGTGTGTGGCGACTAGGGAATTTTCACAGTAACTTCATTGCAGTGTCAATGTCAACCTACTTGTGACGCTAATACTTAAACTCGATGATAAAAAGTGAACTGGATCGACCTTGGTCTTTTCCTCATCTAATAATATCTTTGTGGACTTGTGGCACAGTGGGTGGCATCCCAACCTCTGGGCCTACAGCTCCAGGTTAAAGTCCCACTTCAGGTTTGGGTGACCACAGAAGGTGCATTCGTAACACGGTCCAACAGGTTAATTATCTTGTAAACCCTTCGAATGTACCTGATGGCAGGCTTTAAAAGTGGGAGAGTTTCCTAGTCAGCCTGACTGCAGATGGGAAAGGTAGTACTTTGTCATGCATAATCATGGGTCCATCCAATTAGAAGTTTGTGATCATTAATGTCCTCTTGGGATATCATACCTGGAGAGGGGAGGAGGAGCTCCCGTGTACTTATATATGCAGTGGCACAGAATAGCTTTGCTGTGGCAACAGTGGGGGACTCTGTCCTTGAGAACAAATTTGGCTAGATATTTGGCCAGATAAGACCATAAGACCATAAGACATAGGAGCGGAAGTAAGGCCATTCGGCCCATCGAGTCCACTCCACCATTCAATCATGGTTGATTTCAACTCCATTTACCCGCTCTCTCCCCATAGCCCTTAATTCCTCGAGAAATCAAGAATTTATCAATTTCTGTCTTGAAGACGCTCAACGTCTCGGCCTCCACAGCCCTCTGTGGCAATGAATTCCACAGACCCACCACTCTCTGGCTGAAGAAATTTCTCCTCATCTCTGTTCTAAAGTGACTCCCTTTTATTCTAAGGCTGTGCCCCCGCGTCCTAGTCTCCCCTGTTAATGGAAACAACTTCCCTACGTCCATCCTATCTAAGCCGTTCATTATCTTGTAAGTTTCTATCAGATCTCCCCTCAACCTCCTAAACTCCAATGAATATAATCCCACGATCCTCAGACGTTCATCGTATGTCAGGCCTACCATTCCTGGGATCATCCGTGTGAATCTCCGCTGGACCCGCTCCAGTGCCAGTATGTCCTTCCTGAGGTGTGGGGCCCAAAATTGCTCACAGTACTCCAAATGGGGCCTAACCAGTGCTTTATAAAGCCTCAGAAGTACATCCCTGCTTTTGTATTCCAAGCCTCTTGAGATAAATGACAACATTACATTTGCTTTCTTAATTACGGACTCAACCTGCAAGTTTACCTTTAGAGAATCCTGGACTAGGACTCCCAAGTCCCTTTGCACTTTAGCATTATGAATTTTGTCACCGTTTAGAAAATAGTCCATGCCTCTATTCTTTTTTCCAAAGTGTACGACCTCGCACTTGCCCACGTTGAATTTCATCAGCCACTTCTTGGACCACTCTCCTAAACTGTCTAAATCTTTCTGCAGCCTCCCCACCTCCTCAATACTACCTGCCCCTCCACCTATCTTTGTATCATCGGCAAACTTGGCCAGAATGCTCCCAGTCCCGTCATCTAGATCGTTAATATATAAAGAGAACAGCTGTGGCCCCAACACTGAACCCTGCGGGACACCACTTGTCACCGGTTGCCATTCTGAGAAAGAACCTTTTATCCCAACTCTCTGCCTTCTGTCTGACAGCCAATCGTCAATCCATGTTAGTACCTTGCCTCGAATACCATGGGCCCTTATTTTACTCAGCAGTCTCCCGTGAGGCACCTTGTCAAAGGCCTTTTGGAAGTCAAGATAGATAACATCCATTGGCTCTCCTTGGTCTAACCTATTTGTTATCTCTTCAAAGAACTCTAACAGGTTTGTCAGGCACGACCTCCCCTTACTAAATCCATGCTGACTTGTCTTAATCCGACCCTGCACTTCCAAGAATTTAGAAATCTCATCCTTAACGATGGATTCTAGAATTTTGCCAACAACTGAGGTTAGGCTAATTGGCCTATAATTTTCCATCTTTTTTCTTGTTCCCTTCTTGAACAGTGGGGTTACAACAGCGATTTTCCAATCCTCTGGGACTTTCCCTGACTCCAGTGACTTTTGAAAGATCATAACTAACGCCTCCACTATTTCTTCAGCTATCTCCTTTAGAACTCTAGGATGTAGCCCATCTGGGCCCGGAGATTTATCAATTTTCAGACCTTTTAGTTTCTCTAGCACTTTCTCCTTTGTGATGGCAACCATATTCAACTCTGCCCCCTGACTTTCCTGAATTGTTGGGATATTACTCATGTCTTCTACTGTGAAGACTGACGCAAAGTACTTATTAAGTTCCTCAGCTATTTCCTTGTCTCCCATCACTAGATTACCAGCGTCATTTTGGAGCGGCCCAATGTCTACTTTTGCCTCCCGTTTGTTTTTAATGTATTTAAAGAAACTTTTACTATCATTCCTAATGTTACTGGCTAGCCTACCTTCATATTTGATCCTCTCCTTCCTTATTTCTCTCTTTGTTATCCTCTGTTTGTTTTTATAGCCTTCCCAATCTTCTGACTTCCCACTACTCTTTGCCACATTATAGGCTCTCTCTTTTGCCTTGATGCATTCCCTGACTTCCTTTGTCAGCCATGGCTGCCTAATCCCCCCTCTGATAACCTTTCTTTTGTTTGGGATGAACCTCTGCACTGTGTCCTCAATTACTCCCAGAAACTCCTGCCATTGCTGTTCTACTGTCTTTCCCACTAGGCTCTGCTTCCAGTCGATTTTTGTCAGTTCCTCCCTCATGCGCCTGTAATTGCAAAATATCATTCACAAATTTTAAACGATTCTTGAGAAATTTTCGACCCGCGGCCTTTCCCTGGTGGAGAATTGGCGTCATTTCCAGAAACGTGGTATAAAAACAGCAGCGTCTCCAGCATCCTCCCCCCGCCCCCCACCCCGCACCCCCCCCCCTCCCTGCCCCCCCCCCCCCCCCCCCCCACCCCACCCACACATCAACCCCAGCCCATCTTCCACCAAAGGTATGACAGGAGATTGGGAGAACCTCAAGAAAGGTGAGAGGGGAAAGATTCAAAAAGGGACCTGAGGGGCAACTTCTTCATGCAGGGGGTGGTATGTGTATGGAATGAGCTGCCAGAGAAAGAGGTTGAGGCAGGTTCAATAGCAACATTTAAAAAGCATTTGGATCAGTATATGGATGGGAAAGGATTAAAGGGATATGGGCCAAACGCAGGCAATTGGGACTAGCTGGGAGGGCACCATGGTCGGCATGGACCGGTTGGGCCGAAGGGCCTATTTCCGTGCTGTATTGCTCTATGACTCTATGACTGAAAAAGCTCAGAACAAAAAAAGATCTTTATTAGAATGGTAGCAACGGACAATGAGAGGGAAGGAAAATAAACCGCGTGAAGTCATCACTTTTTCGGGAGTGGCCAGATCATTTCAAAACCACCTGATTATCTTTTGAAATATAATCATTGCTGTTTTGTAGGCAAATAAAGCAACCAATTTGCATACAAGTTTCCCACAAGGTAGTAAATGAGATCAATGACCATTTAACCTGTTGGTGGTCGTGTTGGTTAAGGGAGGAATGTTGGCCAGGACACCGGGACACCTCCCTACTTTACTCAGAAAGCCTTGAGTCATTTAATCACCAGAACAGGCAGACAGGACCTTCATATCTTACCCAAAAGACAGCACTTAGAACAATTGTGTTCCAGCCCTGAGATGGGGACCGGAAGCCACAAACTTTCTGATTCGAGACAAGGGGAAAACTAACAGAAACTAAAGTCGAAAAATTTTGCTTGAGACGGTGCAGAGGCAGTCAGCAGTCATTGGGTCAGACCAAAGGTGGGGCAATTGTTTGGGGCAATCGTTCTCAGGGAGGGCGAGCAGTGAGGGACCAGTGCCTCTTCTTTCTCAGGAGACTATGGAAATCTGGCATGTCCGCTACAGCTCTCACCAACTTTTACAGGTGCACCATAGAAAGCATTCTTTCTGGTTGTATCACAGCTTGGTATGGCTCCTGCTCTGTCCAAGACCGCAAGGAACTACAAAGGGTCATTAATGTAGCCCAATCCATCACGCAAACCAGCGTCCCACCCATTGACACTCTTTACACTTCCCCCTACCTCGGCAAAGCAGCCAGCATAATCAAGGACTCCATGCACCCCGGACATTCTCTCTTCCACTTTCTTCCGTCGGGAAAAAGATACAAAAGTCTGAGGTCACGTACCAACCGACTCAAGAACAGTTTCTTCCCTGCTGCCATCAGACTTTTGAATGGACCTACCTTGCATTAAGTTGCCTTTCTCTACACCCTAGCTATGACTGTAACACTACATTCTGCACCCTCTCTTCCCTTCTCTACACTGGTATGCTTTGTCTGTATAGCGCAAGAAACAATACTTTTCACTATATACCAATACATGTGGCAATAATAAATCAAATCAAATCAAATCAAAGGAAAGGTTGACTGTCAGAGCCCATGGTGGAGAGATTCCAACGCTGCACCTGGCCCGAGAATGTAACCAGTGACAACGTTGTTTTGGATGTAATGTGACCAATGGTAACAAGTTGTAAGGGTCAGCTGACCCAGTAAACCGTGGAACCAACTACCGAATGGTATAATAGTCAGCTGACCAGCTCACTCACTATACATAAGAACCTGTTTGGAATTGTGGGGAGCTTGGAGTGGCCCAGGGTGAGGCCTCAAGTTTGGAGTAATGAAGTTTCTTTATTAAACACTTTTTTTGATTTATAAATTACAGTAAGTTTTGTTATATTTTCATCATCTGCATTTTGAAGAGTTCCTTCTGAAGAAACGTGAGGGACACTGGCCTCAGGGTTTGGAAAGAGGAGGGGAGGATGCTGGAGCCAGAGTAAAAACCCAACTACTCCAAGAATGTGGAAGTCCTCAGTGAAATAAGCTGGTGCAGACTCCTGCCTTCGAGATGGCCAAATAGCTATCCTGGCATGAAAATAAGCAATGGCAGGAAGTCAGGTGTGTGGAATCTGTGGGGAAATTCCCTGCCAGTAAAGAATGGAGGTTTTCTTGCACATGTGGTGTCCGGTTCTTTAAGACAGCACAGCAGAAGTGAGTCACCTGACTTGAAGGACCAATGAGAACTCAGAGTGAGTGATCACCCCAGAGGGTGGAGACCTCCCTCAGGCAGAGTCATCAAGCAGCCATGTAGTAATCATGGAAAGACTGGGAGCTCTGCTCCCGAGCAGCCCGGAGCTGCAAACCTCCAGCACCCTAAGTTTTGCTGATCAGTGAGGGCGGCACAGTGGTTAGCACTGCTGTCTCACAATGCCAGGGACCCGGGTTCAATTCCGGCCTTGGGTCACTGTCTGTGTGGAGCTTGCATATTCTCTCCGAGTCTGCGTGAGTTCCCTCTGGGCGCTCCGGTTTCCTCCCACAGTCCAAAGGTATGCAGATTAGGTGGATTGGCCAAGCTAAATTGCCCCGTTCAAAGATGGGTAAATTAGGTGGATTGGCCATGCTAAATTGCCTCTTAGTGGCCAAAGATGTGTAAGTTAGGTGGATTGGCCATGCTAAATTGCCCCTTAGTGTCCAAAGATGTGTAAGTTAGGTGGATTGGCCATGCTAAATTGCCTCTTAGTGGCCAAAGATGTGTAAGTTAGGTGGATTGGCCATGCTAAATTGCCCCTTAGTGTCCAAAGATGCATAGATTAGATGAATTTACATGATAGATGTGTGATTATGGGAATCGGTTGGGGGAGAGAGCCAGGATAAAATACCCTGTCAAAGAGTTGGTGCAGACTCGATGGGCCAAATGGCCTCCCTCTGCACTGCAGGGATTCTATGAAGTACCTTCCTTGTTCCCAAGGAAGTCTGAAATCTCTTGACAACGCCATAACAGCTGCAACATAGTAGGTTCCAAGCCACAATCTGGACTGGGGGGCAGGGAAGGAAGACATCAGGACCACCAGCAGAAGGAAGAAAGGGAGAGAATGTTGGGGATGGAGGAGTCCGAAGGCTCCTCCAGATCCCCAGGGAGTGCTGGTCTTTGGTGCTTTCCTTGGTCACCCATTGCCTCTCTAGTTGCTGTTGGAAATCACACCTACTGGGCCCCAACCCCCGGCCTACCTGGGTAGACGGGGCCTTGATTGGACCTCTCAACTGAAAGGTTGCACCTCAGTGGGAGCGGAACTGCCTCGGTATTCTACCAGAGTGTCAACCTAGAACGTATGCTCCTCTTTCTGCAATGATTCTCTCTGACTGAGAGGCAAACATTGAATCCTACAGTGCAGAAGGAGGCCATTCTGCCCATCGAGTCTGCACCGATCACAATCCCACCCAGGCCCTATCCCCATAACCCCATGCATTTACCCTAGATAGTCCCCCTGACACTGAGGGGCAGTTTAGCATGGCCAATCCACCTAACCCGCACATCTTTGGACTATGGGAGGAAACCAGAGCACTCGGAGGAACCCAGGCAGACATGGGGAGAATGTAAACTCCGCACAGACAGTGACCCAAGCCGGGAATCGAACCCAGGGCCCTGCCACTGTGAGGCAGCAGTGCTAACCACCGTGCCACCATGCCGTCAGTTCCAGGATCTACTGTGGCTGCAAAAACCCACAAACTTCACTGAGACCCTCACGCTCGTTCCCCGGTGGGTGATCGGGTCACATGACCCTACCGATGTAAGCCCTCCCTTAAAGGGGCCAGTCCCTACAGAAACAGTAAGGCCTGAATACTCCGACCATTCACGCCCTGCTGCTGCTGCCAGCAAGGACGGAGAATTTGGCACTCAGCCAAATTGCCGTTCACTGCAGTGGGATCAGAGGAGAGGGTGAGGTCCACTTCGTCAAAAGCTGCAGAGAAGTCAAAATGGTTGAGCCACAATAATGCACCAAGGTCTGAATCCAACCATTGAGGACTTTGGTTTGAGGTTATTCCAGTACCATTTGGGGGTCAGGTGGGAGAGTCCAAACCCTGTTTGGAAGATGCGCTTTATATTAAGTCTTGAGACACTGTCAGGCACCTCACAGACACTGAACTTTATCCAATAATGTTCTAAGATATAGCTAAAATATTTACAGACATTATAGCAAAGAATGCTAAAATATTAATCTATCGTTCACAATATTGGAGTGCACTTACCCCTTCCGTCAATATTGACTGTCCTACTTTAGCAACAGAGTCAGAATTACATTAACAATTTGAACTAATGTTGTAACCTGTTACATCAGCGCAAACCTAAGTCATAACTCATGAATACTCTCAGTGTTATACTTCTGCATGTGAATGGGGTGATATTCTGTTTTATCCAGTAGTTTGATCTTCAGAAACCATTAATTGTGGCTGCAAAAGTATTCACAAGACAGCTAAATGTGTCTTATCATGTTTCATTTTAATGAGACCTTGACTTAATTACAAATAGATGCCAACACATGCCAAATATGTAACACTTTGAGGTTTCAGTGCTGCCATCTACTGCTGGCAATGGTCTGTCTCAGTTTCGAATCGAGCGGATGTTCTACATTAGTCATATAACACGTTTGGTATTTAAGACTGATCCTAGCTTTGTGAGGAGGGTTCTCAGAGGAGCAATGATTTGTTTAAAGCACGTTTCTATATTGTAGCTTCTACACGAGTAATTGTCCTTATGAAATTGTTGCAAATATCATGTTGTGTGGCACGGTGGTACAGTGGTTAGCACAGCTGCTTCACAGCACCACGGACCCGGGTTCGATTCCCGGCTTGGGTTGCTGTCTGCGTGGAGTTTGCACGTTCTCCCCGTGCCTGTGTGGGTTTTCTCCGGTTTCTTCCCACACGATGTGCTGGTTAGGGTGCGTTGGCCATGCTAAATTTTCCCTCAGTGTACCTGAACAGGTGCCGGAGTGTGGTGACTAGGGGACTTTCACAGTAACTTCATTGCAGTGTTAATGTAAGCCTAGCAAAGCCTAAGATTGATAAATAAACTTAAACATGTGATCATCTTTCTTGAATGAAACTCTGGTCAGTTGGGACTGTCACGAGCAGAAACTTGGAGGTTCTTCAAATGACGGTATACATTATAGCAGCTATTAAAAATATCTCAGAATTATACATGTGTAGACCAAGAAAATGATCCTGGCAAATTAAATTGCCAGTGTTTCATTTTGAAAAAAGCTGAGGTTGAAGGAAGGAGCATACAAACTCACAGACACATGGGATAGGAGCAAAGTAGGCCATTCGGTCCCTCGGTGCCCCGCTCTGCCATTTGATAAAATCGTGGCTGGTCTGTTTGTGTGTCGAATTCCCATCGGAGGGCACGGTGGCACAGTGGTTAGCACTGTTACCTCCCAGCGCCAGGAACCCGGGTTCAATTCCCAGCTTGGGTCACTGCCTGTGTGGAGTTTGCACATTCTCCCCATGTCGGCGTGGGTTTCCTCTGGGTGCTCCGGTTTCCTCCCACACTCCAAAGATGTGCGGGTTAGGTGGATCGGCCATGCTAAATTGACCATGGTGTCTGGGGATTAGCAGGGTAAATGTGTGGGGTTGCGGGAATGGGGCCTGGGTGGGATTGTGGTCGGTACAGACTCGATGGGCCGAATAGCCTCCTTCTGTACTGTAGGGATTATATGATCTACCTCATATAACCTTTGATTACCTTGATCTGTCTACTTCCACCTTAACAATGCTCAATGACCCCGCCTCCACCGCCTTCTGAGACAGAGGGCGGGATTTTCTGGCTGCGCTCGCCCTAAAGATTGGAAATTTCTGCCTGAGGTCAACGAACCTTTGCATTGCCCACCCAATTTTCTGTCCCACCCGCTATGATTCTTATGATGGGCAGGAAGGGAAAAGTCCATCCAGAGAGTTCCAAAGTCACACAACCCTCTGAAAGAAAAAAAATTCTCCTCATCTCTGCCCTAAAAGGGTCACCCCTGTTGATCCGACAGTAAGGATACTCCAGTGGCAAGCGATAAATCAGAGAATCATAGAATCCCTACAGTTCAGAAGGAGGCCATTCGGCCCATTGAGTCTGCACCAACCACTATCCCACCTAGGCCCTATTCTTATAACCCCATATTTTTACCCTGCTAATCCCCTGACACTAGGGTCAATTTAGCATGGCCAATCAACCTAACCCGCACATCTTTGGACTAACTTCACAAAGAACTAACTTCACAAAGTAAACCAAGATGAAGGTTTAATAAAGAAACTTAATTACACCATCACCTGGGCCATGCCCTGAGCCACAAATGCTCCTCACAATCCCTATCTGCTTTCTCTTCATACCAGGTCAGCTGACCACCACATCATTTTGCCACTAGTTACATGCCTACCGGGTCAGCTGATCCTCACAGCGTGCTACCATTGGTTATATTATAGCAACACCTAATTTTAACACAGTGTCCCCTAGTTATGGACTCACCCACAAGAGGAAACATCCGTTCCACTTCCACCGTGTTGAAACCGTTCAGGATCTATTTACATTTCTTCAATCAAGTCACCCCTCGCTCTTCTTGGAAACAAGCCCAACCTGTCAAGGTGAGAGGGGGAAAGTTTAAGGCAGATGTACGGGGGGAAGTTTTTCACGGGAGAGTGATGGGTGCCTGGAACACGCTACCAGAGGAGGTGGTGGAAGCAGGCACATTAACAACATTTAAGAGGCATCTGGATGGGCACATGAATAGGGAGGGAATAGAGGGATATGGACCGAGTAAGGGCAGAAGGTTTTCTTTTTCAGTTTAGTGAGGGCATCATGATCGGCACGGGCTTGGAGGGCCGAAGGGCCTGTTCCTGTGCTGTACTGTTCTTTGTTCTTTGTTCAAATCTCCTTCCACTCTAATTATCTTTTACAACCTGCCCATGTATTGCTTTATCCCATTCTGCCTCCTGCATGCAACAAGCCTCCCTCCCTTTCTCCTTCTTATGGCTGATGTAAATGTAAAGCAAGAACCAGGTGGGTCAGGAGTATGCTCCAATCCCCATAGAGACCAAAAAAAAATTCAAACCTCCAGCTGATAGCTGACAGAATAACGCAGAAATATTTAACGTTTTGAGACTTTTACTGAGACAAACAGACTGAGAGTATGGTTGGCTAAACATTACGGAGGCGATTCTCCCAGCCCGCTGCGCTGCTTTTGTCCTCCATCTGACAACATGTAGTTGGCATTAAGAATACTCAGTATAGCTGCCCCGATGCTCAGTTGATGAATAAGAAACTCAGCCACATGCAACTGAAAGGTTCCAAATTCAGCTCCTAATTGGCATTGAATGGGTCCATCTTTCTCAACTCTCGTGACGTGAGGAAGGCCTCCAATTGGCACCAGATCTCCAGCCTTGGGCTAAGGACTGGAAAATATCAGCTGAGGTTCCCTCATCAAGGCCTGCTGGCTGGCAAGCACTGACGTGTAAACACCAGATGAGGACAGGACGGTCCTCCACAGTGAGGCAGTGAGGGGGATGCATGAGGGAGGCAATGGCCAAGTGGTGTTATCACAAGAATCCAGAAACTCAACGAATGTTCTGGGGACCCAGGTTCGAATCCCACCACGGCAGATGATTGAACTTGAATTCAATAAAAATATCTGGAATTAAGAATCTACTGATGACCATGAAACCATTGTTGGAAAAACCCACCTGGTTCACTAATGTCCTTTAGGGAAGGAAATCTGCCGTCCTTACCCGGTCTGGCCTACATGTGACTCCAAAGCCACAGCAATGTGGGTGACTCTCAACTGCCCTTGGGCAACTAGGGATGGGCAATAAATGCTGGCCAGCCAGCGACGCCCATGTCCCACGAATGAATAAAAAGAATCCACAAGCCTCAAACCTTCCCAACACACATATGAAAATACAGTATGGCACTAAGCCACACAAGGGGACATTAGGTCAGATGATCAAAATACTCAGATTTAAAAAAAATTAAAAGCGCTGTGGGAAACATTCGACTAACAATCGGTTACTGAGTAGAAAATGTCATCCTTTTACGAACATTGACGTCCCTTCAATCGCAAAACTCCTTCCAAAAATTATAAGTGCTGGCCCCGTCCCTGCTCACCTGACCACTCTGCGCCCAATAACCTCATTACAGTTTAATGGGCCGCAACATTCATTCTCCCCTCCCCAGCCCCCTCCAGCCCCCAACTTTCCGAAAGTCTCCTAATGAGCTCCAGAAATAATTACAGTAATTTCAGCGCTCAGAGACTGGACTGTGCCAATACACCTGTGGCTGACATCATCCCTGCCCCGAATGCTGGGACTTGGCAAATCAGGCGATCTGCTGTTTTTTTTTCAAGAAAAGAAGTTGAAGAGAGGCTGCCAAGCGTAAGACCGATGTCGGCAAAACCAAAAGATAAAAGGTTTTGTCGCATTTTGCTGTCGGATAATAAGACAGGACAAGAGGAATCCAATAGTGTGTGCGAAAGACCGATTCTGTCACTTCTGCAATGCTGCCTCGCGTACACAGAATTGTTAAGTACTGCTGTATAAATCATCACTGCTGACATTGACGGCAGGGTGGTATAGCGGTTAGTACAGACAGCGCCAGGGACCGGGGTTCAATACTCGGCCTTGGTTGAGTGTGAGGCAGCAGTGCTAACCATTCTGCTACCGTGCCAAAGGACCCCGAGGACTTTGGCACTTTCATAGAAGAATCATAGAAATCATAGAAACCCTACAGTACAGAAAGAGGCCATTCGGCCCATCGAGTCTGCACCGACCACAATCCCACCCAGGCCCTACCCCCATATCCCTACATATTTACCTACTAATCCCTCTAACCTATGCATCTCAGGACACTAAGGGCAATTTTTAGCATGGCCAATCAACCTAACCCGCACATCGGTGGACTTTATCGCTTTCAGAATAATTAACATACTCAAAACCAGCGGCACGGTGGCACAGTAGTTGGCACTGCTGCCTCACAACGCCAATGACTTGGGTTGGATTTCCGGCTCGGGTCACTGTCCGTGTGGAGTCTGCACCTTCCCCCCGTGTCCGTGTGGGTTTCCTCCAGGTGTTCCGTTTTCCTCCCACAGTCCGAAAGACGTGCTGGTTAGGGCGCATTGGCCGTGCTAAATTCTCCCTCCGGGTACCCGAACAGGCGCCGGAGTGTGGCGGCTAGGGGGTTTTCACTGTAACTTCATTGCAGTGTCAATGTAAGCCTACTTGTGACATTAATAAATGAGCTTTAAATAAACTTTATATATTTCCAAGCCAGGATGGTGAGTGATTTGGAGGGGAACCTGGTGGTGTTCCCTTGTATCTGTTGCCATTGTCCTTCCAGATGGATGTGGTCATGGGTTTGGAACACTCAGCTTCCTGCCGGAGCGATCCATAGGGTATCACTATTTTCCCGCTATCCGGGAATCCAGAGGACCAGTCGCACTTGTAGTTTATTCATACCTTATTTGTCCTGTATATAAATACTCTGTTGGTAATAAAGTCTTTTAGTTTCAAACTTCATGGAGTTGCCCTCGATCTATTACACGTAGCAAGGTACACCTTCAGCAGCAAATGGATGGACTCTCACACCTGTAAATGGTTTGGTTTTACCATCAGCGTGTCATCAATGTCATGGTCCAGAATGTTGCTAAACTGTCGCATTTGCTCAAACAAACCTTTGATATTCATAACCTGGGCAGCCACCTGTTACACAGTTAAACTTTTGCAAGATACAAAGGGACAATTTGCCAAGCGTGTCAGCCATCCTTGTGGTTAAGTATGCCGGCTTAAACCGTTTAGGGGGAAAAACAATTATTTGTGATATTTTGGACAAAAGTTTAGGCCGATATGTGAAGTAAAGTTTATTTACTAGCCATAAGTAGGCTAGTATTAACACTGCAATGAAGTTACTGTGAAAATCCCCTAGTCGCCAGAATCCGGCGCCTGTTCGGGTACTCTGAGGGAGGATTTAGCACACCTAACCAGCACACCTTTGGACTGTGGGAGGAAACCAGAAGAAACCCACGCAGACACGGGGTGATCGTGCAAACTCCACACAGACAGTGACCCAAGCTGGGAATCGAACTCAGGTTCCTGGCACTGTGAGGCAGCAGTGCTAACCACTGTGCCACCGTGCCACCCACATGGACCCATTCAAGACTGATCACATCACCCAAAAACTGATCAAGGGAGTGAAGATTGACTGAAAGGGTTAATAATCACGCAAGTTTAAAAATCACATAGGTGGCAAGCTGTATCTCTGTCACACAGGGAAAGCTATGTGCAAACCATAGGTCTTGATTAAAGCAGACCCAGATATGAGTCAGGGACCTTTCAATTGAACAATGTGCAGCTGCAGCTCATGTTTGCCCATTAGAACAAGGGACAATGGGAAGGGAGGTTGATTATACCATTGGTCTATCATTGTTTGATGATATAGCAAGCAAAAGCTATAATGTGACACTATTCCCTTGTGTATGCATGATGTAACCTTAATCAGTGGTTGATTATCTGAGTGGAGAGAGATAAGTCCTAAAACATGACTGGTATATGCTAATTGTGATCAAATTTGAAACTATAATTGCTTGTGTATTTCTGAGTTCGGTACTCTGGCTAGTTACAGACTGTGACTTCCCAGGGTCCGAGCTTTATAGCTTGATTGAAACAATTGTTCAAGAGAACTCCATGACTTGGTCTGGTTACTTGAAAGGTAAAGTTGTGATCAATTAAAAGGCTGAACTCAATGCTCGCAACAAGGACAATTGCTCCGCAGCCAAAGGATAAAAGCAGAGGGGGGGGGGGCTAAGAACCCTTATGGGTTCCGTATTGTCAAGGATTGAGACCATCAGCGGGAGACGTCCCACTGAATAATGGTCACTCTTTGTCGGATTGGAGCCGATCGAATTGTAGTCAACCTAGACTGACTACCTCAGCAAAAACAGAAAATGCTGGAAAATCTACTCTGGCGAAGGGTCATCCAGGCTCGAAACGTTGGCTCTATTCTCTCCCGATGTGGAGATGCTGGCGTTGGACTGGGGTAAACACAGTAAGAAGTTTAACAACACCAGGTTAAAGTCCCAACAGGTTTATTTGGTAGCAAAAGCCACACAAGCTTTCGGAGCTCCAAGCCCCTTCTTCAGGTGAGAGTCACCTGAAGAAGGGGCTTGGAGCTCCGAAAGCTTGTGTGGTTTTTGCTACCAAATAAACCTGTTGGACTTTAACCTGGTGTTGTTAAACTTCTTACTCTAGTCTCTCCCTACAGATGCTGTCAGACCTGCTGAGATTCTCCAGCATTTTCTGTTTTTGTTTCAGATTCCAGCATCCACAATATTTTGCTTTGATGTCGACTGACTGCCCAGTGGGTAACTGAATGCTTTCTAAATTTCCTCTGTAATTCTTTGAAAAGTTGAAAGGTTTTTCTTTCCTGTTTACGAAAGCAGTGAAGTTGTGTCAGCTGTAATTCTCAATCGCCCAGACGTTACAGATTCCCTGGATTATTAAAAAGAAAATTAGCCTTGGCTCCCACTCTCGATCATCTTCCAGCACCTCATAAGCATTTGTCAGAATCAGTTGCAAGTGGGATTAATCGGGTATGAAATGCCCCATTGCTAAAACAGCATGCCAATTCTCGCCATTTAGTCCCACACATGAACAATAAGAACAGCGCAAGCTTACATTTATATAGCGCCTTTAATGAAGTAAAATGTTCCAAGGTATCTCATAAGAGAGTGTAATCAAACAGATTCTGACACCAAGCCAGGCAAAGGGATATTTATTTATTTGTCACAAGTAAGCTTACATTAACACTGCAATGAAGTTACTGGGAAAGTCCCCTAGTCGCCACACTCTGGCGCCTGTTCGGGTACACTGAGGGAGAATTTAGCATGGCCAATGCACCTAACCAGCACGTCTTTTGGACTGTGGGAGGAAACCGGAGCACCTGGAGGAAACCCACGCAGACACGGGGAGAATGTGCAGACTCCGCACAGACAGTGAACCAAGCTGGGAATCGAAGCCGGGTCCCTGGCGCTGTGAGACAGCAGTGCTAACCACTGTGCCGCCATACCACCCCTATGGGGCGGATGACCAAAAAACATGGTCAAAGAGGTAGGTTTGAAGAGAAGGAAAGTGTGTTGGAGAGGCGGAGAGGTTTAGACAGAGGATTCCAGAGCTTTAGGCTTGGCAACTGACAACAGGGCCACCTATGGCAGAGCGATTATTATTGGAGATGAACAAAGGATTTGAACTGGAGGAACGCAGAGGTCTCGGAGGGTTATAGGGTTGGAGGAGGTTACAGGGATAGAGAGGACCAATGTCGTTGAGGGATTGATAAACAAATGAATAAGAATTTTAAAGATTGTTGCTTAACCGAGCGCCAATGCCAGGGGTGGCATGGTGGCACAATGGTTAACATTGCTGCCTCAGGGACCTGTGTTCAATTCCAGCCTCGCATCACTGTCTATGTGGAATCTGCATGTTCTCCCTGTGTATGCGTGGGTTTCCTCTGGGTGCTCTGGTTTCCTCCCACACTCCAAAGATGTGCGAGTTAGGTAGATTGGCCATGCTAAATTGACCATTAGGGTGCAACTTTTCAGCCGCACTTGCCCCAAGGCTGGAAATGCTTGCCCAAGGTCAACGAACATTTGCATGGTCCATGTCCCGCCCGCTATGATTCCCGTGGTGGGAGGGATGGGAAAATTCCACCCTTCGTTTCAGGGAGGTTAGTAGGGGTAAATACGTGAGATTACGGGGATATGGCCTGGGCAGGATTGTTGTTGGTGCAGGCTCGATGGGCCAAATGGCCTCCTTCTGCACTGTAAGGATTCTACAATTCTATGATTCTATGAGTGTGGCTCAGTGAGCGGGGAGGTGATGAGTGAATGGGACTTGGCATGAGTTGGAAGACAGGCTGCTGAGGTTTGTTGGAGGGTGAAAGCTGGGGGGACTGGCAAAAATACACCGGAATAATCTAGAAAAAACACATGCATGGACAAGAGGTTCAGCAGACGATGAGCTGAGGCTGGAGAGCCACTTCATTAAGATCCCACAGATTGGCCAATGATACCTCAATCAGAAAAATTAATGAGGAAAAAATGTTTTGGAGTCTTCATCAAATAATGGACACCTGGGAGTGATTACAAGGCAGTAATCTAATTGAAGAGTTCAAGATGATGTCATAAACCTTCAGAGCAAAGTTTGAGAAGCTTGACTCTGTCATCTGAACCCCTGACATTAGATAAGATTACAACCTCATAATTACTCAGCAGTATTTGTTATTTAATATTATACCGTAAAACTCAGTATACAGGTTGCACTTTTGCACTTACACAGGGTTTTTTTTATACCTGTTGATGTGGGAACTCGATAGAACCATCTGTGCAACCGCGCATTTGTGAGCAGCGCAACATTGCACTGAATCACTGGACCGATCTTATGCCCGAACAATAGTTAGAACGAAGAACAAAGAAAATTACAGCACAGGAACAGACCTTTCGGCCCTCCAAGTCTGCACCGACCATGCTGCCATCTGAACTCAAACCCCCTACCCTTCCAGGACTAAATCCCCCTATTTCCATCCTATTTATGTATTTATCAAGATGCCCCTTAAAAGTCACAATCATATTCACTTCCATTACCGACCCCAGCAGCGAGTTCCATGCACCCACCACCCTCTGTGTAAAAAACTTGCCCCGTATATCTCTTTTAAACCTTGCCCCTCGCACCTTAAACCTGTGCCCCCTAGTAATTGACTCTTCCACCTTGGGAAAAAGCTTCTGACTATCCACTCTGTCAATGCCCCTCATAATCTTGTAGACTTCTATCAGGTCGCCCCTCAACCTCCGTCGTTCCAGTGAGAACAAACCAAGTTTCTCCAACCCCTCCTCATAGCTAATGCCCTCCATACCAGGCAACATCCTGGTAACTCTTTTCTGTGCCCTCTCCAAAGCCTCCACATCCTTCTGGTAGTGTGGCGACCAGAATTGAACACTATATTCCAAGTGCGGCCTAACTAAGGTTCCATAAAGCTGCAACATGACTTGTCAATTTTTAAACTCAATGCCCCGGCCGATGAAGGCAAGAATGCCGAATGCCTTCTTGACTACCTTCTCCACCTGCTTTGCCACTTTCAGTGACCTGTGTATCACAAGTGATCAAACTAATTACTTCTTACAGATATGAAGGAAATAAGAGGAGCGCAGACCCAATGCATACTCTTGTTGGCTGAGGAATAGTTGGCTTTGAAAGTCAATGCCTTCCGCAAATGTTAAGTCATCCTTGAATGTAGGCGTCATCGCTTGTGGGAAAATAATTTGCAAACCATCTTTGCAGCTCTCCCGATAGCTCAGTCAGAAAATTGCAATCCCGAGCGTGAAACTGAAGGGTGCAATTCAGGACAATCTCAGACTTGATTCCCCTGGTCTGGAACAACTTTGAACAACAAGTCAAAATAAGGAAATCGATTCCTGACCATCGCAAAGGAAAGGAAAAATTGTCAAATTAGCGAGTGGAAGAACCAAAAGGTAACTGAAAAGAATTTGAGGATCACTGAACAAAAGACACATGTTGTCAAACTTTTCGTCTTGCACTCATCAGGACCATTCAAAAGAATAACAAATGTAAAAGGAACAACAATTCGTACATCATGAGAATCATCGAATCATAGAATCCCACAGTATAGAAGGAAACAATTCGGCCCATCGAGCCTGCAACAACAACATTCCAACCCTATCCCCATAACCCCGCATATTTGCCCTGCCAATCCCCCCTGAAACTAGGGTCAATTTAGAATGGCTAATCAACCTAACCTGCACATCTTTGGACTGTGGGAGGAAACCGGAGCACCTGAAAGAAATCCATGCAGACATGGGAAGAATGTGCAAACTCCACACTGACAGTCATCCAGGCTGGGAATCAATCCCGGACCCCTGGTGCTGTGAGGCAACAGTGCTAACCACTGTGCCATCATGCCACCCTGGTACAAGAAGAACCCACTGATTGGTTGGATCAGCATTCTCTTCTCATGAGGGTGGCACGGTGGTTCGCACTGCTGCCTCACAGCGCCAGGGACCCGGGTTCGATTTCCGGCTGGGGTCACTGTCTGTGCGGTGTCTGCACGTTCTCCCCATGTCTGCGTGGGTTTCTTCCGGCTGCTACGGTTTCCTCCCACAGTCCAAAAGACGTGCTGGTTAGGTGCATTGGCCATGCTAAATTCTCCCTCAGCGTACCTGAACAGGCACCGGAGAGTGGGGACTAGGGGATTTTCACAGTAATCTCACCACAGTGGTAATATAAGCCGATTTGTGACACTAATAAATAAATTGTTGCTCATTATACATTTGGTTATCTTGCGAATTATCCTGATGAGTGCAAGATGAAAAGCTTCAATGGCATTTGTCTTTTTCAGCAATCCTCAAGTTCTGTATGGCCCAATGACTATCTGAAGATAATTGGTTTGGCACAGTGAGTTGTTATAGCTGCTTGAGAGGGTGGTGGGAGCAGATTCAATTGCAGCTTTCAGTTGGAAATGCGACGTATGCTTGGCAGGATATGTGGGGAAAAAGCAGAGAAATGAAACCAGTTGGACATCTCTTACAAAGAGCCAGTACAGGGGTGATGGGCCGAATGGACTCCTCCTGTGCTTTCTGGCTCTATGACCACTACCCAATGAACGTGGCAGGAAATTGGACATATGTAAATGGAGGGTTGAAGTTTGACTTTGATGTGTGCAGCAGTGCAGTGGTTATGTACTGGGTTAGTAATTCAATGTGTATGAGTTTCAATCCCACCACAACAATTTAAATTCAAAGCTTTTGTTTTAAAGGCCAGCGTAAGTAAAAGTGACCATGGCTGTCATAAAAATGATGTGGAGATGCCGGCGTTGGACTGGGGTAAACACAGTAAGAAGTCTCACAGCACCAGGTTAAAGTCCAACAGGTTTATTTGGTAGCAGAAGCCACTAGCTTTCGGAGCGCTGCCCCTTCGTCGGGTGAGTGGGAGTTCTGTTCACAAACAGGGCATATAAAGACACAAACTCAATTTACAAAATAATGGTTGGAATGCAACCATTTACAAAACACATGGAACACATTTTGTAAATTGAGTTTGTGTCTTTATATGCCCTGTTTGTGAACAGAACTCCCACTCACCTGACGAAGGGGCAGCGCTCCGAAAGCTAGTGGCTTTTGCTACCAAATAAACCCGTTGGACTTTAACCTGGTGTTGTGAGACTTCTTACGGTGTCATAAAAATGAACAGGGTTTACCAGCAGCCTTTAGGGAAGGAAACCTGTTGTCCTTACCCAGTCTGGCCTTTGCGTGACTCAAGATCCAAACCAATGTGGTTGAGGCTTAGCTACCCTCTGAAGTGGCCTGTATTAAACCTCTACTCTGAATGGGTACCAGAGGGACAGGAATAAATGCCAGCTTTACCAACAATACCCAGATCCAGAGAATAAATAACGCCCATGTTCACACAGGAGGAATAGAGAAAAAGCACAAAGTATTCGCTCTGTGTCTGTGTGGGTTTCCTCCCACAATCCAAAGGTATGCGGGTTAGGTCAGGGGCGGTGATGGCCTAGTGGTGTTATCACTAGATTATTAATCCAGAAACTCAGAAGGTTGAGTAAAAAGATTCATTCAATCGTTTTAAACCCCAGAACCCGGGTTCGAATCCCGCCACGGCAACTGGTGGAATTTGAATTCAATAAAAAATATCTAGAATTAAGAATCTACTGATGATCATGAAACCATTGTCGTTTGTCGGAAAAATCCATCTGGTTCACGAATGTGCTTTAGGGAAGGAAATCTGCCGTCCCTACCTGATCATCCGTCATCCTTACCTTTCCATGAAAACTGTGCCAAGAGGGAGGCGATGGCCTCGTGGTATTATCACTAAACTATTAATCCAGGCACCTACTTTATGTTCTGGGGACCCGGGTTCGAATCCCGCCATGGCAGGTGGTGGAATTTGAATTCAATAAAAAATATCTGGAATGAAGAATCTACTCATCACCATGAAACTGTTGTCAATTATCAGAAAAACCCATCCGGCTCACTAATGTCCTTTAGGGAAGGAAATCTGCCGTCCTTACCCGGTCTGGCCTATATGTGACTCCAGAGCCACGGCAATGTGGTTGACTCTCAACTGCCCTCCAAGGGCAACGAGGGATGAGTAATAAATGCTGGCCCAGTCAGTGGGTGATTAGGAGGGGAACTGCATGGGGTTACGGGGATATCTGGCAGTCAAAGCTCCAGAAATAAACAAGGTTCCACTACAATTAAGGAGGAAATTAGATTAATTTCAATGTTAACAGTGATGTTACTGGAAGTAGATGCCTTCCGCATCATGCCCGTAGATAGGGTAGCTGTCCAGAGTTGCCAGGTGCTGTGGTTTACACAGAAATAGAGTTAAAGTTAAAGCTAAAGTTTATTTATTAGTCACAAGTAAGGGTTATATTAACACTGCAATGAAGCTACTGTGAAATTCTCCCAGTCACCACACTCCGCCACCTGTTTGGGTCAATGCACCTAACCAACATGCCTTTCAGACTGTGGGGGGAAACCGAAGCACCCGGAGGAAACCCACGCAGACACGGGGAGAACGTGCAGACTCCACACAGACAGTGACCCAAGCCGTGAATTGAACCTGGGTTCCTGGCACTGTGAGGCAGCAGTGCCAACCACTGTGCCACCGTGCTGCCCCAAAAAAAGTTTAGAAGATTGAGTTAAAAAGATTCATTCAATCGTTTTAAACCCCTTCCTTCACTGTTTCTCCATTTTTTTTTGCTTTTTTTTTTCTGTTCTTCACTGACGCTACTTTGACAATTAGGAAAATGATCAGAACATTTTAAAATTCCTTTCCAAGCCTTTTTTTATTCATTCATGGGATGTGGGCGCCATTGGCTGGGCCGGCATTTATTGCCCATTCCTGAGGGCATTATAACCACATTGATGTGGATATGGAGTCGCACGTAGGCCAGACAGGATATGGACGGCAGAGTTCCATCCCTAAAGGACATTAGTGAACTAGATGGGTTTTACGACAGTCAACAATGGTTTCATGGTCATTGTTAGATTTCTAATTCCAGAATTGTATTGCATCAAAAATCACCATCTGCAGTGGTGAGATTTGAACCCTGGTTCCCAGAGCTTTACCCTGAGTTTATTAATCAGCGATAATAATACCATGCCACCAGATTTAGTGTCACCAATGGGTTTCCTCGAGCCTGTTTCTATTGGAAGAAGGGGCTAATCAATGGAGATAAAGCAGAACAGACTGCACAGACTGCAACCACCTCCCCCCCACCCAACACCCCCCCCCCGCACCGCGCCCCCCCCCCCCCCCCCCCCCCCCCCCGCCCCACAATCCCCGCCTTCCCCATACTCTGATACCAGGGACTATAGCCAGAGGTGCACACGCAGGCTATTAATCCATGTAGAAGTTCCAATTCTGACAGAGAGCTAGAACGACAGATCTGATGGCACAACTAAGATATCTGGGTGACACAGTGGCACAGTGGTTAGCACTGCTGCCTCACAGCTCCAGGGACCTGGGTTTGATTCCCGGCTTGGGTCACTGTCTGTGTGGAGTTTGTGCGTTATCCCCGTATCCGCGCATGTTTCCTCCGGGTGCTCCGGTTTCCTCCCACACTCCAAAGATGTGCAGGTTAGGTGCATTGGCCATGCTAAATTGCCCTTAGTATCCCGGGATGCGTAGGTTAGCGGGATTAGCAGGGTAAATGTGTGGGGTTATGGGGATGGGGCATCGGTGGGATTGTTGTCGGTGCAGACTGACATCCTGTACTGATGCTTCAAAAGACACGCCAATCGCCATATTGTATTTTCCCATGAAAACTATGCCAAAGGGAAGGTGATGGCCTAGTGGTATTATTGTTAGAGTATTAATGCTGACACTCAGCTTATGTTCTGGGTACCCGGGTTCGAATCCCGGCATGGCAAATGGCAGATGTGAATACAATAAAAAATTATCTGGAATTAAGAACCTACTGATGACCATGGAAACATTGTCAACTGTCGGAAAAACCCATCTGGTTCACTAATTTTCTTTAGGGAATGAAATCTGCTGTCCTTACCTGGTCTACATGTGACTCCAGAGCCACAGCAATGTGGTTGACACTCAACTGCCCTCAGGCAACTAGGGATGGGCAATAAATGCTGGCCAGCCAGTGATGACCATGTCCCATAAATTTTAAAAAGTTTTCACCAGCCTTCCGGGTTGATCATTCATTCTCATTCTATAGCTTACAAGCAAAACAAGTCATAATAGGGGCCCAAATTATCACCATGAATAAAACATTTTGTCCTCGCTCTGAAGAATACAACAAAAAGTTGTAGTGAAAGGTCAAACCCACCCATGGAAAGCAACCCACATCGACAGTATAACCTCCATCTCTTTCCCTATTTTCTAAGTTTAAGTAAGTTTATTGATTCGTGTCACAAGTAGACTTACATTAACACTGCAATTAAGTCACTGTGAAAATCCCCTAGTCGTCACACTCCGGCACCTGTTCGGGTACACTGAGGGAGAATTTAGCATGGCCAACATACTTAACCAGCACGTCTTTTGGACAATGGGAGGAAACTGCAGCACCCGGAGGAAACCCACGCAGACATGGGGAGAACGTGCAGACTCTGCACAGACAGTGACCCAAGCCAGGAATCGAACCCAGATCCCTGGTGCTGTGAGGCAGCAGTGTTAACCACTGTGCCGCCCAAATGCCTTCTATATTGTTACATAGAAACATAGAAGATAGGAGCAGAAGGAGGCCATTCGGCCCTTCAAGCTATGCCATTCATTACGATCATGGCTGATCGTCCAACTCAATAGCCTAATCCTGCTTTCTCCCCATAACTTTCGATCCCATTCGCCCCAAGTGCTATATCCAGCCGCCTCTTGAATGCATTCAACGTTTTGGCATCAGCCACTTCCTGTGGTAATGAATTCCACAGGCTCACCACTCTTTGGCTGAAGAAATGTCTCGGCCTCTCCATCCCAAATGGAATCGGGAATCTTACAATGGCTGAAAGCAAAGTGCTTCAATAAATGAATAACGTATTTGCCCACATCGCAGCACGAGGAGAAATGCTTTCATCGAGTGAGCGAATGATGAATTAGCAAATGTGTTTTCTTTAAAAATGACAGCACTGTGCGTAACCTGTACAAAAAACAAATGGCGGCTAATGAGCTCAGAGTGGTTACACAAGCCCCTAAGACCGGGCATTGTAAACTGCTTGAGCTATGCTGTCATGCCTTATGATGTCAGTGTACCTCCTTGACAGTACATATGTGCTTTGCCAACACTCTGAGACACCTAGTATTGTGCACTTAATTCCAGCAACAGCTACAGAATATAGTCAATGTTGTAATGCCTTAGCTACAACTTGTTGTGGTAATCTTTGCAACTGTTGATTTAACACCTTATTAAAACCGTTTTCTTTTTGCTACACACCAGACTGAGATCACTTTCGGACAGTAATAAGATGATGCAGTTTTAGTCATTGCACCTGCCAAGTCTAGCCAGCCAACATACAAGTGCTCTCCAGCACAGCTGTCCAGATGTTGCAAGTACTCGGCTGATTCATTCCTACTCCAGTTATTTTCGACCTCACTTAAAATCTTTCAGGGGCAGGGAAGGACATTTGTGCAGAGCCAGTTACAGCTATTCTACCGATCTGGATCGCAGCTTCCCTTCCTACCTCTCAGCTCAGCCGCTCTCCAAGCTCACATCCGTCCAGCTCTTTAACCTATTTGTACTCTACGGGCGGGATTTTATAGCCTCGCTCGCCCCGAAACTGTAAAATCCCGCCCGGGGACCTTCCCATTGTCTGCCTCACGCCCGCTCCGATTCCCGTGGCGGGCAGGGCGGTAAAATTCCGGCCTACATGTCAATATCCTTTCCTGTTTAAAAGTTTATTTATTTATTAGTCACAAGTAAGGCTTGCGTTAACACTGCAATGAAGTTACTGTGAAATTCCCCTAGTCGTCAGAGTCCAGCGCCTGTTTGGATCAATGCATCTAACCAGCACGTCTTTCAGAATGTGGAAGGAAACCGGAGCACCCGGAGGAAACCCACGCAGACACAGGGAGAACGTGCAAACTCCACACAGACAGTGACCCAAGCCGGGAATCGAACCCAGGTCCCTGGCGCTAAGGCAGCAATGCTAACCACTGTGCTACTGTGCCACTCTTGATTACTTGTTGCCCAAGATGAGTACCTTTTATGTAACAGCAGTCCATCTTTCTTCTAAGAACTTATAAATGTTTACCATAAATCATTTGATTTGATTTGATTTATTATTGTCACATGTATTGGGATACAGTGAAACATATTGTTTCTTGCACACTATACAGACAAAACATACCGTTCATAGAGTACGGAGAGGAGAAGGAAAGGAGAGGGTGCAGAATATAGTGTTCCAGTCATAGCTAGGGTGTAGAGAAAGATCAACTTAATATAAGACAGGCCCATTCTGTTGGCAGCAGGGAAGAAGCTGTTCTTGAGTCAGTTGGTACGTAATGCCAGTTAACCTGAAAGCTACCACAATATATTTATTACACAGGAGACCGTAACTTCGCCAAAAGCAAAATACTGCGGATGCTGGAATCTGAAACAGAAACAAAAAACGCTGGAAAATCTCAGCAGGTCTGACAGCATCTGTTGGATCTGTGGAGCCAACATTTCGAGTCTGGGTCATCCAGTCTACAGATGCTGTCAGACCTGCTGAGATTTTCCAGCACTTTTTGTTGTTCTATCATAGATTCTCCGTTGCTTCAGGGCACATCTGCCCGAGATGGGTGAACCTTGGCTACCAGGGTTATCCTCTCAAACGCTGGCTGATGACACCAGAGCTGCAGCAGAAGTAATATTGAGCGGCTTGCCTCTACAGGAACACAATGTGATTTACAACCTACGTACTGAGAAATAGACAAAGCCAAAGAGATGTGCGGGTTTGGTTGATTGACCCCATTGTCAGGGGGTTTAGCGGGGTTAGTAAGTGGGGTTACGGGGATAGGACCTGGGTGAGATTGTGGTTGGTGCAGACTCGATGGGCTGAATGGCCTCCTCCTGCACTGTCGGGATTCCCGTGGGTGGGTTTCGATGATTCTAAGACTCTATGATACTTTCCACATTGGTTCAGGGAAATGCTGCTTGATGGTATTTTAGAATAAGACTTATGATACATTGGGTGCAAGAGGCAGCTAAGAATGGACATTCTGGCCCCTTGTACAGCAGGGAAGAAGCTTGAGTTGGTTGATACGTGATCTCAGGCTTTTGTATCCTGTTTCCCGATGAAAGAAGGTGGAAGAGAGTATGTCTGGGGTGCGTGTGGTCCTTGATTATGCTGGCTGCTTTCCCGAGGCAGCGGGAAGTATAAGCATGGCGTATAAGTTAACCCAGCATATAAGACAACCCCCTATTTCCGTCCCTAAACATCATGTTTTTGCAAATACTCAGCATATAAGTAGACCCCACCCCCCCCCCCCCACTTTCCTGCCAACACTTGCTATACTCACATTAGTAATCAGCCTCAATTTTGCACCCCACAAGCACGAGGTACTTACAGGCACCCATATGACTGGGTACAAGGGATCCAGCGGGTGGTACGGGCAGTGTTGCAAAGATGCATCAGATGGCAAAATTCCAGAATGGCACCTGCCCACGCCCATGCTGGCAATTCAGTTTTATACTCAGCCTATAAGTCGACCAAACCCCTTCCCCTGTGCCCTGCCCCTGTCCTTTTGGAGGGATTTTGCATGCCTACCTCTGCCTCCCTGCCTATTGTATCACTTGCTGTTTGCGGTGAACTATTTACCTGAAGGAGCTCCACATTCCCCTTAATTAAAAATTTCAATGATGTAGCTTCCAAGTCTTATCTTTTCCAAAGGGATCAAACCCATCATTGTGTATTTGCTGATTTGTTGTGTATTTTATATTTCTCAGAGCAATGAAGAGATGACACGGGTTTCGATGTGTGCAACAGATTTAGTAACAAAGGTTTTAAAATATCTCTGCAATCCCAAAATGTCTTCTCTCATGCTTATTGCTCCGCTCCTTGGTCTTTCTTGCAGCTCAGTTTATTTTACCTCTGAGTCAATGCCTAACCTTGAACAATCAAGCACAGTGAACATAGATGAGTTATCAGCGGCACATAATCAAACACAGATCCATTAAACCATTGAACATGACCCCCGCCTTAGCCATTCCTTCGGGTGCATTTACATATTAACATGTGGCATTCTGCTTGACCCTTAAGTTGGTGTATTAACAGAGATAGATAGGGCGGCACGGTGGCACAGTGGTTAACACTGCTGCCTCACAATGCCAGGAACCTGTGTTCAATTCCCAGCTTGGGTCACTATCTGTGTGGAGTCTGCATGTGTCTGCGGCGTTTCCTCCGGGTGCTCTGGTTTCCTTCCACAGTCTGAAGGACGTGCTGGTTAAGTGCATTGACCATGCTGAATTCTCTCTCCTAATATCCAAACAGGCACCAGAGTGTGATGACACGGAGATTTTCACAGTGACCATAATGCAAAAGCAGACAGTCGTAGAATGGTTACAGTGTGGAATGGTTACAGTGTGGAAGGGGGCCATTTTGCTCATTGCATCCCTTTCAGCTCTCTGCAAAAGCATCTCAGCTAGTTCCATTCATAGAACATAGAACATAGAACATATTCCCCTACAACATATTCTCCTACAACATTCCCCTACCTTTTCCCTGCAGTCCTGCAAATGTTTTCTTTCAGGGAAATTATCCAATCCTCTTTTGAAAACCATGATTGGATCTGCTTTCACATCATGCTCAGGAAGTGTTTTCAAAATCATAGAATCCCTACAGTGCAGAAGGAGGCCATTTGGCCCATTGAGGCTGTGCTGACGCACCGACAGATTCTCATCCAGGCCCTAACCCCATACCCCACGTATTTAACCCCGCTAATCCCCCCAGCCTACACATCGTATGACACTAAGGGGCAATGGAGCAATGCCAATGCACCTAACCTGTACATCTTTGGACGCTAAGGGACAATTTAGCATGGCCAATCCACCTAACCTGTACATCTTTGGACGCTAAGGGACAATTTAGCATGGCCAATCCACCTAACCTGTACATCTTTGGACGCTAAGGGACAATTTAGCATGGCCAATCCACCTAACCTACATATCTCGGAACACTAAGGGACAACTTAGCATGGCCAATTCCCCCTAACCTACATATCGTTGGACTGTGGGAGGAAACCGGAGCCCCCGGCGGAAACCCACGCAGACACGGGGAGAACGTGCAAACCCCTCACAGTCACCCGAGGCTGGAATTGAACCCGGGTCCCTGGCGCTGTGAGGCCGCAGTGTTAACCGCCGTGCCACCGTGCCGCCCTAACCACTCACTGTGGAGAAAAAACTTTCCTCATGTCACTTCTAGTTGTTTTGCCAATCACCTTAAATTGGGGCCCTCTGTTTCTCGATCCTTCCACCAATTTTCTCCCAACCTCCTCTTACCAGACACTTCATGACTTTAAACATCTCAACCAAACGTCCTCTCAACCGTCTCTTAATTGAAGAAAACATTCCCAGCTTTGCGAATTTAGGCACTTCACTGAAAACTCACTGGAGCCATTTCCGTGAATCTTTCCTGCCTCCTCGCCAATGCCTTCACATCCTTCCGAAGGTGCGATGCTGTGAATTGGACACAGGTACTCCAGCTGAGGCTGAACCAGTGTTTTATACAGCTTCATCATAACTTCCTTGTTATTGTGCTCTGTAAACAGGATTCAGACCATTTACAAGAATGTTGTCAGCGCTTGAAAATTGCAGCTATGAAGAGAGATTGATTTGATTTGATTTATTATTGTCACACATATTAGTACACAGTGAAAAGTATTGTTTCTTGCGCTCTATATAGACAAAACATACTGTTCATAGGGAAGGAAAGGAGAGAGTGCAGAATGTAACATTACAGTCAAAGCTAGGGTGTAGAGAAAGATCAACTTAATTCAAGGTAGGTCCATTCAAAAGTCTGACAGCAGCAGGGAAGAAGCTCTTTTTGAGTCGGTTGGTACGTGATCTCAGACTTTTGTATCTTTTTCCCGATAGAAGAAGGTGGAAGAGAGAATGTCCGGGGTGCATGGGGGTGCTTGATTATGCTGGCTGCTTTTCCGAGGCAGAGGGAAGTGGAGACAGTGTCAATGGATGGGAGGCTGGTTTGAGTGATGGACTGGGCTTCATTCACGACCCTTTGTAGATTCTTGCAGTCTTGGGCAGAGCAGGAGCCATACCAAGCTGTGATACAACCAGAAAGAATGCTTTATATGGGGCATCTGTAGAAGTTAGTGAGAGTTGTAATGGACATGTCAAACGTCCTTAGTCTCCTGAGAAAGTAGAGGCGTTGGTGGGTTTTCTTAGCTATAGCGTCCACATGGGGGGACCAGGACAGGTTGTTGGTGATCTGGATATCTAAAAATAGGAAGCTCTCAAACTATTTCTGTTGCGTCCCCACTGATGTAGACAGGGGCATGTCCTCCACTGCGCTTCCTGAAGTCGATGGCTATCTCCTTCATTTTGTTGACATTGAGGGGGAGATTATTGTCATCGCGCCAGTTCACCAGATTCTCTATCTCTTTCCTGTACTCCGTCTCGTCATTGTTTGAGATCTGACCCATAACAGAGGCGTCATCAGCAAACTTGAAAATCGAGTTGGAGAGGAATTTGGCCACACAGTCAAAGGTGTATAAGGAGTATAGTAGGGGGCTGAGAACACAGCCTTGTGGGGCACCGGTGTTGAGGATGATTGTGGAGGAGGTGTTGTTGCCTATCCTTACTGACTGCAGTCTGTGGGTTAGGAAGTCTAGGATTGGATAGACTAGGGTTGTTTTCCTTAGAACAGAGAAGGTTGAGGGGTGACTTAATTGAGATGTATAAAATTATCAGGGGCCAAGACAGGAAAGACTTGTTTCCCTGAGTTGTGAGGTCAATTACTAGGGGGTATCGATTTAAAGTGATTGCTAGAAGGATTGGAGATGGCATGATGAATAAATTTTCACCCAGAGGGTGATAGTTAATTGGGATTCACTGCCTAAATCGGTGGTTAAGGCTGAAACACTCAACTCATTTAAAAGGTACCTGGATCTGTACTTGAAGTGTTGTAACCTGCAAGTCTAGGGAATATGTGCTGGAAAGTGGGATTAAATGAGCGGCTAATTTCTTTATTCTCTTTTATGGCCAATGAAGACACGGTGGGCTGAATGACCTTTTTCTGGGCCATAACCTTTCCACGGTTCTATTTTGAAAGCATGGAAGTGATCGCAAGAAGGAATTAAATATAGTTCTTGGGGCTAAAGGATTCAAGGGATATGGGGGGTTTGGAGGAATGAGGATATTGAATTTGATGATCAGTCATGATCATGGTGAATGAGGCTCGAGAGGTTGAATGGCCTACTCCTGCTTCTAGTTTCTATGTTTCTATGAAGCCACATTGTGTTTAGGAAGAACCAGTACCAAAGTTGAACAGAAGAAATTCACTCTTGGCATGGGATTCCTCCGGGTGTACCATTTTCCTCCCACAGTCCAAAGATGTGTGAGTTAGGTTGATTGGCCATGCTAAATTGCCCCTTAGTGTCAGGGGGATTAACAGGGTAAATATGTGGGGTTACAGGGATAGAACCGGGTGGGATTGTGGTCGGTGCAGACTCAATGGGCTGAATGGCCTACTTCTGCACTGTAGTGATTCAATGATTCTATGAACTGATGGTGTATAAATGCACTCATGAATTCCTGATCAGTGGAGTCATCTTGGCTAATTACCCATGTTGTTCATCAAGGCAAGACTATCCTTCCTGTGTTTAAGTGATCATGACTGTACTGAGTAATCCCAGAAGGAAGTATCTTATATGGCAATGATGCAGCCTCTTTGATTTACACTCCAATCATCTGTTAATGCAATCCAGGTCCTCTTTTCCTGAAAAACATATAGGATGCCTGTTTTCCACTTACATTTACAACCTGCTGACAGAATATAAGCTTCTTGACAGAGGATGGTTGTGTTCATGTATCATATTTGTTAACCTCAGGACCTTCCCAAGTGCTTTACAGCCAATGAAGGACATTTTGAACAGCAGTCAATGCTACTGGACAGTGGTACGGTGGCACAGTTGTTAGCACTGCTGCCTCACAGCGCCAGGGACCCGGGTTCAATTCCGGCCTCGGGTCACTGTCTGTGTGGAGTTTGCACATTCTCCTCGTGTCTACGTGGATTTCCTCCAGATGCTCCGGTTTCCTCCCATAGTCCAAAGTTGTGCTGGTTAGGTGGATTGACCATGTTAAATTGCCCCTTAGTGTCCAACGATGTGCAGGTTAGGTGGATTGGCTATGCTGAATTGCCCCTTAGTGTCCAACGATGTGCAGGTTAGGTGGATTGGCCATGGTAAATTGCCCCTTAGTGTCCAAAGATGTGGAGGTTAGGTGGATTGTCAATGCTAAATCTCCCCTTAGTATCCAAAGATGTGTAGGTTAGGTGGATTAACCGTGCTAAATTGCCCCTTAGTCTCCAGAGATGTGCAGGTTAGGTGGATTGGCCATGCTAAATTGCCCCTTAGTGTCCAAAGATGAGCACGTTAAGTGGATTGACCATGATAAATTTCCCCTTAGTGTTGAAAGATGTGTAGGTTAGATGGATTGGCCATGCTAAATTGCTCCTTATTGTCGGGGGACTAGCAGGTTAAAAAGGTGGGGTTAGGGGGATAGGGCCTGGGTGGGTTTGTGGTCAGTACAGACTCAATGGGCCAAATGGCCTCCTTCTGCTCTGTAGGGATTCTATGATTCTATGATAGGAAACACAGCAACACATTCACCTCCAACAAGGATGAGTAACCAGGTAAAACCTGGTTTAATGGTGTTGGTTGAGTGGTTAATATGGGCCAGGACACCAGGAAAGATGTGGCCCTCTTCCTGTTCGTACACGGTGCCATGGGATCTTTCACATCAACCGTGACAGGACGTCGCCTCTGAAAAACGGCACCTCTAGAAGTGCAGCGCTCCCTCGGCGCTACACACTGGGCGCATCAGCCCGAGGTTAGCTGCTGAAGTCCCTGGGTGGGATTATGAACTCACAGCTGACTGATACCAGGGGCTGTGAGTGCTACCACTGGGACGCAAGCCCATTAGTAGTAGCGAAAAATGAATCAGTCAGAAGCAATAAATAGGTCCCTCCCTGCTTTCCAAGCAACCAATCAAATGCTCAAATTCATTATTTCAACTCTGTGCGTAGATTTTTGTGGTGGATGCCTCAGAATAATTTGGGAGAAAATATCCCAGTTTATTCCTAAAAGACCACACTGAAATCAATAGCAATTATCAGACATACCACTTCGTTGCCATTGTTATGTTGTTCAGAACTTGAGAGAACAAGAGGGACATTATCTTTTTGCCTGTTGTGTACTGTTCCTGCTCTCAGCCCTTTTTGAATGACCCTATGGGCAGGATTTTCCGGCCGCGCTCGCCCTGAAGCTGGAAAATCCCAGCCGAGGTCAACGAACCTTCGTATGGTCCGTGTCCTGCCCGCTACGATTCCCGTAGGGCGAGACGGATAAAAATCCAGTCTATTTCTCACTACCTTTTTTTTTTAAACCCTACAGTACAGAAAGAGGCCATTCGGCCCATCGAGTCTGCACCGACCACAATCCCACCCAGGCCCTACCCCCATACATTTACCCACTAATCCCTCTAACCTACACATCCCAGGACACTAAGGGCAATTTTTAGCATGGCCAATCAACCTAACCTGCACATCTTTGGACTGTGGGAGGAAACCGGAGCACCCGGAGGAAACCCACGCAGACACGAGGAGAATGTGCAAACTCCACACAGACAGTGACCCAAGCCAGGAATCGAACCCAGGACCCTGGAGCTGTGAAGCAACAGTGCTAACCACTGTGCTACCGTGCCTATTTCAATCCTAATGTCTTCCCATTTTTCCCAGAAAATCATTTACAAAAAATGAATCCTATTTTGTATTTATAGAACCATAGAATCCCTGCAGTACAAAAGGAGGCCATTCGGCCCATTGAGGTCATTGAGTGTCTTTAAGACAGAGATAGACAGGTTCTTGATTAATAAGGGGATCACTGGTTATGGGGAAAGTCATGATGTGGAGATGCCGGCGTTGGACTGGGGTAAGCACAGTAAGAAGTCTCACAACACCAGGTTAAAGTCCAACAGGTTTATTTGGTAGCAATGCTCCGAAAGCTTATGGTATTTGCTACCAAATAAACCTGTTGGACTTTAACCTGGTGTTGTGAGACTTCTTACTATGGGGAAAGGGCAGGGGAATGGGGATGAGAAAAAATCAGCCATGATTGAATGGTGGAGCAGACTCGATGGGCCGAGTGGCCTAATTCTGCTTCTATGTCTTATGGTCTCATGGTCTTATGGAGCACAATCGCACCCAGGTCCTATTCCCGCAACCCCGCACATTTACCCTGCTAATCCCCCCACACTGGGATCAATTTAGCACGGGCAATCAACCTAACTCGTACATTTGGGAGGAAACCGGAGCACCCGGAGGAAACCCATGCAGATACGGGCGTAAGTGAAAACTCCACACAGATAGGCACCCGAGGCCGGAATTGAACCTGGGTCCCTGGCGCTGAGAGGCAGCAGTGCCACCATGCTGCCCAAATCAGGAGGTGGCGTAGTGATATTGTCACTGGATGAGTAATCCAGAGACCCAGGTTAATGCTCGAGAGACCAAGTTTCGAATCCCACCACGGCAGATGGTGAAATTTGAATTCATTGAAAATCTGGAATTACAAGTCTAATGATGACCATGAAACTTGTCAATTGTTGTAAAAACCCATCTCCATTAGGGGAGGAAATCTGCGTCCTCAGCTTGGCTGGCCTACATATGACTCCAGACCCACAGCAGTCTGATTGACTCTTAAATGCCCTCTGATATGACCAAACGAGCCATTCAGTTAGAAGGCAATTAGAGATGAACAATAAATGCTGGCCTATCCAGCGACATTCACATCCCATGAATGAAATTTGAGAAGTATCTGAAAGTGTTGATTTATTTTCTTCGAATAAAATGGAAGAATTTCCACCATTCAACATAGAATCCCTGTATTGTAGAGGGAGGCCATTCAGGCCACCGAGCTTGCACCGACAACAGTAAATTAGCTGGACTAGCCATGGTATGCCTGCGGTTACAGGGATAGGGTGGAGGGGAGGGCCTGGGTGGGATGCTCTTTCAGAGAGTGGTTGCAAATTCGATGGGCCAATTTGCCTTCTTCTGCACTGTAGGGATTCCATGGTGCTGCCTTTGTACAACTATTCACTCACATCCACCTCATACGTGGCGGAATTTTACCGCCCTGCCCACCACGGGAATCGGAGCGGGCGAGGGGCGGACAATGGGAAGGTCCGTTGATCTCGAGCAGGATTTTACGGTTTCAGGACCAGCGAGGTTGTAAAATCCCACCCATGGGGTGGGCCCTCCGATACCTCATTTACCTGACTAAATACTGGATCGACAGTTTCAGACTTATCAGCATTAGCCGCCCACAGATTCTTTCCCAATCAGCCTGTTGTATTGCTGGCCCATTTAACAGATACTTACCATCCTTTTATTTATACCTTTACTCTGAGTCACATTCTTTGCAAACTCGGTGAGGAACAATCATCGCCTAAGGCATCAGGAGATCTGAGTTGCAACACCAAAAGAAAATTGGATGAAGAAGCTTACAATCACTAAATCTTGCTGATAATTCCTCGCGACAGTATGACATGCACAAAAACAGATGGAAATATTATAGAATCATAGAATCCCTACAGTGCAGAAGGAGGCCATTTGGCCCATCGACTCTGCACTGACTCTTATCCAGGCTTATCCCACCTATTTACCCCACTAATTCCCCCTAACCTATTTGGCATTTCTGCTGCAACTCTTACCAACTTCTAGAGATGCACCATAGAAAGCATTCTTTCTGGATGTATCACAGCTTGGTATGGTTCCTGCTCTGTCGAAGACCTCAAGAAACGGCAAAGGGTCATGAATGAAGCCCAGTCCATCATGCAAACCAACCTCTCATCCATTGACTCTGTCCACACATCCCGCTGCCTCGGAAAATTAGCCAGCATAATTAAGGACCCCACGCACCCCGGACATTATCGAGAAACATAGAAACCCTACAGTGCAGAAAGAGGCCCATCGAGTCTGCACCGACCACAATCCCACCCCAGGCCCTACCCCCTTATCCCTACATATTTACCCGTTAATCCCTCTAACCTATGCATCTCAGGACACTAAGGAGCAATTTTAGCATGGCCAATCAACCTAACCCGCACATCTTTGGAAGGAAACCGGAGCACCCGGAGGAAACCCATGCAGACACGAGGAGAATGTGCAAACTCCACACAGACAGTGACCCAAGCTGGGAATCGAACCCAGGTCCCTGGAGCTGTGAAGCAGCAGTGCTAACCACTCTGCTACCGTGCCACCTTCTTCTATCGGGAAAAAGATACAAAAGTCTGAGGTCACTTACCAACTGACTCAAGAACAGCTTCTTCCCTGCTGCCATCAGACTTTTCAATGGACCTACTTCGTACTAAGTTGATCTTTCTCTACACCCTAACTATGACTGTAACATGGCATTCTGCACTCTCTCCTTTCCTTCTCTATGAACGGTATGCTTTGTCTGTATAGCGCGCAAGAAACAATACTTTTCACTGTATACTAATACATCTGACAATAATAAATCAAATCAAATCAAATCAAAAATCTTTGAAGCATTTAATACACAAGAAAGGAAACAGATAAAAGCATTTAAATGTAAATTCATCTTCCAAAATGCCGTAGCCTTGGGGAAGGGACAGTCGCTAGAAATTCAGTCATGGTGGACAAGTCAGAAGTCAATGACAATTTTGACTGCCTTTTTCCTGGAGAGGTGTGGTAGGGGTGGGGGAGGGGAAGCAGGGGGTAGGGGGAGAGTTAACTGAATGAACCAGGTTGTTTGAGGACAGAAGGATAAAAAGTCAGCGAGAACTGACCATCAGACCAAAGAATGTCACTGATAGTATCTCGGAAGATGTTTGCAGGTCGAACTTGCTTTGTCCTCTCAGCAAGACACGACAGCGTGGGCAGAGTGGGGGGAGAAAAGGTGAATAAAAGGGCAGGAAAAAAAATGAAAGGGTTTCAAAAATTACAATTTATAAAACAGTTGCAGCTGTGCTACATCTAAGGGATCACCATGCAACAATCATAGAATCCTACAGCACAGAAGGAGGCCATTCGGTCCATCAAGTCTGTACCGACCACTATCCCACCCAGGCCCTATTCCTGTAACCCCACACCCTGCTGGTCCCCCTGACACTAGGATCAATTTAGCCTGGCCAATCAACCTAACCCACACATCTTTGGACTGTGGAAGGAAACCGGAGCACCCGGAGGAAACCCACGCAGACACGGGGACAACGTGCAAACTCCACACAGACAGTGACCCGAGCCGGGAATTGAACCCAGGTCTCTGGTGCTGTGAGGCAGCAGTGCTAACCACTGCGCTGCCGTGCCACCCAATGGAGCAAATATTCACTGAACGAACACTCCTGTGATGTTGAGGCAATTGGTCACAATCTAGCTTCAGGTACTCAGCAAAAATTAGGTTTACAGGAAGTGGAAGGTAGTGACTAAAAGTGGCTTAAGACATTGCCAAGAGTCTAATCCTCTGGCTGCCAATGGAATGGAGTTTGTTCACCTCACTGTTGCTCATCAGCTGCAGTTGGGAATTCCAAATTCTCAGTTAGTTACCTGTCCGTTCCAGGCATCAGCAACAGGAATGTGACACGAAGCAAAGCAATGTTTAAAAAGCCCCAATGAACACTCGGTAAAATTACTGCGCAGCAAAGGAACCAGGAGTAAATTTAAAAGCCTGAAGTAGCTGATTGCCCTGCTCATTGGTAGCACTTCTAATTGGGCAGATTATTTAAGCAGATACTGTATAGAATATACAGTATATTTAAGCAGATACTGTATACTGTATAGAACATAGAACATATAGTCCAAAGATATGCAAGTTAGGTGGATTAGCCATGCTAAATTGCCTCTTAGTGTCCAAAGATGTGCAGGTTAGGTGGATTGGCTGTGCTAAATTGCCCATTAGTGTCCAAAGATGTGCAGGTTAGGTGGATTGGCCATGCTAAATTGCCCATTAGTGTCCAAAGATGTGCAGGTTAGGTGGATTGGCTATGTTAAATTGCCCCTTAGTGTCCAAAGATTTATAGGTTAGGTGGATTGGCCATGCTAAATTGATCCTTAGTGTCCAAAGATGTGTAGGTTAGGTGGATTGGCCATGCTAAATTGCCCCTTAGTATCCAAAGATATGTAGGTTAGGTGGATTGGCCATGTTAAATTTCCCCTTAGTGTCCAAAGATTTATAGGTTAGGTGGATTGGCCATGCTAAATTGCCCCTTAGTGTCCAAAGATGTGTCGGGTAGGTTGATTGGCCATGCTAAATTTTCCCTTAGTGTCTAAAGATTTATAGGATCGGTGGATTGGCCATGCTAAATTGATCCTTAGTGTCTCAAGATGTGTAGGTTAGGTGGATTGGCCAAGTTAAATTGCCTCTTAGTGTCCAAAGATGTGTAGGTTAGATGGATTGGCCATGTTAACTTGCCCCTTAGTGTCCCAGAATATGTAGGTTAGGTGGATTGGCCATGCTAAATTGCCCCTTAGTGTCCAAAGATTTATAGGATCGGTGGATTGGCCATGCTAAATTGATCCTTAGTGTCCCAAAGTGTGTAAGTTAGGTGGATTGGCCATGCTAAATTGCCCTTTAGTGTCCAAAGATGTGCAGGTTAGGTTGATTGGCCATGCTAAATTACCCCTTAGTGTCTAAAGATGTGCAAGTTAGATGGATTGGCCATGCTAAATTGCCCCTTAGTGTCCAAAGATGTGTAGGTTAGGTGGATTGGCCATGCTAAATTACCCCTTAGTGTCCAAAGGTGTGTGGGTTAGCGGGATCAGCTCCAAACATGCAAACAATATGCTTGTATTTCAATATGGCATTAAGGATTTGAATATAGAGCCACATGACCAGGGAGGGAAATGGGACTGTAATGATTATACACATTAATAATAAATAAAAAACAAATATCAGGGTTTTTGGCAAGACACGGCTAAATACGAGAGGTTACGGGGGATAGGCATGGGTGGGGTGCTCTGTCAGAGAGTCAGAGAACATCACTCGATGGGCTGAATAATCTTCTGCATTGTAGGGATTCTATGGTAGTACAATGGCACAGTGGTTAGCAATGCTGCCTCACAGCCAGGGACCCCGGTTCGATTCCGACCTCGGGTGATAGTCCGTGTATAGTTTACACATTCTCCCTGTGTCTGCGTGGGTTTCCTCCGAGTGCTCCGGTTTCCTCCCACACTCCAAAGATATGCAGGTTAGGTCGATTGGCCATGCTAAATTTCCCCTTAGTGCCAGTGGGATTAGCAGGGTAAATACGTGGGGTTACGGGGATAGGGCCTCGGAGGGATTGTGGTCGGTGCAGACTTGATTGGTCCGAATAACCTCCTGCTGCAGTGTAGAGATTCTATAATTCTATGGCTGATATCCTAACTGAGGAGACACTTGGGGCCTATTCTGAAATGAAGAATGTCACTGATATTATATATTGACTCTATTTCTCATCCACAAATGCTGAGTATTCCCAGGATTTATTTTGTTCTCATAAGGAGGCATTTGCTTTTGCAATTATTGGTGCCTTACAAGCTGAAAGGTCTCAAATTACTTTTGATTTGTATTTGGGGATGCTACCATTGCTGGCGACGCCATCATTTATTGTCTAACCCTAATTGCCCTGACGAAGCTAGCCCCCTTCTGAGGGTGCTGTTAGACAGGAAGTTCCAGGATTTTGACCCAGCGATGCACTGTATATCTAAATTCTGATGGTGTTGCCTGGAGTGATACTTGGATGGTTCTCCCATCCAACTGTTTCCTTTGTCAGAGACTCGGTCTTGCCGTGTCAAAGAAGCCTTGGCGAATTGCGTCAGTGCATCTTGTAGATGGCACACACTGCCACCACAATTCACCGATTGGCTAAGTGAGTGGATGTTTGAGATGGTGCCTCCGTGATTTAGATACCTCCTTATATAAATAAAGACACATGTGGTGGCAGGTAATGTCCCTGGGCAGATTCTCATAGCTGCAGATACTGAGTGGTTGGTACTCTGGACTTGCAAGCACTCACTTAATGGCAAAAAATGCCTTAATACCTTAAACAATCCGAGTGACTCAGACAAATTTCTTTGTGGCTTGACACTTGAGCAAGTGCCTTTAATTCCAGGCAGAGATTGTTCATGTAAAAGATTGTCAAACATTACCTATGGTGATTAGGGGCACAGGTGGTTTCATAGAATCCCGACAGTGCAGAAGGAGGCTCAGCCTTTCGAGTCTGCACTGACCACAATCCCACACAGGCCCATCTCCGTAACCCCATGTATTAACCCTCCCAGAAACAGAGAAACATAGAAGGTAGGAGCAGGAGGAGGCCATTTGGCCCTTTGAGCCTGCTCCACCATTCATCACGATCATGGCTGATCGTCCAACGCAATAGCCTAATCCTCTTTCTCTCCATAACCTTTGATCCCGTTCACCCCAAGTGCTATATCCAGCTGCCTCTTGAATACATTCAATGTTTTGGCATCAACTACTTCCTGTGGTAATGAAAAAATGTTTCCTCATCTCCATCCTAAATGGTCTACCCCGAATCCTCAGACTGTGACCCCTGGTTCTGGACTCTCGCACCACCGGGAACATCCTCCCTGCATAGTCCCATTAGAATTTTATAAGTCTCTGTGAGATCCCCCCCTCATTCATCTGAACTCCAATGAAAACAATCCTAACCAAGTTAATCCCTCCTCATACATCAGTCCTGCCATCCCAGGAATCAGCTTGGTAAACCTTCACTGACACTAAGGGGCAATTTAGCATGGCCAATCAACCTAACCTGCACATCTTTGGAGTGTGGAAGGAAACCGGAGCACCCGGAGGAAATCCACGCAGACACGGGGAGAACGTGCAGACTCCACACAGACAGTGACCTGAGGCCAGAATCGAACACAGGTTCCTGGCGTTGTGAGGCAGCAGTGCTAACCACTGTGCCACCGTGTGTGATGAAAATAATTGAGACAATCCGAAGCAGAAACATACCACCATTCAGAAGGAAGGATTACGGTTTGAATTTTTTTTTGCAAGGCCAGTGGTTAGCACTGCTGCCTCACAGCACCAGGGACCCGGGTTCGATTCCCGCATTGGGTCACTGTCTGTGTGGAGTTTGCAGTTCTCCCCATGTCTGCGTGGGTTTCCTCCGGGTGCTCCGGTTTCCTCCCACAGTCTGAAAGACGTGCTGGTTAGGTGAATCGGCCACGCTAAATTCTCCCTGTGTAGCCAAACAGGTGCCGGAGTGTGGCAACTCGGGGATTTTCACAGTAACTTCATTGCAGTGTTGATGTAAGCCTACTTGTGACACTAAAAAATAAACTTTAATTTTAGCTTTACTTTTATTAAACGCTTGAACAATCATTTGTTGCATTATTTTACTTGAACCCATGCAATATACTACTGACATGATTCAATGCAAAGGCAGACTGTGTGTATGTGTAAACCAAATTCCTACTGCACACATGGGAAAATCTTTGCAATGTCTTTAATAATATGATGCAATCATTGTTTGGGTTTCTAAAAAAAACCAACACCGCAGAAAATGTACAAGTGGTTGCAGAATTTTTTTTTTGCAAAGAAATGGCCATTTACGAATAAAGTGTTTGGCAGCGATGGAACTCAAAATGTTTTTCAGCCTTAAATTAACAAAAAAAATCTATTTGCACGCCATTAATTTCTATTACAGCAGGATTGTAATGCATCTATTCCACTCATTAGGTTCCGAAGCTGTAATGAGCTTGTGTAGAGATATATGTGGGGTGGCTATTTCTATAATGCTAAGGTCATTCCAATTGATTGCTTTGCTCCAGGCTTTGAAGTAATGTACCGAGGGACAGTGACTGTGCATGTATAAAAAAAGACTGTAAAAAACTGTGTATGTGTGTTTGTGCATGTGGACATTCTCTCTTCCACCTTCTCCCGTCGGGAAAAAGATACAAAAGTCTGAGGACATGTACCAACTGACACAAGAACACCCTGCTGCCACCAGACTTTTGAATGGACCTACCTTGCATTTAGTTGATCTTTCTCGACACCCTAGCTATAGCTGTAACACTACATTCTGCACTCTCTCCTTTCCTTCTCTATGAATGGTATGCTTTGTCTGTATAGCGCGCAAGAAACAATACTTTTCACTGTATACTAATAAAAGTGACAATAATAAATCAAATCAAATGTGAATATGTGCATTGTCATCGATCTAGCTGCCCCAGAATGTCCTTCACAACTCTTGGCAGAGTTGACTTTAATTTTTTTTTAATTTACTCATTCGTGGGACATGGGCATCGTTGGCTGGCCAGCAATTATTTCTCTGCACCCTAGCTATGACTATAACACTACATTCTGCACCCTCACCTTTCCTTCTCCCCTATGTACTCTATGAATGGTAAAAGTAAAGTAAAGTTTATTTATTAGTGCCACAAGTAAGCTTACATTAACACTGCAATGAAGTTACTGTGAAAATCCCCTAGTCACCACGCTTTGGCACCTGTTCGGGTACATAGGGAGAATTTAGCATGGCCAATGCACCTAACCAGCACATCTTTGGACTGTGGGAGGAAACCGGAGCGTCTGGAGGAAAGCCACGCAGACTCCACACAGACAGTGACCCAAGACGGGTCCCTGGCGCTGTGAGGCAGCAGTGCTAACCACTGTGCCACCGTGCCGCCCCTATATTTTGTCTGTATCGCGCGCAAGAAACAATACTTTTCGCTGTATCCCAATACATGTGACAATAATAAATCAAACTAGTTTAATGCCTCACACAAAAAAAGCAGCACCTCAGACACTGTGGCACTCCCTCAGCATTTATTGCCCATCCCTAGTTGCCTGAGGGCAGTTGAGAGTCAACCACATTGCTGTGGCTCTGGAGTCACATGTAGGCCAGACCAGGAAAGGACGGCAGATTTCCTTCTCTAAAGGACATTAGTGAACCAGATGAGTTTTTCCAACAATCAACAATGGTTTCATGGTTATCAGTAGATTCTTAATTCCAGATTATTGAACTCAAGTTCTACCATCTGCCATGGTGGGATTCAAACCCAGGTCCCCAGAACATTAGCTGAGTTTCTGGATTAATAGGCTAGCGATAATACCACTGGGCCATCGCCTGCCCTAATCATGCATCAAAGGTGGATGTGCCATGTAACGTTAACAAGGTAAAGGGGAGGAGGGTGGGGGGGGTTATTTTACTTTCTTGTTCAAAGCCAAACGGCACAGGTACTGGCCCCCGACTCGATTGGAACAAAAAAAAAATCCCAGTACAGTGAGAGCACAGTATGCATTTTGTAAGTGCGCACAGTTGGAAAAGAAGTGTTCTGATTATACTCAGCAGATAGGAAAGTTATGTGTGAGTAATGCCTGGTGCAGGAGATCTTTGGAATGGGTGACTGTATAATTTCCACACTGGGATTAATGCAAGGTTTTTACAGTTCAGTAATGAAAACAAACCATTACGCTCGCAACAGCCTCACCTCATCGGGAAGTGAAATTGCCCTTTGAAATTTAGCATTTGTTCCGTAGCAAACTTTCCTTTAAAATATTTGTCAGACTCTCACTGAACTTTACATTGGACGGGGCACATAATGACTTGGTGCTTCTCAAATGAATGGAGGCAACGTTTCAGCTAGAGGGTATTTCGACAGCAATTTACTTTCTGCGAGTGTGGTCAAATTGTTTCAGTTTAAATTTAGACCAGATGAGCCTCTTTTTAAAAAAAAATCACAAGAAATGAACAAAATGAGAACCTTGAAATAAACCGTGTGATAGATTACAGCACAAACGGGGCCTTTTTTTCCCCCTTTGGTCAGCATTACAGGGTAGGAGTTAGCGATAGGGACTTATAGCTGACATACATCATGAAACTGAGTGCATATCTGAGAACTTTATTTTGCAGTAACACTCCTAAATTTGAAATCACGTTCTCCCCCTTTAATTTTCTGAAGATGTGGAAATGTGGTGGGATAGAGTTCCACAAATGCCGACAGCTTTATTTTAAAAAGTTTTAAAGTTTATTTATTAGTGTCACGAGTAGGCTTACATTAACACTGCAATGAAGTTACTGTGAAAATTCCCTAGTCACCACACTCCGGCGCCTGTTCAGGTACACTGAGGGAGAATTTAGCACGGCCATTGCACCTAACCAGCACGTCTTTCGGAATGTGGGAGGAAACCGGAGCACCCGGAGGAAACCCATGCAGACATGGGGAGAATGTGCAGGCTCCGCACAGACAGTGACCCAAGCCGGGAATCGAACCCGGGTCACTGGCACTGTGAGGCAGCGGTGTCACCGTGCCACTCCCTCAGGGTGGTATGTAGAGGGGCAAAAGATGTACCCCACTCACTCCTTGATGGTTGCCAACATTGTCAAGGAAAGGAAGAACTGCATTTATATAGCATCTTTCGTGATCACAGGATGTTCCGGAGTGCTATACATCCAACAAGCTGCAGTCATTATTGTAACGTCAGAATCACAGTAACCATTTTGTGCACAGCAAGCTCCCATGACAAACAGCAATGCGGCAATGACCAGATAATGGATAACCCCCGCCCCCCCATTCCTCTTCAAAATAGCGCCATGGAAACTTTTATGTGCACCTGAGATTGTAAATGGGATCTTAGATGCGCCATACAAAGCATCCTATCTGGATGTATCGCAGATTGGTATGGCTCCTGCTCTGCCCAAGACCGCAAGAAACTACAAAAGGTCATGAATTTATCCCAATCCATCACGCAAACCAGCCTCCCATCCATTGACTCCGTCTACACTTCCCGCTGCCTCGGAAAAGCAGCCGGTAGAATCAAGGACCCAGGCACCCCGGACATTCTCTTTTCCACCTTCTTTCGTTGGGAAAAAGATACAAAAGTCTGAGAACATGTACCAACCGACTCAAGAACAGTTCTTCCCTGCTGCCATCAGACTTTTGAATGGACCTACCTTATATTAAATTGATCTTTCTCTACACCCTAGCTATGACTGTAGCACTACAATCTGCACCTTCTCCTTTCCTTGTCCCCCTTGTATTCTATGAATGGTATGCTTTGTCTGTATAGCGCGCAAGAAACAATATTTTTCACTGTATACCAATATGTGACAATAATAAATCAAATCAAATTAGTTTAATGCGTCAAACAAAAAAACTGCACCTCAGACAATGCAGTACGCCCACAGTATTGCATGAGAGTGTCAGTCTTGATTTTTCTGCTTGAGATCTGGAGTCGGGGTTTAAATCTTGAGAGCCGACCTTGAGGTGAGAGTATGGCCAATTGAACCACAGTGGGGACACTGGTAGAATTGAGAAAGATGTGCCCTGACAGGTTCAACACTAAACATGTCCAACGATAGCAGAGTACCAAAGTCAATGGGTTGTTGAATGGCAATCCAGTAGAAAATAAATCATGGGCGACATTGGTCCAAGTTTATAATGCGTCAGTCACAGCTTGAATACTGTCTCCAACTCTGAAAGTAGGAAACATCCAGAAGCAAGCATGTCTTATGAGGAACCAACTGGAGGCAATTAAGCTTTTTTTTAACCCCAGAAAGAGAACAGTTAATGGGTGCTCCAATGCTGATTTAGATTGTTTAAAGTTAAAATGTATTTATTAGTCACACGTAGGCTTACATTAACACTGCAATGAAGTTACTGTGAAAATCCCCCAGTTACCACACTCCGGCGCCTGTTCGGGTACACTGAGAGAGAATTTTAGCACGGCCAATGCACCTAACCAGCACGTCTTTCGGACTGTGGGAGGAAACCGGAGCACCCGGAGGAAACCCACACAGACACGGGGAGAATGTGTAGACTCCACACAGACACGGGGAGAGTGAATTCCACAGAGTCGCCATTCTCTGGATGAAGAAATTTCTCCTCACCTAAGTTCCTAGAATCTTAGAATCCCTACAGTACAGAAGGAGATCATTCGGCCCATCGAGCCTGCACCGACAACAATCCAACCCTATCCCCGTAACCCCACATATTTACCCTGCCAGTCCCCCCCGAAACCAAGGTCAATTTAGCATGGCCAATCAATCTAACCCGCACCCAAAGGAAACCCACGCAGACACGGGGAGAATGTGCAAACTCCACACAGACAGTGGCCCAAGCCGGAAGTCGAACCTGCGTCCCTGGCGTGTGACACAACAGTGCTAACCACTGTGTCACCATACTAAAGAACAACTCCTTTTGGCTGGGATCAAGTGTAGTATGGATTGCCTGCGCTTGGTTGGGGTCATTGGGTTGCACTGGGGCTTCGTGTGTTTCATATGAAGCAGTTTTTGGAGGCGGCGTCTCGGCCTTTTGGCTGGGGTGCGGGTGGGCTCGGGTCTTGGAGGGGGGTCCTCCCCCTTCTCCAATCAGCTTGACTCATGTAGATCAGGCCCAGGACAGGGTGGTTTTGGTCTCCCGCCCTGTCTTGTCAGCCTGGATCTGAAATGTCTCAACTTGTTGAGACTCTGAATTGGATTTGATTTGAGTGAATTGGAAAAGTATAAAAAAAAACCAACTGGATCACTAGCATCTCTCTGAACTAAAATGGGCTGAATGGCCTTCCTCTTGCCATAATTGTGAGCCCTTACGAAAGTCATCTTCATTCACTTGCAAGCATAGATATATTCCATCCTGGATTATTGCCAGGACAAATACTCATCCAATAATCAGTGATAAAGAAAAACAGCAATAGATTTTATTTCCCTCCAGCCCATGGGCTTAGAGGATATTTGTGGCATTTTTTTCTATTGATCTAGCTGAAATCAGATAATTCCACACAACCTACAAATCCAACATGCAACGCTCCTGCTCCCGTGTCCCCTTTCACAACCACAAAACCTTTAGCCACGTTTGAGGACTCAACACTACAGAACCTGCCATCTATAGGTCAAGTGGGGAGCCAGTTTAGCACTGAAAGAGTTTACACATAGCTTGCTTGTGTATAAATTAAAAATAAACTCAGCAGAGTAAACAACAAGTTCCTGGTTGGGGCTCCAATTTACCACCGTGTGTTCTTTTGCAAAAGTAGAAACGCAAAACATCTAGCAACTTAAAACTCCAGCAAAAAACAGCATGTCTGTGGCAATATAAGAATGCAAAACATTACCAAAGGATTTGCCAGGCTAACAGTATGAATAATTTGAAAAAACATGATAAGTTATTGGAAGAAGAACAGACATGTGAACTTTTACAGATGCACCATAGAAGGCATTCTTTCTGGTTGTATCACAGCTTGGTATGGCTCCTGCTCTGTCCAAGACCGCAAGGAACTACAAAGGGTGGTGAATGAAGTCCAGTGCATCATGCAAACCAGCCTCGCATCCACTGACTCTCTCTACACTTCCCGCTGCCTCAGCAAAGCAGCCAGCATAATCAAGGACGCCACGCACCCCGGACAAACTCTCGTCCACCTTCTTCCGTCGGGAAAAAGATACAAAAGTCTGAGGTCACGTACCAACCGACCCATAGAATCCCCACAGTGCAGAAGGAGGTCATTCGGCCCATCGAGTCTGCACCGACCACAATCCCACCCAGGCCCCATTCCCGTAAAACCCACATATTTACCCTGCTAACCACCCCCATCCCTCCCTCCCCCGTCTCCCCCTCCCCCTCCCCCTCCCTCCCCACTATTCCCTCCCCCCCGCCCCCCGTGCCACTCTGTCACCCAACCACTCAAGAAGAGCTTCTTCTCTGCTGCCATCAGATTTTTGAATGGACCTACCCTGCATTAAGTTGACCTTTCTCTACACGCTAGCTGTGACTGTAGCACTACATTCTGCACTCTTTCCTTCTCTATGAACGGTATGCTCTGTCTGTATAGCGCGCAAGAAACAATACTTTTCACTGTATCCTAATACATGGGACAATAATAAATCAAATCAAATCAAATCAAACCGCTTTTAAAACAATCCTGAGAAAGCTTTTAGGACAGAATTTGGTGTCCTAATCTTCAATTTGTGCAGCCGTCATTAAATTAAATTAAAATTCTTAAGTTATTGCACCAGAAACTCAGCATATCAGATAACAGCATGGAAAGAACTCGAAATAAACAGATTGCTGGAAATTCTTCCCTCTGGACTCAAAAGCCGAGAAAGCACTGCATAAGCCAGTAAATGTTTTACGTTGTATTTACAACAGATCATGTAATTTGACACGATGGGCGGGATTTCACGCCCTCGCCCGTCCCGAAATGATAAAATCCCATCCGAGGTCAACAGACCTTTCCATGCTCCGCCCCTCGCCTGCTCCGATTCCCGGGGCGGACCCGGCCGTAAAGTTCCGGCAAATAAGTCACTTCTGCTTGTTGAAATGCAGGCACAGAACAACCGAATTCGACAGATGTGCACACCTTAACTCTAATTTTAACCATAATCTCAGGTTGGACGTGAGCCGAAAGAAAAGTGTCAGAGCGCGAAGTAAAAGGGAAATGTCCTCTCTCTGTCTGACCCCAAAAACATAACTTCAAATCTAATCTTCAACTCAGAGTAACTTATTTACCCTATAACGCAACACTACCTCTGCTACTCTTAAAGGCATTGAATCCTACACTTGACTTTGTCTGTATAGCGCGCAAGAAACAATACTTTTCACTGTATACTAATACATGTGACAATCATAAATCAAATCAAATCAAAATCAAACATTACTCACAACCACAAAATCAATCTGATTAATTACAATAGATCTGTCATGATTTCACTGAATGGCAGAGCAGGCATAATGGGCCGAATGGCCTACTTCTGTTCCTACGACTTATTGGCCACTTCATGCCGGTGAGGTAAATGGAAATTTGGCTGGCTGCCAAATCCTCCAACCTCGCTACAGCGAGGACATGGCGTTTACGGGTGGTAAGATCGCACCCACGGTCTTACATCAATGTCATGCAAGTAAAATATAAAGGTTGGCGAGTTGATCTACCCAAGAGTTGCTGGTGGGACATCTGAGGGCCCCATGTAGTCAGTGAGTCTTGATTTACACTGCCCCACTACTGGGTGTTACCATTGTCCAACTTAATGCGAAGGGACGTTTCAGGATTTTAAATCACATACATCGGTCTAGAGTTACGGAGGAAGGAAAAATCAAATTGGCAACTGTTAGCTTCAAAGTGAATTGAAAACCGTGCAAGATATATATAAATATCCAGGTGTATTTTTGTCTTGTACACTTGGCCTCAGTCTTCACCCCTCCACTTTGACCATGTGTGTCAGCATGAGTATCTCTCTGTGGCAAAGGACTTTGCCTGGTTCCTGTTACAGTGTCCTTACAGTCGGACCTATTGAGATAACCAGACAAAACGGACGAGGCACAGGACCTGAGAATTGTCCCAGCTCAGTGCTCCAGCGGGAGGAGGGGGGGGGGGGGGGGGGGGGGGAATGGGCACAAGATTGACTGTTGATGATTTGATGCCAAGTGCCCACACACACATCAATGCTATTGATAATTGGCAGCATGGTGGCACAGTGGTTAGCACTGCTGCCTCACCGCAGAGAGATACCTGAAGAAAGATGTGCTGGTTAGGTGCACTGGCCATGCTAAATCCTCCCTCGGTGTACCCGAACAGGCGTCGGGAGTGTGGCGACCAGGGGATTTTCACAGTAGCTACATTGCAGTGTTGATATAAGCCTTCTTGTGACTAATAAGTAAAACCTTTAACTTTCCTCACTCTCCTCATTAGCTGTTCCTGGGGTTTGATGGAGACCAGCATTTCATTGGAGTTGCCATTCTTTATGTGTGAGCGCAAAATAAAACCGCTTCCCAGACTATTCAACCTCCGGGAGCAGTACAACGTGGGGCAGTGATGTGGGGAGGGTGGGGGGGGGGGGAGGTTTGTGGTAGGGGGTCTTAGAGGGAGGGGGGGATGGGGGGGTGTTTCTGGGGGGAGCGGAGGGAGCTCTTGGAAGGGGGAGGGGGCTCTTGGCGGGGGTGGGGAGCGGTAGTCTACTACTTTCTAGCCCAGTTATATTAAGACTAAACTGCAGCAGCCACCTGCCACCCCTCGTTAGATCAGCTAACTCCCAGGAACCACACCTTCTAATCTCTCGGGCGCGCAAGGAATCCGTAGCTGAGTCATGACTGTGCTTTTGAAAGAAGAGAGCAGCACAATACTTTAAACAAGGATCCGCCTCGAGATGTCACTTAATGTCACAAAGGGAGATAGCATTTAAAGCCAGTCCGTTGGGCTATCACTGTAAACATAGGAAATTGATGATTAAGTTGGGCTGGATTTTATACTGAACCTTCTTCAAAGCTGTAGACAAATTTGAATTGAAAAAAATATATAACAATTCAATCAGTAGCGGATAAAGTTAAGTCCTTTTCCACATTGAAATGATAAAAGTCCACTATTGTCTGCAGGTGGTGCGGTCAGAACATTGAAATATTCTTGAGTAAAGGCCCAGTAAGGCCTCTGAAATTACAGTTGATTGTTAATCTGTGTTTAATGATGTTTAGTGTTGAAGGTAAACTGGGGAAGCACTAAAGATCACAGTAAGCAAGATAACTGATAGGCGTATTTCCATTCAGGGTTTAAGCAGTCATGTGGTGACAGGGTCAAAAGGTGATGCTAACCTTCTTGATGACTGACACAGATTCTATCTGAAACCTATCTGAAAACATAATGTCCCCCACTGCCAACCCCCATGATGTTAAACATCGGCACGGTGGCACAGTGGTTAGCACTGCTGCCTCACAGTGCAAGGGACCCAGATTCGATTCCCGGCTTGCTGTCTGTGTGGAGTTTACACGTTCTCCCCATGTCTGTGTGGGTTTCCTCCGGGTGCTCCGGTTTCCTCCCACAGGCCGAAGATATGCAGGTTAAGTGCATTGGCCATGCTAAATCGCCCCTTAGCGCCAGGGGGATTAGCAGGGTAAATACGTAGGGTTACGGAGTTTATAGAATCCCTACAGTGCGGAAGGAGGCCATTCGGCCCATCGAATCTGCAGCAACCACAATCCCACCCAGGCCCTATTCCCACAACCCCATGCATTTACCCTAGCCATTCCCCCTGGCACTAGAGTCAATTTAGCATGGCCAATCCACCTAGCCCACATTTGTTTGGATAAGGTCACTGGGTGGGATTGGGGTCGGTGCAGACTCGATGGACCGAATGGCCTCCTTCCCGCACATTAGGGATTCTATGATTATCAATTTTCACTTTAATGTTCACTCCGCTGTGGGAAGTAAGGAATATTTACCCTAAAGTATCTCTGATGAGCTTGGAGGAGGAGGGTGGAGAGCTGAGGTATAGGAACGAACATTGCATCACTTCAATGCTTCTCCCGTAAACATTAATGAATTGTTTGTAAGAGCACTTCCAGTATCTGTGACTGGAAGTATTTTGCAAAGTTTTCTTTTAAGATTTTTTTTGGCAGTTGCAAATGATTTTTGATTTGATTTGATTTATTATTGTCACAAGTATTGGGATACAGTGAAAAGTATTGTTTCTTGCACGCTATACAGACAAAGCATACCGTTCATAGAGTACATAGGGGAGAAGGAAGGAAGAGAGTGCAGAATATACTGTTACAGTCATAGGATCATAAAATCTACAGTGCAAAAGGAGGCCATCTGGCCCATCGAGTCTGCACCCACAATAATCCCACCCTGGTCCTGTCCTACCCCCGTAACCCCACATATTTACCCTTCTAATCCCCCTGACACTAAGAGGCAATTTATCATGGACAATCAACCTAACCCGCACATCTTTCGGACTGTGGGAGGAAACCGGAGCACCCGGAGGAAACCCACGCAGACATGGGGAGAACGTGCAAACTCCACACAGACAGTGACCTGAGGCTGGAATCGAACCCAGGTCCCTGGCGCTGTGAGGCAGCAGCACGTGCCACTGTGCCACCGCGTGTGCTGAAAATAATTGAGACAATCTGAAGCAGAAACATACCACCCAAGGCCATAGCTCGGGTACAGAGAAAGATCAATTTAATGTCACATTCCCTGCTGTTGAAAATCCGTGGGGGAAAATAATTCTGTCTTAGTCCGTATAATCACCATTCTGGTAGATATTAAAGTCATCAATTTGTTATTACGTTTCAGTGTGGACAACGTATTCCACATTTTTGATGCAAAAAAACATTGGATCGACTCCTCAAACTTATAATTATTGTAGTGCTTATGTAAGTTTCTTGGGGTTAGCGGGGGAGGGAGGCAGGATCAAGATATTGAATTTGACGAACAGCCATGATCATAATGACTGGCAGGGCAGGCTGGGAGGGCCGAATGGCCTCCGCCTGCTTCTATTTTCTATGTTTGCGAATTAGTAAATAAATCTAAATCGTTGTAGATTTAAATCAATTCCGTTTTGATCGCCAATGTAAGCACATTCATGAGGTGAAGAACTGTCTTTTTAAACAGCACCTTGCGCAATTATTCAGTGTTTCCTGTTCAGTTCGAGACTTTTGACTTGCAGGCGCCGTTGGCAAATCAATTTACGCACAGCTACCAGACAAACGGGCGGATAATCTGCTCTTGCGGGGGAAGGAATGTTGGCAAGGACACTTGGTGGCTTTTGCTACCAAATAAACCTGTTGGACTTTAACCTGGTGTTGTGAGACTTCTTACTGTGTTTACCCCAGTCCAACGCCGGCATCTCCACATCATGGCAAGGACACCAGCAGAGCTCTCCTACTTTTTGTTAAATGCTGCCACGGGATTGTCAGATGAGCTGGCAAAGAGGTGGGACCTGTAGCTTGGGGTCTAAGCTGAGAGAGTACCCGCTTAGAATGGTCAAACTGGGATGAGATGCTCAAAAGTCTGAGGTCACGTACCAACCAACTCAAGAACAGCTTCTTCCCTGCTGCCATCAGACTTTTGAATGGACTTACCATATATTAAGCTGATCTTTCTCTACACCCTAGCTATGACTGTAACATTACATTCTGCACCCTCTCCTTTCCTTCTCCCCTATGTACTCTATGAATGGTATGCTTTGTATAGTATGCAAAAAACAATACTTTTCACTGTATACTAATGGCTTGAGTTATAAGGAGAGACTGGATAGACTGGGACTTTTTTTTCCCCTGGAGCATGGGAGGCTTAGGGCTGATCTTATAGAGATCTATAAAATAATGAGGGGCATATATCAGCTAGGTAGTCAACATCTTTTCCCAAAAGTAGGGGAGTCTAAAACGAGAGGGCGTAGGTTTAAGTTGAGAGGGGAGAGATACAAAAGGGTGCAGAGGGGCATTTTTTTCACACATAGGGTGGTGAGTGGCTGGAACGAGCTGCCAGAGGTAGTAGTAGAAGCAGGTTACAATTTTATCTTTTAAAAAGCATTGAGGAGGTTACATGGGTAAGATGGGTACAGAGGGATATGGGCCAAACACGGGAAATTGGGACTAGCTTAGTGCTTTAAAAGAAAGGGCGGCATGGACAAGTTGGGCCGAAGGACCTGTTTCCATTCTGTATGACTCTATGTGACAATAATAAATCAAATCGGACTGACTCAGAGACGTTACTGGGCAGGTTATTGCTTCCTTATGAAGCTCTCTGTTGTTGCATTGTCTTTCTTTTAAAGATGGGATTTAATACCCCCCCCCCTCCCCCCCATCCCCCATCACGCATTCACACTGCGCCTCACTAGAAGTTGAATAACGGGTCCATTTTGCCTCCAGCCTCTGTCTCATTCCGCCACCTGTAAACTACAAGGAGCAGCCCGAGTGTTATTTTACACGGTTTTGTTCTTGGACCCTCACCACAATTACTTTTGCACGCATTCCACTCCCCCCGCCCCCCCCCACCTTAAAACCCTTCATCTTGTTATCGGTGAGCTTTTCAAGATCGCTATGCCAAAAATTTTAATGTGCCGCATGTCAGAAAGGGCTTTGGAAACGGCGGGACTCACGTCGGGACACGTTCCGAAACCTTTTAGATCCTGAGCTTGCCCGCCCTCCCCCCAGCTGAGAGAGAGAGAAAAGAAGGTCTCCTTTGCAAGTTTTCATTCAAAGCACGTATACCTCAGACAGATGTGGATTGATGATTTATGTACAAACCCTATATTTATCTTTGATTACATATAAATACAAATTAGCTATTTTCTAAAAAGTGGTTACAATAGCAATAAATACAAAATAAGAATTTGACCATTATACTTCATGTGTTGGGATTAAACCCATATAAACATGTACATCTGAAATACAATTAAACATTTAAAAGGAGCAATTCTCTGATTAAAATATTTATTTTCCCAATTTATTTTTAAGTAACCATAAATATATTTTCAAAATAGATTGTTTCTATTTTGTTATTTTTTTTAATATAAATAGTGTCTTCATTGGGAAACAGTAAAGTGTCAAGTTTTTATTTTCTTCCCTTTGCTTTAGCGACATCCACAACCCTCCACAACCATGTCTTGGTAGTTCTTTAGTACAACTTTGTCGTACTCGTCCAGATAAAGCATGGAAATGGGACTGAGGTCCGTTGGGACGCAGCACGCCCTGGGAATGTTTGCATTCACAGAGTTCACCAGCGTCTGCACAATTGCGTGGTTCGTTGAGTTTAAGTGATCTGCCAGTGGGAAGGGGCACTCCCCTTGGCAGTAAAAGGCGTGATATCCTGGGGGGGCTACAATCCAGTCATTCCACCCCACGTCACTGAAATCCACATATAAAGGGTGCCGCTTGCAACTCGACCGGTGTCTTTTCTTCTGCTTGTGTTTGGCTTGTCGCCTCACCCTCTTCTCCACGGGGTGGCCTTTGCCATTGTTGCTAAACGTCACCAATAAAGGCCTCATCTGGGGCCAGCTGCCCTCGTCTCGGTGCAAGGACCGGCTGATCCGGACGTGTCGCTTAGAGTGTCGGCACTCCTGCCCCAAGTGAGTGACCTCCACCATGAAGCCGTGGTTGGGCTGACCCTGCGCCGTCCACCTCATCACTGACGGGCTGACGTCGAAGCTCTCCCACTTGCTGATGTTGTGGTGCACCCGCTTGGTGTCCAGCAGCCGGGTGATGGGCTCGCTGCCCGGTGCCCCCGCCGCTTTGAGGATCTCGTAAACGTTGATGCGGTGGGAGTCGCCGCCGCTGGCGTTCGCACAGCCTCCCCGCTCCTGCTCGCGGTAGATCCTCAGCTCAGCCGAGGTGATGAGCTCCTCCTGGGGTATAGAGTTCAAATTGAAGAAAAAACGCCGCGTCGCCTCTCCCCTGGCTCCAGGCAGCTCCTCCATTTGTTCTGGGACGGGAAAGATATCAGAAGCACCATCAACCACAATTACAAGGCTCACTGAGAAAATGTTAAACACGCACGCACATATGGTTCCTGCTCTGCCCAAGACCACAAGAAACTACAAAGGGTCGTGAATGTAGCCCAGTGCATCACGCAAACCAGCCTCCCATCCATTGACTCTGTCTGCACTTCCCGCTGCCTCAAAAAGGCAGCCAGCATAATTAAGGACCCCACCCGCCCCGGACATACGCTCTTCCACCTTCTTCTGTCAGGAAAAATATGCAAATGTCTGAAGTCACGTACTAACCGACTCAAGAGCAGCTTCTGCCCTGTTGCATCAGACTTTTGAATGGACCCATCTTGCATCTGAACTGAACTGCGTCCAGTTCTGGTCGCCGCACTACCAGAAGGACGTGGAGGCGTTAGAGAGAGTGCAGAGAAGGTTTACCAGGATGTTGCCTGGTATGGAGGGTCTTAGCTATGAGGAGAGATTGGGTAGACTGGGGTTGTTCTCCTTGGAAAGACGGAGAATATGGGGAGATCTAATAGAGGTGTACAAGATTATGAAGGGTATAGATAGGGTGAACAGTGGGAAGCTTTTTCCCAGGTCGGAGGTGACGATCACGAGGGGTCACGGGCTCAAGCTGAGAGGGGCGAAGTATAACTCAGATATCAGAGGGACGTTTTTTACACAGAGGGTGGTGGGGGCCTGGAATGCGCTGCCAAGTAGGGTGGTGGAGGCAGGCACGCTGACATCGTTTAAGATTTACCTGGATAGTCACATGAGCAGCCTGGGAATGGAGGGATACAAACGATTGGTCTAGTTGGACCAAGGAGCGGCACAGGCTTGGAGGGCCGAAGTGCCTGTTTCCTGTGCTGTACTGTTCTTTGTTCTTTGTTCTTTGCATTAAGTTGATCTTTCTCCACACCCTAGCTATGACTGCAACACTACATTCTGCACCGATTCCTTTCCTTCTCTATGAACGGTATGCTCTGTCTGTATAGCGCGCAAGAAACAGTACTTTTCACTGTTTGCTAATACATGTGACAATAATAAATCAAACCAAGCCAATGTTTGCCTGAATTGTCACACAACCGATCAGTTGCAGCATCAATATGAATGGTCAGTAGATTATAATCCCATCACAGGACAGTTTTGGGAAAGAACAATTCTTCCCCTAGCTTTCACTGACAAGAATCATTGAATCATAGAATCCCTACAGTTCAGAAGGAGGCCATTCAGCCCATCGAGTCTGTATTGACCACAATCCCACCCAAGCCCTATCCCCACAATTTCACATATTTACCCTCCCCAAACCCCTGACAATAGGGTTAATTTAACATGGCCAAACAACCTAACCCACACATCTTTGGAGTGTGGGAAGAAACCGGAGCACCCGGAGGAAACCCACGCAGACACAGGGAGAATGTGCAGACTCCACACAGACAGTGAGCCAAGAAAGGAGCAGATAGTTAAAAATGGAAGCCAGGGAAAAGCAAAATACTGCGGATGCTGGAAAAACAGAAAATGCTGAAGAAACTCAGCAGGTCTGACAGCATCTGTGGAGAGAGAATAGACCAATGTTTTGAGCCTGGATGACCCCTCATCAGGACAGACCTTTCTCTCAACCCAGATATGAGTCATGGACCATTCAATTGAATGATGTGCAGCTGCAGCCCATGTTTGCCCATTAGAGCAAGGGAACAATGGAAAGAGAGGTTAATATAGCACTGGTCAGAGCTATAGCTATCATGCTTGATGATATAACAAGCAGAAGTTATCATTTGGCACTATTCCCTTCAGTATGCATGACGTAACCTTAATCAATAGCTCTGAGTGGATAGAGATAACTCCTAAAACACGATTGATATATGCTAATTGTGAGAAAATTTGAAACTACAATTGCTTGTGTATTTCTAAATTTGGCACTCTGGCTAGTTACAGGCTGTGACTTGTGGCTTTCCGGGGTCCGAGCAATATAGCTTGATTAAAACAGCTGTTTGAGAGATCTCTGTGACTTGGTCTGGCTACTTGAAGGGTAAAGTTGTGATCAATTAAAAGGCTGAACTCAAAGCCCGCAACAAAGTGGAGGTGGGGGGGGAGCTAAGAACCCTTATGGGATCCGTATCGTCAAGGATTGAGACCATCTATCGGAGGCGTCCCACTGAATAATGGTCACTCTTAATCGGATTGGAGCCGATCGAATCATAATCAACCTCGACTGACTCCCTCAGCAAAAACAAAAAATGCTAGAAAATCTACTTTGACGAAGGGTCATCTAGACTCGAAACATTGGCTCTATTCTCTCCCTATAGATGCTGACAGATCAGCTGAGATTTTCCAGCATTTTCTGCAAAGTACTGCGGATGCTGTAACCTGAAACAAAAACAAAAAATGCTAGAAAATCTACTTTGACGAAGGGTCATCTAGACTCGAAACATTAGCTCTATTCTCTCCCTATAGATGCTGACAGATCTGCTGAGTTTCTCCAGCATTTTCTGTTTTTGTTTCAGATTCCAGATCCGCAATACTTTGTCTTCCCCTTGCTTTCACGGACAAAATATTAACTATCTGATCCTTTCAACGTGTAGAAAGGTATCAAAGGGACTAGCACAGCTGGTTGCATTATCATAGAATCCCTACAGTGCAGAATGAGGCCATTCGGCCCATCGAGTCTGCACCGTCAACAATCCCACCCAGTCCCTATCACCGTAACCCCACATATTTACCCAACTAACCCCTCTAATCTACACATCCCAGGACACCCAGGGGCAATTTAGCATGACCAATCAACCTAACCCGCACAACTTTGCACTGTGGGAGGAAACCGGAGCACCCGGAGGAAACCCACGCAGACACGGGGAGAACGTGCAGGCTCCACACAGACGGTGACCCAAGCGGGAATCGAACCCAGGTCTCTGGAGCTGTGAGGCAGCAGTGCTAACCACTGTGCCACCGTGTCGCCCTATTACAGGCAAAATAAAATTCCCGTCTTCAGCAGGTGGTAGACCTTGAAATGATATTTGTGTGTGAGCGATTTTTGGGAAGGGTTGTTTAATAAACAAAAGATCTTCAAAGCCAATTTTCTTTTTTTTTAGTCTTAACCCTCAACTATTAGGTTGACGAGACATAACCAGGGGGACCAGCTAGTAATCCACCATGAATCTTTATACTTCTTGTATCTTCGTTGTCCGGACGATGCATTTAATGTATTTGCAGCCCCAGTACTGACATGCACAGATTCAAGGTGCAAGGGATTGTAAGAGGAGGCAGTGGGGGGGATACATTCTGACTTAGTCAGGAGGAGGGGGGGTGACTATTGTTCAAGGGTCCCTTAGGGCTAGTGCAATGCATAAATGCACCAAAAAACACACACACTTGTCCCCAGATCACCACATGTTTGTGCCACTTGTAAACATTCTGGCTCATCGGAGAGATTGCACCATATTCTCTAATTACCTTTTGAAAAGATTTAGCCCCCGAAGCGATGTGCAAATCCAGTGTCTAAAAAAAGACGCTGCACTGTTTCATTCCCTGCCATCTGTACATTTGTTGAAATGAGTTGTGCGGTGTCAGGGCAGCCAAAAAAACAAAACCCTCAAACTATTTCAGGACCAGCCCTGGTTCCAAGAATATGCACCCCATTGCTTCATAACATGGTCAGTTTGGGGGGGGGGAACGGGGGCAGTTTGCTTGGGGGGGGAGAGAGGGAAAAATGAGCTACATGTGTTTGCTTGTAACTAAAAGTTAAATGGATTTGAAACATAGGTTAAGAGCCAGAATGTGGTTACAGCTTTCTGTGCAGGATTCAGCTGGGCAGTTTTAAATTAAACCTGAGTGTTTAATAGATTTGGAATGTATATAAAACAGGAGGGCGTTAGGAGATCACCTTAGCCTCCCCACTATACAAGATTAGCATCAGATGCATTGGGTTTATTGTGTGTGTGTGTGTGTGTGTGTGTGTGGTGTGTGTGTGTGTGTATGCATGTGTATGTGTGTATGGGTGTGTGTGTGTGCGTGCGTTTGTGTGTGTGAGTGTGTGTGTACATGGTGAATGTATGAAGACTGGTGACAGTGTTTGGTTCAGGGTAAGCTGATTCGACATTCGTGCAAACAAAGCTGTACATGTGAATTTGATTTAACCTTTTCAAGTCTAGCAGGCTTTTCAGACAGGTGAATATTACTTCAGTGTCCCACACTGCACGGTGGCACAGTGGTTAGCACTGCTGCCTCACAGAGCCACGGACCCCGGGTTCGATTCCCGGCTTGGGTCACTGGTTGTGCAGAGTCTGCACGTTCTCCCTGTGTTTGCGTGGGTTTCCTCCAGGAGAATCATAGAATCCCTACAAGTACAGAAGGAGGCCGTTCAGCCCATCAAGTCTGCACTGACAACAATCCCACTTATCTCCGTAAGCCCACATATTTACCCCGCTAATTCCTCTAACCTATGCATCCCGGGACACTAAGGGGTAATTTAGCATGGCCAATGCACCT